>NC_143053.1:37236363-37539393 GCF_052426305.1 Pelodiscus sinensis | reverse complement strand
TCCTAAACTCTTCCTGTAAATTACAAGCTTGCTAGATTTAATTAAAAACAACAAACAAAAGAATTTGGAGAGGTAACATATTTCTACTTTTGGCACCACATTACAGAAAAACAGGAAATGAATCTACACGCAATAATAAACCTTGAAAAGTTGAAACACACCATGGAAGTGCTTGGTCCTACCATGAAATTATTGGGGGAGAGCAGGAAGGGTTGCTTATGTTTTTATTTTTGTCTGTATAAACTGCCATCATAAACTGCCATCTCAAACTGCACACATTTTGATGAATATCAAAATGATCTATGGGAGTGGTCAAGAATAGTACTGGGTGATATGATCAAATCCATAGCTGGAAATATGTGTTGCTTCTCAGAGCAAAGTGATCGGTTTCCTATTTCTCTCTCATTGTAACAAAACAAAAAAAACCCTATTGTACCCTAATTCTGCAACTTAATTTTTTTTACTGATAGTACATATCTTTCACTCCTAAGCAAATTACCATGTACTGCACTAATTTATAAATGATTTTTTTACGGTCTGAAATTCTGTTTAGTAATTATCTTCCAGCCACTCTGACCAGATACAAAACATCTAGTGATGTCTATAAATTCACAAACGTTATTGAAATATTGGAATTACTTTTTAAATTTTAATAGCAACTCTGGTACTATTGTTCAGAGAAATTATTTTCAAGAACCCATTTTGGGGGCATTTAAATCTTTCTGGAAAAACACCACTAAAATATTTATGTTTATTCTAAATATTGTAAGAAACTTGTTTGGTAAAGCATGTTCAGCCATTTGAGTTATCAGGCGTGTGAAAAGGAAGACTATTTTATACTTTAAGAAGCCTTGGCTTAGATCTCTTTATATGCTAAAATCTGCATCTGAAGTTAAGTGTATATAAAAAAAAGTCTTCAGTGAGGAATCTGTGTTCTGAGATTTAAAAAGGCCGGTTGAGAAAGTTAAACTGAATATGTAACATTATGGCTCGAATTTTCAGTGCGCAAAAAGTAAAAAATCTGATGCTATCGCTCCCCCCAGAAACCATTACTTGGCCCTCTCCTAAATTCCTGAAATATTGTATATATACTAGAGGGTTAAATTCCAACTGCAGTGGGAATCCTATTTTAATGTGATGACTTTTGTACATGTAATACCGAATGTAATGTCACATTAAAATATGAGTTTTATACCTGTGGCATAAGATTCCATTTCTCATCTGCTTTTTATCTCCTTTCATGCCTATACAATACTGTGAAGATATAATCCATTAAACTGATTGACCAGGTACATCACAAGCAGTGCAAGTCTGCTTACACTAAACATATGAAATAAACGTGTTTTAGCCTTGAATACATTATTAAGAGTTGCTTGTTTTCCAGGAAGGCGTATACCCAACCAAGGCTATGCTTTAGCCTAAACTCCACTCCACTCCTATTCTCTGGGTAGTGAGAGACAGGGGGATGAAGTTGTTCTATTACTGTCGCACCATTGCTCCCTCAGTATTAGCATTCTAACGTAAGTGTCAAACCAGGGCCGGCTCGAGCCATTCCTGCACCCCGGGCAGCAGGTGTGCGACGCATGCGCGGCTCCGCCCTCAGGCACACGGCGCATGCGCAACCCCACCCCCCGGCGCACCTTACACCTGCAATCGGGCACGCGGTGCCGGACTGCAGCTCTAAGGCGCACCGTGCGGCCCCCGGCCCTGGGAGCACCACGCCTGATGGCAGCTCTAAGGGGCGCCAAGCGACCCCCAGCCCTGGGCATGCGGCACCCCTTACAGCTGCCATTAGGTGCCCCCCATAGATTGGTGCCCCAAGCAGCCGTCCGGCTAGCCCTCCGTCAAACTAATGACTGCCAATCTCAATTTGGTGAATTAGCAAGAGAACATCATCATCTACTATGATATGTGTAAGAAATCAGTCAGTTAACTATGGGCAGATGAAGGACAAATGGAGATAGCCAACTATTCTACTTATACACTTTCTTTTTAAAATTGTATCCGTTTGTTTCTCCTGTTTTGTCCCATCCCATCCTGTCCCCTTATCTCCTCTCACCCCGCTGGTATTCATTTTATGCCTTTTTCTTAAATTCCAGGCTCTCTGATACAGGCATTTCATTTCATTGTATTTTCAGTATATTACCTAGTACAATATGACCCAAACCCTGACCAATTTAATAATCAGGGCTCGACAAATAATACAATATACTCGCCCGTGGCGAATAGATTGCAACCTGGAAGAGCCGGGTTCAGGTGATCTGCGCAGTTGGCAAGCGGGGCTCGCCGCGGTTCAGCGAGCCTTGTTAATAATAATAATGGGAGTTAGATGTGAGGAATTACAAATTTCTTTACATTTATTATACTTCATAGTACATTACTAAGTGCATTTAGTATGTTTATAAAAATAATGCCTTATTAATATAGAATCTCATTCCAGCATCTGCTATTAAACCCATGAGAAACAACCAATTTTTGTACAGATACAAAGAGTACAGTTTAGCAAGGTTCTATGGAAACGTATGCAATTCACGGCACACTGCTGTAAAAAAAAGTTTAAGGACTTACATTTAACTAGGCAACTTTTTGTGTATTTTAAACACAGAACCTGATGTTCAGAATTAAATACTTGGAAGTTAATATGCTCTTAGCTACTAAAAAGTCAGAGCATAGATCTAGTGGGTCTTCCAAACTCACACGAATGTGTTTTATTTCAGGAAGTCAATAAAGCAGTTGACATTTTAATCTCTCCCTCAACCACAGTTAAAAAATATTTACTGAAAGAAAACTTCAGACTCTCTGCTGCAAATATGAGAAAGCACAATTTTGTTTACAAAAATATAATGCTGTATTTTAAAAAGCTATCAGGTTACCTAAAGCTCTGATATTATAGAAAAAAAAGAGAGAGAGTGAAACCTTGGGGGGAAAACAGTCTAGTTTTTTTTTTAAATATAGGTCTAGAGTTGAGGAGATAAAGGATGAATGCCTACACAAAAGGTGCACTTCTTAATGTGACTGTTCTATTTTGGAACAATACTGTCCCATGAGCGTGCTCTTCCCTCTGCCTACAGAGCCAGAAGGGGAAGAGACTGTCTTCATTTGTTCAGAGTTTGGTTGAACAATGCAAGTCAGACATTTCACTATCTCACAAAAGCCAAATAAAAAGATCAGTTGTTACTGTTAAATGTTTGCAAGTATGCAGGAGAGAGGATGAAGGTTTGGAAAAAAGAAAAGGCAAAACAATCTAAATATTGTTTTCATGGCTACTTCTGTAGGCAACTGAGGAGGAGCAGAAAAGTGTTTTCTGTAGAACTAGGCTCTACTTCAGTATTTTAAAATGTGTCAACTGTGTGTGCCTGTTTCTTTTATGCAGTCAGAACAAGGTCATCCCGACACGCAGAACTCTTCAGATTATGCTTTCCTTTATTGGCGTCAGGAACAAACATACTATAATGAAAAGAAGTGAAGTCTGTTTAAATTCAATTGTACCATGCTCAGCAGGAAAGGAAGGCAGACTTTCTTAAAATTCAGAGTACTCAGAGTGATAGAAGGAGGAGAAAAGTGTTAAAATGAGCTTATCCCACCATAAAGATATGTGAAACTTCATTTCAGCTCTGAAAGTGATGTAACTGAACATAATTTCATACATTTGCAAATTCATGGAAAAATGTCATCATTTCACTTGAAAAATTATAAAGATTATTGTTAGAAATTGTGTTTGTTAGTAACTGATAGGATATCAGTTACTATCACAGCAACCTAAGGTCTGATCCTAGGAAGTACTGAGCAACCCTTCAAAACTGACTTAATTCAGTATCTTCAATGATGATGCCTTTAACTTCAATGATGCCTTCACTGATGATGCCTACAATCATCTCTTTCGGCAATTAACTTGTGCAAGACTTATTATAATACTCGCAGTGCAAGTTCTAACATTACAATAGGGACGGAATTGCTTTTCCCTGGCAACTGGCTTATTTCTTTAAAAAGAACAGAAAAGTACTTATGAAGTTTAAGGGATCTGATTTTTAAAAATTCTGTACATTAAGAATAGTTAGAGATATCCATAGTCTATTGTAGTTCTAAACTGGTTAGAGCCAACAAGCTTTGTAAAATTCCAACGTTTGAGTAACTTATTTAATTCATGAATGCCTGCAGAAGATACAAACGCTAATATTTACTTTATATTTTAATATCACTAATTGTTTGTACTGTAGTAGTATTGCCCAAGGACCCAATCATGGATCAGGATCCTACTGTGCTAGCATTCTGCAAAACAAAGTGACTGTCCCTACTATGAATAGTTTCTAATTTTAGCAGTAATAATCCACACATGCCTGTTTTAGTAATTAACTATAGCCTACTGGGGGAAAGAAAACATGTATTCACTTTTCCATTGCAGTTAAGTTTTTGTATGTAATGTTATAAAATGGAAAATAATTATTTTGTGGAGATATAAAACCTGCTGAACGATTTGAAGTAAAACCACCCCAGTGTAATCATTTTTAAAATAATTAAATAGCTTAGATCAGTGTTTCCCCATTTTATTTGGCCATGGAACCCCTAGGGTTGCCAGGGTAAAATTTGTCAAGAAAAAAAAAAGCCAACTCCCGTCTCTTTAAGAGGGGGCAGAGGAGCGGAGGAGTGCCGGGTTCTTGCGGAACCCTTGCTTTCCACGGAGCATCAATTGGGAAACACTGGCTTAGATAAATTAAATGGAGCATATTCTGATCTAGTCTTCATATTCTAAACAGCTCAGTGATTTTGAAATTACAACAGAATCTATTGGGGGGAGAGATAGGTCAATGGTTTGAGCAGTGGCCTGCTAAACCCAGGGTTATGAGCTCAATCCTTGAGCCATTTAGGGATTTGGGGCAAAAATTTGTCAGGGATGGTACTTGGTCCTGCTGTGAAGGCAGGGGACTGGACTCAATGACCTTCAAGGTCCCTTCCAGTTCTAGAAGATAGGCAATCTCCATTAATTTTTTAATCAGGGCACCCCAACTGAAAAGTTATCAAAGGCCACCTAGCAAAATTACTGAACCTAAGAGATCATTTTATACTTAAATATGATTCTCATATTGATATACTTAATTCATAACAAACCAGCTTGGTGACACAGTAAGATATTATATAGGTCTAACACATAAAGAAGTATATTTCCACAAACTGCAGTGAAGTGCACCTGAACTAACGATTTGGAAAGAACACAGAATTTCTAAATCTGAAGAAAACAAACTATCAGTAATTCTTGAACGATTATAACATGATGTTAAAGCAGTATGATTTGCTAACCCAACTTTAACAATGGGATTGATTGGAGATAAAAATAACCTCAGTGTCTGAGTATCCCAAAGACATTATGGGACCTTATTTTCAAAAGATATCTATCAATATCTAAAATTCTACCTGAAGTCACTTAAAAACTAAAGGTGTTGAGAAGGAATGTAAAATCCGGTTTAATTGGTAAATTGGTTAACTGACTAAGGGGAGGAGCTCCCGCTGGGCTGAAGCACACACTCTCTCCCCGTCACTGGCAGAGGTTGCTTCAACTATACTGGAGCAGCCCCGACCTGCAGGACACCTGGGCCCACCGCAGACAGAGGCTGCTCCGAACAACCAGAGCAGCCCTGGTCATTGGTGGGCCCCCACGCAGGGCTGGAACTGGCCACTGCCTGCAGCAGGGCGGAGTTGCTCCAGTCCCCACTAGTTAACAAATAGTGCTGAGTTCCTTTAGTTTCCACACCACTAATTGATATAACTATACCAATATAAACCCAGGATGGACAAAGCTTGCATGGACAAAGTTATGTCAACAGAAATGCAAGTATGATTTACGATCTCTGTTTTCCTGAACAGGCAGAAAAATCCCTTCTGTCAGTCAGTGTATGCTGTATTACACTATGGGTCTATGCTGGCATAGCTATTCTAGTCCACATTCCCTTATGCAGACATACCCACTGTACAACATGCAACATCACTACAGAAAAACTTTGGTGGACTGTCTCTTTCCTGCATTTATACTCATCTCCTCGAGCAAGTGTGGCTTTTTAAACTTCATAACATGATATATGGGAATAAATTTAGTGGTGTTCCTCCCATAATAATTCCTTCTATAAAGGACTAGGAAGAAAAATGTCTCTGTCTACAATCTAGATGTAGACAGCATGTAGCAAAAATTTTAAAAAAGTTGTTTTACTTGCAAAACACAAAATAGTTATTTGCTTTTGAAGGAAATTCTCCTTGAAGCCAGGAACCTCACTGTTTACTTGAAGCCATTTATTTCAAGCACATATATAAATTCCACTTGAAAGGCAGTAACATTAAAAGGAACGTTTTATACAATTAAGTTTATATATATATTTATTTTACACACACACACACGCGCACACACACACACACACACACACACACACACAGTGGTGAACAGCTTTAATATACATCTCCTCCCATTGTACAGTTAAATAAATATGAAAATTCCACAGTACAAGCCAGCGACACCATCACAGGACCTAACCAGATCAGCTACACCATCACGGGTTCATTCACCTGAACATCTACCAATGTAATATATGCCATCATGTGCCAGCAATGCCCCTCTGCTATACACATCGGCCAAAATGGATAGTCCCTACGTAAAAGAATAAACGGACACAAATCAGATACCAGGAATGGTAATATTCAAAAACCTGTAGAAGAACACTTCATTCTCCCTGGACACACAGTAGCAGATTTAAAGGTAGCCATCCTGCAACAAAAAAACATCAAGAACAGACTTCAAAGAGAAACTGCTGAGCTACAGTTCATCTGCAATTTGATACCATAATTTTAGGATTAAACAAAGACTGTGAATGGCTAGCCAACTACAAAAGCACTCTCTCCTCTCCTGGTTTTCACACCTCCACATTAACTGCTAGAAGTGTGCCTTGTTCTCCCTGACTGAATTGACCTCGTTATCTCTAGCTTTACTCTTGATTGTTACTCTTTTCTTATGCCTGTATATTTATACCCGCCTCTGGAAAGCCCACTACATGCATCTGACAAAGTGGGTCTTTGCCGACGAAATCTTATGCTCCAATACATCTGTTAGTCTATAAGGTGCCACAGGACTCCTCGTCGCTTTTGCAGATTCACACTAACACGGTTACCCCTCTGAAACTTGAGTAAAAGCTGGGCCATTCCTGTACAACCAACACCACAAATGTGTTACAATCAGTTTTCTTTAGCACTTTAAACAAATCACTGTATGAAATCTTACTTATACAAAGAAAGTTCCTACTATCAGTGCAATTAAGATGATCAGTTAAATATGTCAACCAGAACACAGAAGTGCTTTACAGTTACTAACCCACAACCATAAACTGAGTACAAAGGAATGAGCGTTAGTCTGGATATACTTTTTGCCTTATAAATAGGAAATACCTTCAAGTTAAATAACTTAATTTATTATATGGACCACAGTAGCAACTAGAAATCCCATTGTGCTAGATAAAGAACCAATTGTTGTCCAATGAAATAAACAGGCAGCACATTTAAAATGAACAAAAGGAAGTACTACTTCACATAACACACAGCCAGCCTGTAGAATTTGTTAGCAAGGAATGTTGTAAAAGGTCAAAACTATAACTAGGTTCAAAGAAGCATCAGTAAACTCAGGGGAGATAAATCCATCAATGGCTATTAGCCAAGAACAGGGTCAGGAATGCAACTTTATGTTCTGGGTGTCCCTAAATCTCTGACTACCAAAAGCTGGAACAAGAACACAGGGTGCAGATCACCTGGGGCTCGTCTACACTGGCCCCTTTTCCGGAAGGGGCATGTAAATTTCACTAGTCGTCGTAGGGAAATCCGCGGGGGATTTAAATATCCCCCGCGGCATTTAAATAAAAATGTCCGCCGCTTTTTTCCGGCTTTTAAAAAAGCCGGAAAAGAGCGTCTAGACTGGCCCCGATCCTCCGGAAAAAGTGCCCTTTTCCGGAGGCTCTTATTCTTACTTCAAAGTAAGAATAAGAGCCTCCGGAAAAGGGCACTTTTTCCGGAGGATCGGGGCCAGTCTAGACGCTCTTTTCCGGCTTTTTTAAAAGCCGGAAAAAAGCGGCGGACATTTTTATTTAAATGCCGCGGGGGATATTTAAATCCCCCGCGGATTTCCCTACGACGACTAGTGAAATTTACATGCCCCTTCCGGAAAAGGGGCCAGTGTAGACGTAGCCCTGATGTTGACTTGTTCTGTTCATTCCCTCTGAAGAATCTGGCACTACTCACCTCCAGAAATACTGGATACTGAACTAGACAGACTAGTGTAGCTCTTTTTTTTTTTAAATGCTCAAACACTGCAGACACCAGTATTTCTTAAACTGTGTTCCGTGGCACACCAGTGTGCTGCGAAGCAGTCGGAGGGTGCCACAGAGAACAGAGTTAGAATCATAGAGCTGGAAGAAACCTCTGGAGGTCATCAAGTCCAGCCCCCTGCCCAAGGCAGGACCAATCCCAATTAAATCAACCCAGCCAGGGCTTTGTCAAGCCGAGACTTAAAGACCTCTAGCGATGGAGACTCTACCACCTCTCTATGTAACCCATTCCAGTACTTCACCACCTTCCTAACAAAATAGTTTTTCCTAATGTCCAACCTAGACAGTTCAAAATGGCCACCCTTAAAGGGGCAGGCAACTCCCCCCCACCCCCCAACAAAAAATCCTTGGTGTTCTGTATTAAAAAAAAAATTGTTTGGTGTTCCTCGGGGTCTTAAAAAGTTTAAGAAACATTGCACAACATTTTGGGGCTTGGGCTGTATTTATGTTTTAATTTTTATGAAAGCATTTGGACTGCGAATTTTTTACAATGAGGTAGTTTACAGAAAACTAAAATTAGTACTGATATTTTAATACCTTACTCTTTAGCAAATCACTGGATAACTCAAATGCAAATGGAAAGGTAACAGAAAAGCCTGATGAGAATAAATGAAGATAGATGATGGAGAGAGAAAGAAAAATAAGTACAACAGAACCCAATTTTCCTAATCCAGCAGTTCTCAAACAGCTTCACAGGTGATCAATCAGTTCCACTCAGTCAGAGGCTCAGGGCTCGAGCCCATGCACAGATTAATCACCTGTGTGCTGCCACGCAACTTAAAGGGAACAATTGTCAGGACCCCAAAGTATGTTGCAATCCCATTTAATGGGCTAGCGTTAGTTTTGCCTGGGTCCAAATCCAAAACCTACTGCCCAAGGCCGAAGTACATAGCCTTCAGCCCTGGGAACGGGGCTCAGGTTCCAGGCCCTCTGCCTGGGGATGAAGGCCTTGAACTTTAGCATTGGCTTCCTTCCTCCCCGCCACGACCACAACCAAGTTGGGTGGCAAGGGATGGTTGGGCTCCGGCTTCAGTCCTCCCTTCTGGGGACATAGCAATTTTTGTTGTCAGAAGGGGGTGGCAGCGAAAGGAAGTTTGAGAACCCCTCATCTTATCACTTGGGATGGGGGCCAGATTGGATAATCAAAAATTCAGATAATCCCAAAATACACATGTGCAAAGTTGTAGCACCAATTTATGGCCACAGGAGAGATCACCTGCTGTAATGGTTGTTTGGTTAATAGGGATAACTGAAGGTGGACAAAGGGATTATAATGTATTTAAAGATAAATACATAATATTAACTTTAAAAAATATACGGAGTGGAGAAGAAGAGTGTTTGTACTTTTTCTTGACTTCTAAAACTATTTTATGGATTATTTTCTGTCCTGCTCTGTTTCAAAGTATTGTGCTATATTTGCATTTTAAAACTTTATAAAATATTTGGCAAGTTTTACTTTGCAGTTCATGACTCACATCAGAGTAAGCTGATGAGCTCGCAATATGACTTTTTTTATGTTGTATGATCTAGGGCTGCCATGTGAAAATAGCGTACTACTTTGTACATTTAAATGGCTGCAAAGTGCAACACATGATGGAGTGAAGCAGCACTTACGAAGCTGGCTATCTCCAAAAGGCAACAGCAGGATTACAATAAGGGTGGATGTAGTGTACTATAGTTAAGCAACAGCTCCTTCTATGGCTGAAGGGAGGCTAAGCAAATAATTATACACTAAACTGGAAAAAAATATAATCTTGCACTATTCAAGTTGGAAGCCAGTGTAACAAGCAATCAAATATGTTATGACTCACCCAACTTCTACAGCTCAACAACAGTATTTCTTATACTAGGCTGGAATGAAAGTGCTACCTGTTAAGATTGCCTTACACTTCACATTTTAAGACTCCACTTTAAATTGCTTATTACTTCACCAAGCATCAACCATTTGAGCATCTGCCTCAGGCATAATTGTTTTTAATTGTTACTAACAATGTCAGCCAGTCCCAAGAACAAGTGCAAGAAAAAATGCATTTTGCCTACATCAAAACAATATGTTTGCAACCTTTTCTTTGAAAGGTTCTACTATCTCCATACTCGGAAACAGAGAATTGAAATTTGGTACAGGGGACCCTTGTGTCAAGGACATGCCTTTGGCCATCCCTGTGAACATCCAGGGAAATTTGGTCCCATTATAAGCATCAGGGGGGAAAAAAAATCAGCTCACAAATGCTCAGCAGATATTTAGAGTTTAAACAAACAAAATCTCCAAAGATTCTATCTACACTGAGCATACTCCAGCCCTTTAAATACTCTGGGGGGGGAAATCAGGTCTTAAATATCTCAAACTGAATAATTTTGACTTTAATCTGTCCTCAGTTCCTCATCTGTACAGTGAAGTTAACACAAATTTTGTGAAGATAAACAAATATTTGTAAAGCACTTAAATACTGTAGTGATAAGAGCCACAAAGACCAAGGAAATTCAATAATCTGTGCAGTGCAGTCTTTGAATAATTGCATGCAGAGAGAAAGACAGTCACATACTGAACAAGAAGAAAACAAAATATTGACTAACTGCTCTGTAAGTGTCCACTATATGATTCAAAGAACCTGAGAAAAACACGTTATATGTAATTAAAAATTGTAGCCATTCAGGGGAATGAATTAAGGACACACAACCTTCCTTAATTCTGACATTTCTTAACAGCAATGTAAAAAGTTAACCAAAACCAGGCTAATTGGTTAACTGGTGGGGCTTGGAACTGTTTCCTGCCTGCCTCAGGCAGGGAGCTATTCCAGCCCTGTGGGGCTCACTGGAGCAGCCCTGTCTGTGGTGGGCCCAGCCAATTACCCTCCATACCCCCATTGCAGGTTATACGCTGTCCCTAATCCTAAACTTGACAGGTCTACTCCTAGGGAGACTTCACTGCAGGCTCTTCAGTATTTAAGCTTTATACTGCAGAGTCCACAGTAGGGATGTAAGTGATGAGATATTGTGTCCTTGGCAGATCCAAGTCTCTTCATTGGTAGTGGAGACAGAGAATGTGGTGCTGCAGATTCCTTGGAGGCGCACTGTGCTCCAACAGTGCCATACTCTAAGAATGCTCTGAACTTGACAACTCCGAAGGGGAAAGAGGGAAGTGCCACTTTCATAACAAAACACGCAAGTTTTGCTGCTCTGTCTTTGTGTATTAAACCCACTGCAAATGTGAAATTTACTGTCTAGGGATATCACAGCTCAGTGACAAGTAGGGCAGCTGGGATGTGGGTCAATGACTGGCACCAGTCTAGCATATAACCAACAGGGCTTGGACCCCAGAAAGCAAGGTATGGTTCTAATACCAAAAATGAAATTGGGTAAAATCCATCTATAACTACTACGTAAGAAAAATACCATAGACAAAGAGGCTTTGTCTACACTGCACAGTTTTTGCGCAAGAAGCTTTTTGTGGAAGAAATCTTCCACAAAAACTTCTTGCGCAAAAGTGCATCCACACTGCATGGACACTTTTGTGCAAGACAGTTCTGATTGCCATCAGAGCACCTGTGCTTTTTGTGATAGGCTCTTTTTGCGCAAGAAACCCCCGTTGAGTGTCCACACACATCTTTTTGTGCAAGAGTTCTTGCACAAAAACGAGTTATGCCTCATAGGAGGAGGTATACCAAACCACAAAAAGGCCTCTGTTCTGTCATCTGACTATAGGTTTTCTTGCGCAAAAACATGCTTGAGGTTTTTGCTTTTTTTGTGCAAAAACCCTGTAGTGTAGACATAGCCAGAGCGAAGTAAATGAACTTGTCTGGAAGCACTTCAATAACCATCACTCTCTAGCAGTCAGAAGAAACTGACATAACTTGAGCAGCTCTTCCCTCTGATACCAGAAGGCAGTGGTGCACAATGGTGGACGGCACTCAAGCCACTCTCATGGGTAATGCTAAGGGAAAAAGTTCTCTGACAGTTCTGTAAGAGGCATGCAGACCCCTACTATGACATAGGCATGTGATTACTCAAAGAAGAATTATTGTTCAAATCCATATCTGGATTACTTAGTTTGGCTTGTCTGGTGATTTGAGCACTATGTACTCAAATCAGCTACTAATGAATGCAACACTGGGTCCACACATCAATGACTAATGAACTAAATGCACAAAACTGGAAGTGACTCAAATACTGTTTATCTTCCAATCACTCATCTCTTACAGCTTCTTTAAAATAATTTTGATCAAGAAAAGTGTGCACCTAGGAAGAAGTTTAACTTCACAAACCGGGTCATAGATGAAACAGACTATTTGCATTAGTGTAGTTCAGCATGTGTGTCAATCTTTTACAGGATTGAGTGTCTCCTAACAATCTGCTTAAGCTTCCTTTAACTTCCATTGCTAGATGGAGCTCCAAGCCCTGCTCTCATTAAACATTTTCCTCTCTGAACTTTTTAAAGCATAGTGAAATTATTTTCCTTTCAATGCCCAAACACACTACAGATTAGATTTCCCTTGTTTGGCGCCCTCAAAACCTGACCCAGCCCGAATGAGGGAATTTGCCGGATATCGGGAGGTCCCCCTGCCACTGGACTCCCAGGACACTCTCATTTCCTGCAGTTGGCGCTGCTCCCACCCCACTGCCACTGGGCTCCATCCTGTAGGGCTTGGACTTGGACTCTGGCCTGCTGGAGCTCCCCAGGATGGAGCTCCCCAGCCTCTGCGGCCCTACTTCTTCCCCACTCGACTGGGAATCCTCACTTGAGATGAGGCTTGCCAGTCCTGCTGCTGCCCCGCTGGCTGGGGCTCCACAGGGACAGGACTTGTTGGCTGCTATGCTTCTGCCATTCACCAGCCCCACTGCTGCTCCGCCCAGCCAGGGCTCCCCAGGGACAGATCTCCCCAGCCTCTCTTGCCTCGTTTCTCCCCTGCCCAACCAGGGATCCCTGCCGGGGACGGGGCTCACTGGTTCTGCTGCTGCCCCTCCCGGCCACGGCTCCCCGCAGATGGAGCTGCCCAGCCGCATGGTCCTGCTTCTCCCGCACCTGACTTGGGCTCACCAGGGACGGGGTTCACACTTCCAGATGTCAGGGCTCTCTGATCCAGCAACATCTGCATTCCTGCTGGACCACGGATGTTGCCAGACCAGAGAATCCTGCATTTTGGAGGTTCACTCTATACAATTAAATGATCAAAACTGCCTACATATTTCACGAGTGCTAAGACACATCAAAGCATTTCTTACTATTTTGCACTGCTCTGGTGGCTGGCTGCACAAAGCAAATGCATGTATCAAGAAACAAAAATGACTAAATAAAGCATAACTTCAATGAAGTCAAAGAAACTTAGCCAAAAGAGAATATAGCCTATAGAAAACAGCATGCTGCAGTTTACTACTCAGTTATCCATATATCTTGGCACTACTTTCAGGAATGGTAAGCCCCCAGCAACAGCAGTCACATAATTTTTAAAAAAGCATTATCAGGTTTTAAAAATGTATGGCAGTATTATTGCATGACTACTCATGCAAATCCATAGAAAACAGAACACTGGCTTAAAAAGTACACTAGTCATACTGCAGGCAATGAAAACAAAAACTACAAGTATGGTGGAAACCATGGTTTGAACATATTCTTGTCCTTTTTTAAAAAACATACATCATCTAATACCTTGAACTGGCAGTATACGAGAAGCTTATCTGCAACGGGATAGCTGTTTTCTAAGATCTGGCCAAACAAGTGCAGAAAACAAGAGATTTTGTTCTTTCTTCCAGGCAAGCTGCAGACCGTGCCTGAGATATTTTGCATTCTTTCAAGGCAGCATGCATCCTTCTCTTTGTTCCTCTTGCGTTTTCCATAGCCGAAAATGATTTAGTTAATTCATGGGCTACTTTATCCTGGAATGGTCACTTAAATTGTTAATAGTGGAAACACTTTGTATTCTTTCATTAAGTCGAGGAGGCTTTTTTGTATTCTTACTCCGGTTGACTGTCTGCAATGGTGTCAGATGGCAGAACGGTTCATTTTTCTGGGTCTCTCTGCTACCAGTGCAAGTAAGAGTTGTAACTAGAAGTCCACAAGAAAATGTAAACGTGAGCAGCTAAAGGAAAAACAGGCAAAGATGGCAAGAACAACCAGTCAGGTAGAAACTCTATGAAAAAGGTTCTTGGCATCCAAAGACCAAATGCAATACCAGTTCCGATGTGGACATTCAAGTCAGTTATGGAAAATGAGGGAAGACATATCGGTTGCTAGCTTTGCACCTTTCCTTTCTATATACTCTTAGCATAGGATGCATAGGATGGCTGAATGGAGAATCTTACATATTACCAGACACACCAGCACTTTGGCCTTATATGCAGCACTTTGGCTTTGAATGTGGCAGCTCCTTTTATGATCTTCAAATTGAATGAACAAAGTTTCTGACTTCCTGTGGAGACATGATTTAGGTTTCTCCTAATATTAAAAAAGAATACAAGTACTGTATCTTGATATTTAATTTGTAAAAACAACAAAAGTAAACGGCTATATCCTTATGGAGAAGGGAGGGAAAAAGACCACTTCTGACAGGAAGCTGGAACAAGTACAAAGTACTCCCTGTAGAAAAGCAACAAATAAGCATCATATTCCTAGACTGAATGGCAACAGGATAAAAAATGCATACTGATTTAGACCTCCAGGAGTGGAGTATTTGGTGCAGGACCTTAGGACTCCTTTGTGCAAAAGGAATCTTCCTTGAGGATTCATTACGAATCGGTCAAGATTAAAGAATTTAGCTTTGAAACTCACATCTAAATGAGTCTGCAGATCAGCAATGAAGAGCAGATGTGGAAAGGGAGGAAATTTCTGCACAATTGATCAAAAGATCCACTTTCTGAGTGGGCTTTACTCTTTAATCTCTTTGCCAATTGGGCTAGGTTACCAAGGCCTTACTGTCTGTTCAAAGTTAGATGTCCTGGTGGTTTTATGTGACTAGAAGACAGGACAACTTGCCTTACTATCCTTATCTCCAGGACGCTGATGAAGCAAAGGGCCTAGGTCATGCTGATGCCTAAGTGGATTTCCAAACAGCCTTCTTGTTTGTTATAACATGCCATCAATCAAATTATAACCAAGAAGGCTCTTTTAACATGTCTGACTATTAAAAGATACATTTATCACTGAATGAGGGGGATTGCAAGAGGAGATCTTACTGACAGAAAGAGTTTCAGCATTTGAAGTCTGGACAGTGTACAGTACCAAATCCTCAACTCTGAAAAGGAAATTTGCAGCTCTGGGGAACTAGGGTAGTTGAGGACCAAGGCTATCAGTTTATGCCACTCTCTTCATTAAGGGAAAAACATTTTCTACTTTAATGTCTTATCGGGGTCTCCAGAAAAAGACTTATTGGAATAGTGTATCAGTGAGCATTCTCCCTCCCTCTTATTCCTGTTCACCACTATGGTAATTAACTAAAGTATAATGGAAGTTCTGTGTCCTCCTTCTGTTCATTCACAGAAAGGGAACTGGATGAGCAAAGTATCTAGGTAGGGTTCCGTCAACATCTGCCCTTTTTGATATGCTACTACTGTCGTCATGATTGAGGTTAAAGGTTCTACAGTCTGATGAGCTTCTATGGGAAAGAAGGCAATAAAATAATACTGCTAGTATACGCAGGTGCTATAATGATAGAAATGACAGAAAGCTTTCCTTAAATTGACAAGCACTACAAAATCCTCATGTTCAATAATCTAGGATCATGTAGAAGAGTTTCCAGTCCGAACTGCTAGTCTTTAATTTTTGGAGAAACAGCTTTACAGGTGAATTATAATGGTTATAAACCTCAAGTTGATCATTTTAGTAAATGGGTAAAGCTAGCTCCTAGGAACCACTTGTACAGAAAAAGGAACATGCATGTGCTGAAGTCTTGGAACTTTAGCAGTTTAAGAAGTTTTTGCTACCTGAGAAAGAGTCAAATTCTGTAAAGTACCCTTTCCTCAAAGCTAGAAGGCATTGCGGATTTAAAATAATTTTTGCCCAAGCTCCATCAAAACAGCCAATCTGTTCTCAATGAAATCATCTGATTAAGAGGTCAACTGATAAAACTGGGTTTTTTTAGGATTTTTTTTAAAATGGAGTGACACTAAAGACTTGTGAAAAGGACAAAATGAAAGAAGTCCATAGAATATTGGTATGGCTCTCCTATTTCAGACGCAAATTTTTCAAAGATAGTTCTCTTGTTGGAACACCTTTTATTCTGAAATGATGCAATGGGAAAGAAAAGCCTTTGTTCCAAAAGAGCTTTTAGGGCATAGTCTAGTTCCTCCACAAAATATGTCGGACTATTAAAGAAAAGGACAGTGAGCTTTAGTTTAAAAGAAAAGCCCATCTCCCCCAATCCCTCATTTTGCTAGAAAAAAAAAATCTAGTGGACTACAAATGAGATGGCTATAACACTGTTTCACAACTTTAGAAATCCAGAGCTATGACAATTAACACATTGAAAGCGAGTGAGTGTTTTACAGAGTATTTTCTAGATTGTTTAGATAAAATTAAGTGCATGTCCAAGCAAGAACCACTTAGAAAACCTAAATGAACTGCTATGATAAGCAAAACTGTAACCAGCTCATAATTCTGATGGGCACCTTTCAATTTTCTTTTTCAGCGCATTTTGTAAGGTCTTTTTCTGCAACCACATTAGGACAGCAGCAGCAATGAACCAAGGATCAGAAAATCATGTCCCATTTAAACTACATTAAAACAATGAAATATTAGGCTGTTAAAAAAGGCTCAATAGTACCCATCATCACCAGATAAAGAAACAGTTCTTAAGATGTTTGAAGAACACTGTTTGATTGATTCCTTGCCAGACAGAATGCTTTTACCAAAGTTGTCAATGTGAAATTGACACCATTGTTTTGCCTTTCTGGTCTCTTCTTCTCTATTACTGATCTATATGGTTTCTGTCTGGTTGTTTGATTGTTCCTGTCAGTTGCTTAACTAATTTTGCAAGATTTATATCAACTGAATTGGTGGGGTAGGACTGGATAAAGAATTGTTTCATAATGGTCCAGGATTGGTGAACAATACAGTTTTGTAGTACACGCAGTCCCCGGGTTACATACAAGATAGGGACTGTAGGTTTGTTCTTAAGTTGAATCTGTATGTAAGTCGGAACTGGCATCCAGATTCAGCCGCTGCTGAAACTGACCACCAGTTCTGACTTACATACAGATTCAACTTAAGAACCCCAAGCGTCCCCAAGTCAGCTGCTGCTGAAACTGATCAGCGGCTGATTCCAGGAAGCCCGGGGCAGAGCAACTCTGCCTCGGGCTTCCTGTAGTCAGCGCTGGTCAGTTTCAGCAGCGGCTGACTTGGGGACGCCTGGGGCAGAGCAGCTGGGGTGCTGCTGGGTTGCTCCAGTAGCACCACTCCTCAGCGCTACTGGACCAACCCAGCAGCACCCCAGCTGCTCTTCCCCAGGCGTCCTGATTCAGCCGCTGCTGAAACTGACCAGCAGCGGCTGAATCAGGACGCCTGGGGCAGAGCAGCTGGGGTGCTGCCTGGTTGGTCCAGTAGTGCCCAGAGCGGCGCTGCGGAACCAACCGGCAGCGCCCCAGCTGCTCTGCCCCAGGGTCCACAACAAAAGCCTGGTCTGCTGGTGGGGGGGGGGGGGGGCACACTAGCTGCGCCCCCCCCCCCCCCCAGCAGACCAGGGACACGGGGAGCAAAGCCGCAGCGGCAGCGGGGTGCCGCGCCTCTGAGGCTTTGCTCTGGCAAAGCCTCAGAGGCGCAGGACCCTGCCGTGGCTGCGGCTTTGCTCCCAGTGTCCCTGGTCTGCTGGGGACTGTCTCCAGCAGACCAGAGACACTGGGAGCAAAGCCGCAGCCACGGCGGGTTCCCGCGCTTCTGAGGCTTTGCTCTGCCAAAGCCTCAGAAGCGCGGGAACCCGCCACGGCTGCGGCTTTGCTCCCGGTGCCCCTGGTCTGCTGGAGACGGTCCCCAGCAGACCAGGGGCACCGGGAGCAGCTTTTCTCGCCCCAGAGGTTGAGGAGGCGGGACCTCTGCCTGCGAGCTCCAGGGCGAGAAAGCCCCGTTCGTAAGTGTGGATCCGACGTAAGTCGGGGACTGCCTGTACTTCCATTTAAAATGATTTGGTTAAGATAAATTTGAGTCCTGCTTAGCTCTTACTGCATAAACTGGGGTCCAAAAGGAAATTTTTGGAATCAACTTGAGGACAGAGACCAAGATCAGAGCTGCCAGAGCTCAACACTCTTTTCCTGGCTGATCACCAGGAAAAGTTCATCTGCCTTATTGGGAGCGGTGAGCACTAGGGATGTAAAATCCAGTTTAATTGGTTAAATGGGTAAACACAGTGCTCCCACCAGTGAATCAGATCAAGACAGAGCAGCCCCCAGTGTAGACAGGTGCTACTCCAGCCCAGTTGCTCCTAGCCACTGCAGCTCCCAGCCCCTGTGCAGTCTCCCAGCCTGCATAGGCTGGGAGTAGGGATTTAAAAATGCAACTGTGCATAATTAGCCTTCACAGTTACATGCAGGTTCCTGGTACATGCAAGGAGCCAGCTTTCCATGCACATTGGCTCCCGAGGAGCTGCCTGCCCCACTCTAGCCCACCGCATGTAATCGTGTAACCGCTGAAATTTTCAGTGGCTACACAGTTACTTAATTAAATGCATTTTAACATACCTACCTGGGAGACCTGAGCGGGGGGCCTGGTGGGGCTACTTTGGGGTACCAGTTAACCATTACCCTGTAAGCATCACCCATTTACCATTTAATCGACTACTCATTAACATCCCTAGTTAGCACTCCATGCTTAACATGTGCACTCTGTTTGAGTAACTGTAACAAATGGAGGTTAAAGAATATTAGCATATAAAGGCTCTTTCACTGCTAAAAGGCCTTGCGATCCCACAGAAGATTATACCCTTAGCCTTGAGAACAGGGTATGGGTAAATGCCTTTTGCCTGGAGCTCTCAAAAATAAGAAAGGATGGGTGGGGTGCCTAAAATTAACCAGGGTACATCTTGAGACCACAGAAGAGTAAAGGTGGGGTGCCCTAGAGCAGGGGTTTTCAAAGTTGGGTTGTAGGCCAGCCCAGATAAGTCTCTGGCAGGCCACAAGACATTGTTTACCAAGCAACCATAGGCATGGAGCCTCGCAGCTCCCATTGGCTGTGGTTCGCTTTCAAGATATACCGACCTCCAGAGAGAATATGTGGTAAAACATGAAAAAACAGCTCCATATACCAAATTACTAAAATTTCTGTTAGCCATATTACACATATGTACTAAACATGATTTTGGCTAGAACTATTACATCAGGAGAATTTGTACTGATATTTATTTTTCAGAAAAAATCCTTTTATAGCTATTTTTAAATTTGTAAAGGACTATATGCAGTGTTTTAGCTATTTTTCTAACAGGAGAGTAATAGTCATGCAGCAGGCAATCCTTTCAAAGGAGGGAGGGTCACTAAACTTTTCACTTCTTGGAAAATGATTAAGGGAATGGAAGCATTTTAGCCTTTTCTATGTCCAACAACAAACCCTTTACCTGAAGGTAGAGTTTGTGGCTTCCTTAGATTTATGTTTATTGCACCTTCTATGAAAGTCAAGTAAAGGGATTAGAGTGAAGGTTAAAATAATAATAATATATGGAACTATACCTCTCTCACAGAACTGGAAGGGACCTTGAAAGGTCATTGAGTCAAGTCCAGTCCCCTGCCTTCACAGCAGGACCAAGTACCATCCCTGACAGATTTGCCCCAGATCCCTAAATGGCCCCCTCAAGTATTGCGCTCACAACCCCGGGTTTAGCAGGCCAATGCTCAAACCCCTCCTCCCTCCCAAGGTTCAACCTTGGCTGCTAGAAAAGTTTCATTCAGCTATAAAAATCACACCATGCCTTTTCTATCTCATATCCACCTAATCCTAAAAAGGACTGAATTGGGATTTTTTTTTTTGCCCTTCCAATACCTCAGCAGAGGAATATGTGGTAATGCACACACTGGGGGCTCGACCAGGGGAAGACCCATTGGGTTCCTCTGAATGGCAGCCTAGTGTAAATGCCATAAAAGAACCTGCAGCTCTGGTAATACACTACTGATCCAAAGAGAGCTAGAAGCACATGTAAGTCTTCTTTCTTTTCATTTCTTGAGCCAAAAAATGAAAAGAGTGGTGCTTCACTAAAGGAAAAAATGCTGAGTAGTACTGAAGCACCATTTTGAAAGTAAAACTTATTACAGGTAATGCATGAGAACTGCCAAAAATAAAAGTGAAACAATTAAAGAGGGGAAAGCTGCTGAAGACAGATAGACAGACCCCCTTCCAGACACACAAAAACTCTTCATTTAAACTGGCTACTGCTTCTCTGACAGACAAGGAAAAACTCATGTGTAAGGGTTAGAAGATTAGAAGTGATCAGATGAAAAAATAAACATCAATAGACTAACATGTTACCACAGAACTTGTATATAGAATACATTGCTACAGAAAGTAAAAATATGTCTGTTCAACAAGTGTTCAAAAGTTATCTGTTTCCAGACACAAAAACTCTTCAGAACCCAAGAATTTAGTTATACTTTAATAATGTTACCAAACCTTCCCTTCTAACAAGGAAAGTACTGAGGTTAGTAGCTATAGGAGATTCCCATTGTATTCTTTTTACCAATGATCTTTAGTTTCGAGGATTCTAGCTGGAATCACTTATTTATGTTTGATAAGTTCATACATACAGGTTGGACCTCTCTGGTCAGGAACCCTTGATACCTGACCAGTCCCAGATCAGGGACTTTGCTGGATCAAGAAAGGTAATTTCTGCCCCCTCCTCCTTGCCACCATTCCCTGCAGCCCATCTACTGTCGCAGGCCCCTTTGCATGTAGGGTTCCTGACCCCACCATAGCAGCCCCGCCACCGCACGCACAGCCCCACTGCCAGTCTAGGGGCAGCTCCTGGGCTGAGGACCAGTTGCACCGCCAGGTGGCACTTCTGCTTGGGCTTCAGCCTCACTGGGCAGTCCCGCTACCTCCTGGTCTCACCAGACACTCCACCGAGCAAGAGAGAGGCTTCCAGGCTTTTTGCTGCACTACCAGGCAGCCCCACTCCTAGGTTAAGAGAGGTTCAATGTGTAGTACTTACACAGCTACTGAATTTTTCCCATTTTTTGTATTTTTAGTCAATTGTATGGCACAGACTAATGAAAATCTACAAATGAAACAAAACACGCTACCCGGGAGAAACAGCTGTTTCTTGAAAATGAAAGATTTAAGATTTTTTTTAAAACAGAGTATCAAGAAGGCAAATTGCATATAAAACTCATGAGTCAAAGAAACACTTTAATTTAAGAGGGGAAAAAGAAAAAGTCACCTTCTGCCACTAATCAAACATACTGAAAAATTTGTATTCTACTAGGTATTTGTATAACCTCGAAGTACAGAAAACAACAACAGATATCACAAGTCATTGAAAAATAATAAAGCCTAAAGTTTCTTGTTACCTTCTTGGTGGAAGTTTATCTCCATGTGCAAGTCAAATGTACTTAGCAATACAACATTCCTATCTTGAAGTTGTGTACATGCATTGGCTCATCCACAGTTACATATCTTCCATCAGCTAACGCAGAAGTGACAATGGAAACTTACAGCTGAAATAAATGCAGAGGGAAAGGAAAATAAAAATTAGCTCCTTTATAAGTAAACAACCATAAACATGAACCTCAGAATTGGTTCTTTGAAGAACTTTAATTAGCCATAACCAGTTTGAATCTTGACTCCTCTTACAGATTAGGAGTCAGACCAAATACAGGCAGTCCCCGGGTTACATGGATCTGACTTACATCGGATCCCTACTTACAAACGGGGTGAGGCAACCCCGTAGTAGCTGCTTCCCCCCAGCATATC
Source organism: Pelodiscus sinensis (assembly GCF_052426305.1). NCBI lineage: Eukaryota > Metazoa > Chordata > Testudines > Trionychidae > Pelodiscus > Pelodiscus sinensis. The sequence goes on along the minus strand of NC_143053.1, from coordinate 37,517,169 downwards.
AGGGAGACAAGAAGCTAGCGCCTCCCCCAACCCCTCCCAGCAGCAGACCAGGGAGACGTGGAGCGGCTTTTCTCAGCAGACACCTCAGCTTAAGAATAAAGGACTGAGGGAAGTGAGGTGTGGGAGAATAAAACTGAGCTCTGGAGAAATGTTTGGCTAGAGTTTCCCCTACAATATGTACCAGTTCCGACTTACATACAAATTCAGCTTAAGAACAAACCTACAATCCTTATCTTGTACGTAACCTGGGGACTGCCTGTACTTAGGAATTTAAGTGCTTGTGTGTCTATGCTCAGGTTTTGTTAAAATTTATTCTCCAAAGTCTGGTGGCTCATTAACAGCATACTGCATTACTAAAAATCCTACTTTGAGGCTAAGATGGCTTTCAGTTGTCTTGCAAACAAATGGGGTGAGGAGAGCGAATGGACCATAAAACATATGGAAGAGCAATCTACTTAACAGACAAATAAGAAAGGGTTAACTCAAGGGTTAAGACAGACATACTACATAAATGTACACATTTACATCTGTCAAATATCTTCCCTCTTCCTAATCCACTGCTGTTATCGCTAAATAGAAATGTAAGAATTCTAATGACAAGTTCTGCCATTTTATGTATATAAGACACAGTTATTTAAAAAAATTTCAGTTCCATTTTTAGAATTAATGATCAAACCTATCATTTCTGAAAAGCTAAAAGTGGCTGGGAATGCAGAGACAAGCAGTAGACTTCAAACCATTTAAAAGTGACAGCTACTTTCTATCTTAATATTTTGTTTTAAAAGGATTTGATAAAATATTACAAATGTTTACCAGATTCTCTGATTTCAAGAGAAACTTATTTTTAAAAGTAAGCCTTTTTTCTGTGTAACTGTAGTCACAAAGAACAGGAGCATTACTGCCAGTACAAAAGAAAGTGAAACTGACTGGCTTATTTTCATTTTCGAATCTGAATAAAATGCAAAACAATACTAATTTTCCAGGAATACCTAAAACAAAATGCCTGCATATTTTCCTGATTTTTAACTCCATTTACACTTGCACTGGCTACCTAAACTGTTTTAAACAGTTTCACAGCTGAACAAGAGAAAAATTTAGCAAAACAGTTCAGCTACATATGGCCATCATCATTTTTCTGTTGATGCAAATTAATTTTGCCAATTTAAGCAAATTCCATTTTATATTTTACTCCCATTTGGATCCCTCAGATTTGATCCACCAGTCAGTTAACAGACAGATCTCTTGAAAAAAGTTAATTAGAACACTTTATTCGTAATCATAATACTAAACTGGAAACATTCCTTTGCAGTGGACAAAGCGAAAAGCAGCTCACCAGATGCTGAAGTCCACCCTTTTCACTGGCAATACTTTTGGAAGCTTTATTTGGGGGGTGAGGGAAAGAGACAGAAATGAAAAATATTGATGGAAATAATTTAAAAAAAATCTAAGGTCCTGATTAGACTTATTTGCTGCATTCAGTATTGCAATTCCCCTCTCCACAAAAGTGCTTTGCCCTTTTTCATAAATTTGACCTTGGCGATTAGCATCCCATTTTGAGTAACAGCTGATATAAAACACTACTCAAAAACAATGCCAGTTAAAACTTTTAAGTGAAAGGAAAGCTGCTGTGCCCACCATGTGGAAATAGTCAAATTGTATTAAGAATCCTCAAGAATACCAATGCCAATCTCCTCTCCTGCTTGTTTGCTCAATGCAGATACCAGCATTCTACATAGTGATAGAAACTAGCCCTGTTAGTCTGGGGTAGTTGAAGCAAAATGCAGGACAATGTAGCACTTTAAAGACTAACAAGATGGTTTATTAGATGATGAGCTTTCGTGGGCCAGACCCACTTCCTCAGATCAAATAGTGGAAGACTACTTTCTTCCACTATTTGATCTGAGGAAGTGGGTCTGGCCCACGAAAGCTCATCATCTAATAAACCATCTTGTTAGTCTTTAAAGTGCTACATTGTCCTGCATTTTGCTTCAGCATTCTACATCTGTCTCTTATAACCAAAAGACATAGGAGACTCTGAAACAGACCTGCTCCTTATGTCCTTATTTATAGGTGGACCTCCAGGGGACCCCCGTCCCCGGCATATTTAATTTTAAGGTTATCTGTGTTTCCAGCTCTATTTTCCTACTCCACCCAGACCCTCGCCTGCTAATTTTAGGGCTCTATGGCTGTGTCTACACCAGATTTCCTGGGGAAAATCTGCTCCTACATTACCACCAGTACAAACCCACTGTGAAATGCCTGTGTAGACAAGGCAACAACTGGCACTAACACACTTAAACACACTCCGAACAGGTCTACATGTTAAACATGCCAATAACAGCACCTGGAGTCCCATTACGCCACCGTGCTAGTGGCTTTAAGTAGGTGCAATCCAATCTCGTGCGGCGGGGGCATTCGTGTGCCTCCCGCTCTGCACCGGGGACAATGTTTAGGGTTCAAGAGGGGGAGGGTTAGTGTCGGCAGCAGGCCCGTTCCGGTGGGGGTACCACAGGCTCCCCACAACCATTCCGGGCGGGGAGGGGACGTCTTACAGCTTCTCTCCGCCTGGGGATTAACGGCAAAGCGGGACAGGGGGCTGGTAACGTCTCCCCACCCAGTGGCCTGGCCCCTCGCCCTGCGGGAGCCCCGACCCCCGCTAGCGGCCCCGACCCACCCCTTGCACAGCTTGCGGCGGGGGAGGAAGGGAGGGACGGGCCCCCCTTGGCGCCGCAGCCCGGGCTCCCCCCGCTGGCGGCCCGGCCAGGAGCTGACGGGAGACAATGGACACGATGACTTCACCCGCCAGTAATGTGAGGAGCCGCCGCCGCCTCCGGCAGCCAGGACGCTGTTCCGCTGCTGGCGCCGGGGGAGCGGGGATCCCGGCCGGGGCCTGGGGGCGCGCTCCCTGCCCGGCTTCTCACCACAGACCCCGGCCCGAGGTGCCCCGCGTATTGGCGGCTCCGCCCCCGCCTCCCCGCTTCGGGCAGCGCCCTGCCTGGCACGCCACGGAGGCCGCGTCTGGGCCGCTCCCCGCGCGGCAGGGGCCCCTGTCGCCGCGCCAGGCCCACCCCGATACCTTTCACTCCGCAGCCGCCGCGACCCCGCTGCGCCCGGCCCGGGCCCGTGCTGCGAGCGTCTGTGTGTGAGGCGGGCGGGGCAGGAGGCGGCGCTGCTGGGCCCGGGGCGGGCCGAGTTGGGCTGCGCCGGGCCGGGCTGGTTGGTTTCCGAGCCCCCACCCCCACGCGGGGAGCTCGCATTCGGCGGGGCCCTGTGCCCCGAGGCCGCTCGTCCTGCCGCCTGGCTGCGGGCGGGGTAACGTGAGCTGCGGGGAGCTGGCTCGTTTCACCGGCTGCTGGCCCCCACCTCGCTCCACGCACACCAAATAGCTTCACTGACTTCCCATCGCGGGGACTTGTTGCCTACCACCCCTCAGCCACAGCACAGGCCTCTTGCCGTTCAAAAGCCAGAAGTCGTCCCTTACCCACCCCCTAATCACACTTTCTATTGGATTCAAATGATGAACAGTTAGAAAATAAGCAGTTTCGGAGGGGGGGGGGGAATTATGTTTACCTGCTGGATTAGGAGACCCTATTTTATCATTTCATGTGTTTTCCCCCCATCACAATTAGGTCTAAAAAATACCCTGGTTTGTAAAATACAAACACAGCACCAAGAGCTGTTACTTTAAGAGAAAACACCAAATATCCTAAGATCCACGATAAAAATCAAGAGCTGGCTGTGCTCCCTGTCTATAAGGAGGAAGAAGCCTTAAAGCAGTGCACGCAGTCATCCATCCAGCACCACTCGCAGGCAGCCCCCACTTAGCACTCCTCCACCCAGTTTTGGAACCAGAATCCTGTCTTGTCCTGACTTGCCACCTAGTAGTAGATTGTTGCTGTGTTGAGGAGGCCTAGTGACACAGCATTACTTGGCAATACCATACCACATCAGTTGGTCCCACTAGAAAAACTCAAAACAAGAAAGTGCTAACCCATTTAGGAGGTTACAGCTCCCAGCATGTGATGCCCTATCTCCAGCCAAGCAGCCTGGAGCTGCTTTGTAGAACTCCATACGCTGCATTTTGGCCACCCCTGCTGTAACTGAAAACAAAGGAGGAAAGGGAGCAGTTTAATTTATTTGCAAGGGTATTTAGGGCAATGTTAATGTTAATTATCCAAGCATGAAACTGACTTACTGAACAAGCATGCAGGGACTTCACAGTTTTGCCAGCAGCAGCACCAACACAAAGTAATTATTTACTATTCTGTGGACTTCATACCCATTAACATGTAAAAATTCAGTGAGAAGAATGAACTATTGGAACGTTTCTGTAGGGCAACATTGTTGAGTGCTGATTAGCACCAGCTACCTGCTGCAAAATATAGTATTTTCCTTAATTTCTGTCCCTCATATTGTTGCTTCTAAAATAACCTGTTTCAAAATTATTCTAAAAAAGGTGTGTTTCTTCTTGCACAATTCCACAATCAGGGGCACACTGTCAGCATGTATTTCATAGGGATGTTAAATATCGATTAATCAATTAATCAAATAGTCGATTGGATTTCTGCCTTTGAAATATACATTTCAAAGATTGAAACACCAGGTGGAGCCCGGGGCTAGCAGGGCATCCCCCGCTGATGCCAGGCTCCATGCAGCACTTCCTCTTAAATTGGGGCTCTTGTACATGTCAAAGAAGAAGCACCCACATGGAGTCTGGGGTCAGTGGGGGACTACCCGCTGGCCCCAGGTTCCACACAGCATTCCATCTTTGAGATGTACAAGAGTTCCCGCAGGGGCGCCTCGTACATTTCAAAGAGGAAGTGCTGCATGGAGCCTGGGGTCAGCTGGGGACCCGCTGGCCTCAAGCTCCAGGTGGCATTTCAATTTTGGAAATGCACAAGAGCCCCTAATGGGGCTTTTCTACATTTCAAAGAGGAAGCATCGCCGCTGCACCCCTGCTATGTCCCATGGAGCTGGGGGGAACCAGCTTTTAAGCCAACCCCCCCAGCACTCCCTCTTCTTTCCCCCACCCCCGTCTACCCGCTGCCTCTTTCTGATAGAGGCAGCAAGGGGGAGGGAGCAACTAATGTGTTGACTACTCAATAAACTTTTGCTTATTGGACAGTCAATTAGTCACTTACATCCCTAGTATTTCATGTTTCTATCAATTCCTGCAGAATTTCAAATCTGTCCCTTCTCTGTACTCATTGTCAAAATCTTGATTCAAACCTCAGTTCTCTTTCGCTTGGTTTATTGTAATCTCTCTGGTCTCTCACATTTCAACATTTGGCAACCCAAGTAATCATCTGCCCCTTCTACCGTATCACAGCATTCAGGTTCCTTAACTAATACTCAGACTTTTTTCAGACAAAGTTCAAACACTTCTGCCTCACTTTCAAGACTCTGGTTAGCACTTCATCTGCCTATATCTCATCTCCTGTCTACCCACTGCATTATGCAAGTTGTCCATTCCCTTTGTTTTGTCTCTCCATTTATCTCTTCTTCTCACTCTGACCTTCATGCCTTCTTTCACATTACTCCCTGGCTGTGTCTAGACTGGCATGATTTTGCAGAAATACTTTTAACGGAAAAGTTTTTCCGTTAAAAGTATTTCCACAAAAGCGCGTCTAGATTGGCAAGGATGCTTTTGCGCAAAAAGTGCTTTTGCGCAAAAGCACCTGTGGCCAGTCTAGACGCGATTTTGCGCAAGAAAGCCCTGACTGCCATTTTAGCCATCGGGGATTTTTTGCGCAAAACAATTCTTCCCTGTCTACACTGGCCCTCTTGAGCAAGTACTCTTGCGCAAGAGGGCTTTTTCCTGAGCAGGAGCGTGAAAGTGTTTGCGCAAGAAGCACTGATTTTGTACATTACAAAGTCAGTGCTCTTGCGCAAATTCAAGCGGCCAGTGTAGACAGCTGGCAAGGTTTTGCACAAAAGCAGGCGCTTTTGCGCAAAATCTTGCCAGTCTAGACACACACCCTATGTCTGGAATCATAATCTCTATCAAGTGTGCTCACTTTTCTGCAAACCTGTCCTCAAAACTCACTTATTTTGCTTTTTTACCACTCCTGGCCTCCGCTCCTGTGCTATCATATCCCTCTACTTTTCTATGATCTTATTCAGAGATACAAGAATCACTTTCAATACGATACACATGGATGTGCTTTGCCACTCATCCTGCCTTTTTCTAGCCTTTCTTTATTCTGTGTATATTCATCCTTTCCAGAATTGTTCTTTAGTTGGACCTTTCCTCCATGACTGTCAAATATTGCAAGAGTTTCAGAGGGGTAGCTGTGTGGATAGCTTTGTTAGTCTGTAACTGGAAAAACTTATTTCTTAAATATTGCAGTTAGGAATATTCTGTTCTACATAGGTTTAGATATCATACTCATCACTGTAGTATCTGATTGCCTTCCAGTAGTGCATTAAGCAATATGACTACACATCTGTCACATGTTGTTTGTTCTCTCATCTGCTCCCCAGGGAGAGAAGCATGTGCAGTGGACTGTCTTGTTTTTGTAGGGTATTGGTTTTAGCGTTTGTTTGTTTCAGGTTGGTAGAAAGCGGTAATTTGGGGGTTTATTTGATTTAAATACATATGTTGCTATATGTTTATTTTAGAAAAGACAAGGTCAAAGAAATGCACCTTGCACTTGGAACAGAATGTAGTAAGGTTTATGATAGCCCTTAGTTCCTGGCGGAGTTCATTAGTCTTGATATTACCCCGGAGAAAACTGTCTCCTGCACAGATGAGCTTTCCATTTAACATTGAAAGTTCCAATTTGTATCTGAGGAGCATAGCTGTCAACCAAAGTCTTCATTGCTTAACTTTGGGAGATCTTTTAGATATACTGGACCAGGCCATTTAACAACTTCAAAATAAGGACCATAACTTGAACTTGCTTCAAAATTCTCTAGGAAATCAGTTTTGAGGGTGGAAGAATGCAGCCAACTGTTCATCATCCCTGAACTAATCTTATTCAAGCATTGGGCCATTTCAGTGGTAATGGTGAGGTCAAATGCATTCGATATAAATTGTGTACATGTAAATGATTCAGAGTGTGGTTGGTTGTAGTGTTTTGGTTTGGGGTCTTTTGTTGTTGGGTTTTGTTTTGTTTGTTTTTTTGTTTTGTTTTGTTTTTGTTATGGGGGCAAGATCACTCCTATTCATGATCATACACAGGGCTGGCCTTACCATGAGGCGAACTGAGGCGGCTGCCTCAGGTGCCAGACTGTGGATGGGCACCACTAGCACCCAGAGTGTAGAAAATTGTGTCTGCTGCTGGTGCATATGTATTCTCTCTGCTTTAGATGTACAGAGATGGCAGAGTGCTGTGCTGGAGGAAGGAGGGCACAAGAGTCATAACAGGCAAGCAGGAGAAAAGGTGGAATGGGGGCGTCATTTGAACTCCCCACCTCAGGTGCCAAAATGTTGTGGGCTGGCCCTGATCATATAAATGGTTTTAAGAGTCTTTCTTCCCCTTAGTTCTCTGTGTGTTAGGGAAAACAGAGAGGAGGCGGTTATGCTGGCCAAGACAAGAGATGACAAACTTCTTGACAAGAGTTTTGGCTATCTTAGCAGCAAGGACAAATCTTAGAAATGTTATGGTGAAAGGAAAGAAAATATTTGAATACAACTTAGGTGTGTTTGCCAAGAAAGAATAGGTGGAAAATGACCAGTTCTGAGCTGAATAAAAGGAAGGTGGTGACAAGTTTGTTGGTTTTTTAAACAAAACCAACTTCTGGTTGTGCTTGACAATTCCACTTTTATATGATGAAATCATATCCATCCCACTTACCATTCCAATGATAGCTCCTGAGGATGTTGAACAAAAGCTACTAAAGTTAAGACATATTTAAATCAACAGATTTTGATCATTTGCATCCAAGAGTTTTAAAGGAGCTTGCTGACGCATACACTGGATTGTTATTGTTGATTTTTAAATAATTCTTGGAACACTGGGGAGTTTCTAGAAGATTGGAAGAAAAGTAATTTTGTGCCAATATTTTAAAGAAGTAAACCAGGGTAATTATAGGCCTGGCAGTCTGGTAGCAATTGTAAGCAAAATAACGTAATGATTGAATTAATAAAAAATTAAAGGCAGATAATATATTTAATGTCAATGGTAGTAGAGAGAGCAAGAGAGCCTGAAATCATAGTTCCAGTGCAAGGCCTGAGTTCTGAACCAAAGCTAGGTAAAGTTATGCTATGAGCAACAGTCAGGCCCTGTCAAAAGCAGATGCTTGCTTGTAAATCAGTGTCTGGTACACAAACTCAGCACCAGTATTACCATCATTGCTAAAACACACTGAATATGTAAACACAGGCCAGCAAGACAGCACAAAAACATTCTAACATAGCAGATGATAAAATGGTTTGACAGAAGTGACAAATCATGATATTTTATCTGAAATATGAGGACTGAAAGTACAAAGTCAAGTGATGAATAGGAAAATTTTGTCTGAAACATTACTAGAAGAGTACAAGGGGCGATAACAAATATGTCATGAAACATGTAAGGTGATCCATTGTTTATCCCTGCTTGCTTGTCTCAATCTGTAAATGATGGGATACCTCACTTTGACCCTTCATCTAACCTAGTGGGGCAGTAGAAAGCCTGACTGAGCTGCTTCCATTGTCATGGGCATATTTGTGCTAGTGCTGTGGTCTTAAACTTCATTGCACCATGACCCCTTTATAATAACAAAAATTACTGCTAAAACAGGTTTTGTGGTCTTACTGGGCAGTTGGAGGTCTGCTGTACGGGCTATCCGAGCAAAACCAATGCAGCATGCAGAAAGAACGTATGCATGCAGACAAACATCTGATGACACTAATCAGCATGGGTTTATGGAAAATAGATTCTGTCAAACTAACTTGATATCTTTTTTATGAGATTACAAGCATTTTGATAGGAAAGCTATAACAATTCAAAATCCAAATGGAACACATTAAGCAGATTTTAAAATGGCTAACTAATATGTCTCAAAATTGTAAACAGGGAATCATCATTCAGTGGGTGTGTTTCTAAAGGTAACTCATAGGGAATATGTCTTGTCCCTATGCTCTTTAACGTTGTTTTTAAATGGCCTGGAAGAAAACATAAAATTATCTCTGACAAAGTTTTCAGCTGACATAAAAATTGGTAGGGGGTAGTAGTAAATAATGAAAAGACCAGGTAATTGACACAAAATGTTCTGGATCACCTAGTAAACTGGGCACAAGCAGACAATATTCATTCTAACATAGCCAACTGTAAAGGTATACATCTAGGAACAAAGAATCCAGGTCATACTCACAGGATGCTCTACCCAATCCTGGGAAGCACTAACTCCGTAAAAGGACTTGGGAGTCATGTCAAGTAGGAATAGAGAGGTTATATTACCTGTCGCTGGGACTGGTGCAACTACTTTTGGTGTCCACAATTCACAAAGGATGTCAATAAAGTACAGAGGGTTCAGGAAAGAGCTGCAAGACTAATTAAAAGATGGCAAAATATGCCTCATAGTGACAGACTCAAGGATATGGGCAACAGATATCATAGACCAAAGGAGGCTAAGCCACCCCAAACTGCCAGGCACGGCTCCTCCCATGCACCATCCCAAGGCCCCCTCCTTTTATGCTCTTTCCCCCTGCCCAGCCCAGAGTGCTTTTCTTCTCTGAAGTGAGCAGGGTTTGGGCTAGGGACTTGGGGTAGCTCAGTCTGGCGCTCGGGCTGCCTGGTGAAGGGGCTGTCCAGCGCTCCAGCACTGGGGGCTCCTTGCCTGGTGCTGTGGCATCAGGGGGCACTGGGGCTACCCAGCCGGTACTGGGGCCATGTTGCCCAGGTTTGGAGATGGTCGAATTGCATGTCCACTGCTCTGGGACTGAGGGCACTGGAGCCGGAGCCATTGGGGCCATGCTGCCCGGCACTCTGGGACTGGAGGGACTGGGGACACTAGAGCTGCTCAGTGCTCCAGGGGGTACTGAGGTCACCCACGTGGAACTCCGGAACTGGGGGTGCTGGGATTGCACTGCCTGGTGCTCTGGGACTGGGGGTGCTGGGCTGTGTGCTCAGCAGGACTGGGAGCACTCGGGTGGGCCATCAAGGGCAGTGAAGCAGCTACAGTTGGGGTTCAGGGTTCTAGCAGGGGAAGGATGGGGCCTTGGGCAGAACAGGAGGAGCTAGGAGATAACCTCTCCGAATGGGGGGTTCACACACCATTCGTGCCGAACGAGCTCACTCTGTTTAGTTAATAGAATGAAGGTCATTATCTGATAATAATTCATAGAAATGTATCTGAAAGTGTGCGGTGAAATCACTTTGAGAAACACATTAACAAACCGGGGTGACCAGTTAATGTGTTTCTCCAAGTGATTTCATGGCACACTTTCAGAAACACTGGTTTATAGTATCTACATGGGAAACAAACACTTTATAATAAGCTCTTAAATCTAGATATCAACAATATAACACAGTCCAGTGGCTGGAAGCTGAAAACTTCAGACTGAAAATAATGGAAATGTAGATTGGAAATAATGTATACATTTTTAACAATGAGAGTAATTAATCATTGGAACAGTTTACCAATGTTTGTGGGGATGTGGTAGATTCTCCATCACTGGCAATTTTTAAGTCAAGATTAGATGTTTGTTCTGGTTCAAACAAGGGTTGATTCAGGAAAGTCCTATGGTTAAAATTATACAGGAAGTCAGACTGGATGATCTCAATGGTCCCTTCACCCTTTATATTGTAATCTGTGGTTTTGTTGTACTTTTTCTTAAGTAGACTATTAAAGCTCCACTGAAGTCAGCATCCTATGCAAATGTATATTATTTGAAAGATATTTTAAATTAAGAGCAGAAAGTTATCAATGTCCTCTCCCTCTTCTTTTCTCCCCAGCTTACATAAGACGTATTTTTCCCTTCTAGGCCTCTCCTCTCCTTTTGTCATGTTTCTCTTATGTTTTCCTTTCTTCGCTATGATAGTGGTGCTGCATGTAAATGACTTTTCAGACTACACTAACTGTTTTATTTTGAGGGTAATATTTTTTACTTTTCAACAGTCACCTATATTTTTGTTAGCAACTGAATTAAACTATCCAGTTATGCAGGCTGAATATTTCAGTCCCAGATGCCATCTAGAAAGTGTTGTGAAAACATATGTTAAACATTTTTCAGAAATCATGTCTTGTCACTGAATATTACAGGTGTGAGGTATTTCCTTTACACTTCAATAAGGAGGTTTGACAGCTGGCACTTTATCTTAATAACTCTCTTTTATCTCATCCTGTAACAAACATAATAATTATTAATAAATTAAATCTTACGTATAAATCTAAACAAATGTTACCAACTTGTGTGTATACTTAGTGCAAAAGTCATTACTGCAGTAAGTTAATTTATCATGCGTATTTTTTTAGCGTGCCCCAACTTAACTGGCATCCATCCCACTAGCCTTGCAGAGCTGGCACCCCAGGGCTCTACAGAATGTTACTGAGCCTTCCAACTTTTTATTGTTTCTCCAAATTCCTGCTATCATCCACTCTTGCCACCTAGACCTGTCAGGAACCTTTTTTAGCCAATAAATTAATGCTTCGGTTTTCATTTTGGTCTTTTTTTGTTCATGTCACTAGTAATTGCCAGTTATGATATTTGAGTTTCTTAAATGATTGCTACTGGTGCTCCAATCAAATTGTGTTGCCTTCTTTTACTACTCAACCTACATTCTCATACTACCTTCTCACTTCTCTTTCCCACCCGTCAATATCTTTTCTCCTTTAAGCCATACCCCTCCCCTTGTCCTGTTATGTATCTTCTACTTCCCTTACTCTGTCTTTGTCTTTATCAAACTCCATAGATTAAACAAAAGTGTACCCGTTCATCCTGCAAACATTTATGCTCTTGATTTCTTTTCTACATATACAATAGAACTCAGTGGGACTACATGTGTGCATAAAATTACTTATGGGTGCATAAGCATTTGCAGTTTTGGAGCCTAAATATCTCACTTACCTACCAACATCTACAAAGAAGCAAGGAACTGTCATGATTTGTACACAAGGTACCAGTACCCCCACATAATCTTATTGCTGTTACTCCTATTTTCCATCTTCCTTCCCTCTCATTCTTTGTTGTATTAATTTGTTCTGCAATTTCTAACACGTCTTTGATCTTTCAAATACATGGTACAAACATGGTAACAACTGTAATGGGACTATACACATGCATAAAGTTAAGCATGTGTGTCTTTTCTAAGACAGGATTATGCATATTACTTGTCTAAAAAACATCCTGCACATTTCATATGAAGTACACATCATATCATTAACAATCCTAGCAATTTTGAGGGAATTCTACAGCAGCTAAGTGGAAGCACCATTGTACTCTGCAAAGAAAGGGTGATATAGAGAGGATCAAACATAAACTCCTCAGAATTTATGCTGAGGCTCTATTTAGGGTTGCCAGATGGTTTCAACAGAAATACTGGACACACTTGACATTACAGCACAATCTACATTACATCTCATTTAGAAAATACTGGACATTTATATTTTCTCATTTATATTTTCTCAATTTGTTTCCTGAACAGAAAGCTCAAATACTGGATTGTCTGGTTCAAAACTGGACACCTGGCAACCCTAGCTCTATTACAGGCCAAGAGACACTTCCTGTCAATCTCTTGAAGATGCCAAGTCTACCCAAAGGAGTTGCCCAGACCTTGCCTCCCCGCCTTCACTGGTGAATGCAGGAGGAGTGCCAGCGCCAGCGCCAGCCCCGCCAGTCCCCTGGGGGTAGAGCAAGGGTGGGACAGAGTAAGGGGATGGAGCAGGGGAGAGGAAAGGCAAGGCATGAGGTGGAAGGGGATTGTCCTGGCCCTTCCTTAGGTAAACGGGGGATGAAATGAGTCATCTCCTCCCCCCCCATCACCAGTCACCACTGCTCCCATTGGCCGGGAATGGTAAACCACAGCCACTGGAAGCTGCAAGGGGTTGTGCCTGTGGACACTTAGGTAAACAAAGCCTCTGGTGGCCTAACTGTGGCTAACCCTGATAAACTGCATGTGGCCTATGGGCCAGAGATTCTCCACCCCTGCATTAGAGAGTATATATGACCTTCTCAATATATAAAAGTAGCACCAGATTCCACTAGTAGTCAGATAACGAAAAAGCAAGAAGTGGCAATTTAAGGGTTCTGGAACTGCATACTTCAGACTATCCATGACCCTGAAAAGAAAAAGTCACTTGAAAATAATCAGTTATTTTTATTTCGAGATGTGAGTTTTCTTATTGAAATTAAAAGGAAGGAACCTTTTTCTAAGGGCCTCAGCCTTCACTGTTTACTATGGCAAAACTTCCACTGACTTCAACAAGAGTTTTGTCTCAGGAATGAGTTTATGTTTGGGCCTGCAAAATTGCGAATTATATTCTAGGGGAAAACTTAAATTCTCAACAAATGTAGTTATAGCCAAAACTGCTTGACAACTGGTGTCTGACTCCCAGGCGATGTCTATACTACAAGCCTCTCATGGAAGAGCAAATGCAAATGGAGCACTCATTTGCATAGGTCGTACTCTCATTTGCATTTCCTCTTTCTTTCCCTTTTGCACAAAAAACCCCTTTTGTGCAAGAGCTGTTCTTCCCTGCAAAAGAGGGTTTTTGCGCAAAAAGGTGCTGTCTATGCAGCGCTTTTTTTGTGCAAAAAGCTCTTGTGCAAAAGGGAAAGGAAGAGGAAATGCAAATGAGAGCGCGCCCTATGCACATGAGCGCTCCATTTTTCATTTGCTCTTCTTCAAGAGGCTTGTAGTATAAATGTAGCCCCAGTGTGAGTGATGACTCTTTATGACTATTTTTCAAAACACAATATATCCCTCTTAAATGACCTAAATTGCTGAGCTAAATATTTTTATCGTAGTATTTATGCCAGGCTATGTGGGTTTTGAATTTAGGTTGAAAGTTGTGTTTTGTGCCAGTTGTTTCCAACAGTTAATCATAAAGTTAGAGCTGGAAGACTATAGTAAATCATCCAGTTAATCTCCCTGCAAATGCCCATGCAAGCCGGGTCTGAATGAACCCTCCCTTGATATGCATATGATGAAGCTGATTTACCAAAATGAACAATTTTTGGCTGGTTTTGGTTATAAATCACTCTCATTTTTGAATGCAGGGATAATGAAATGTTGTTATCCTGATTGTCTGAGTAAAAGGAAGTAGAACTGAGACTACTGCTTTCACAGTCCCCTACTGTGTGGGGATTGTGAATGACAGCCCATAGAGTGTGCTGGTTAAGAGGTTCTGTCCTACCTGCTGAAATCACTCAGAGCTAAGTTAAGTGGTAGAACCTAAGGACATGACATTGCAGCTGAAGCAAACAGTGCTGTCAAAGAAACAGCTGCAAAAGAGAAGCAGTCGCATTGCTCAATTGTCCCTCCCATCCCCAGGGGAAGGAGGTGAATGCACTTCTGAACCCTGAGTCTTATCTCACCAAGGACAGCCAACTGTGAGTGGGGCACAGCGACAGGAGATGGATGTGTTAAAGGGATATTCCTTTGTCCAACTTGCCCACTGCAAGGTAGGAAACTCAAGCAAAGGACACTGCAACGTGCTGTGGGGTTGGGTTATGTATGGTCACATGCTTTTGAACCTGGTTACGATGTTTTCCCACATTAATTATTGGTTTCCTTTCCCTTTTAATAAAAGTTCTCTTTTGTTATATACAGACTGAGTATTTGTGAATGGAGAAGTATTGCCTCTTAGGCTACATCTAGACCACAGACTTCTTTTGGAAGAAACTCTTTTCGGAAGAGATCTTACGAAAAAACTTCTTCCAAAAGAGAGCATCTACACTGCAAAAGTGCATCGAAAAAGCGATCTGGTTTTTCGAAAGAGAGCATCCAGACTAAATGGATGCATGTAAGCTGTGATTGCAATGGACAGAATGGCCACCATGGCACCTGTGCTTTTTCCTCTTTCCTCTTCTTCCGAAATAACTCTCTTTTCCCTATTCACAGACACCTTTTTGTGAAAGAGCTCTTTTGCAAAAAGGCTTCTTACTCATAGAATGAGGATTACCAATGCTGGAAAAAACCCTCTGTTCTTTTGATTTTCTTGCGGAAGAATGCAATTGCAGTCTGGACGTTCCTCAAGTTTTGTCGGAAAAACAGCCATTTTTTCCGACAAAACTTCGTAGTGTAGACATACCTTTAGAGGACCCAGGAGTAGTGTTAAGTTTTCCCATATTATTAGTGCAAGCTCCAGTTTTATTATCTGTTGTTGAGAGAAATACCTAGATAATGGAACCTAGCCTTTGTTGCTGCTGACTCCACATAGCAGAAGAGTTACATGTACAGTGTATTTTCTAGTGATTTATTCAGAAATGTTACATTTACTATTTTCTCTGCTTCTAACACTGAAATCCTGATACCTTATTTTGTTTTGAAAATCATAAACACTAAAAGTTTGCTTGAAAGGAAATATTTTAAATTAACACCAAAAAAAAGGGCAGATTGTAAGATAACAGCATTTTCCAACCACATTCTTATGGGTGATACGGTATATATGCTTGTGTTATGATGTTTTTATTTCCTACTCTTCTTCTATTGAAGTCAGTGGAGATATAACTACTGAGGGTCTTCTCCCAAGTGTTTGCAAGCCTTATATCGGAGTTCATTCTTTATTTGCCTTTCCACCCCTGGAATAGAAAAAAATACTCTGTATTACCTGTGTTCATCCATTTATATTTACTTGGACCAATAACAGGTGCCCTTTCAGAACCTCAGCCTAATCAGTTATTTGCACACTTGGTTCTTCTTTGTAGGAAGAAAATTACTCTTCTTGTAGCCTTGCAGGAGAAGGGGTTAAAAATCACTATTCCGATTGAGTTCCTTTGAAGTTTATTAGTCTCTTGTTTTGCTAAAGTGAGTTTCCTGCCATAGAGCTCTTCCTCCCTTAGCCTTTTTAATGGAGTGGGGGTTTTTTTCATTTGGAAGGGGTCTGATTCCTTTCACTTTTAACAATGTCTTTTTTAAAACAGATTAGGCATCCTAGTATTTTAGAGTAAAGGCTACTTGCTACCATTTCCTACTGTCATATAAGGCAAGATATTCATAATGTTAAACTAAACTACGGATGCTTTCTAAGGTAGGAAGAACATTCTAGAAGAAGAAAAGAAAACCAAATAGGAGTGATAGCAAGTGTAGTAATAAATTTTGTTGTTCATGTTGCGTAATACTGTTTCTATCTTGTTTGTTTTTCTACAGTTGCTCAGAGCTTTCTGAAATTTCCCTTTTTAGGGTTGAAAGAGTCTATGCTTAGTCTCTTCCCAAAGGTGACAATGTTTTTGGAAAACTTGAGCAAAAGCAGTTCAAGTATGAGGAAAATGAGAAAGAAAAAAATACATTATAAAAATGTTTTTTGAAACAGCTTTTCCATCAGAATAGCTAGTGGAAAGTTGAAATTTGTGAGGGAAATAGCCCTGGCCAAAGAAAGCACCTTTGATAGTTCACAAGAAAAACTGCTTTTAATCAAGTTATGAGCCCTTGAAAATATTATCTTATTCAGTCCTAGAGATGGGAGAATTAGAGTTGCCCTCCTCGGGGGAATTTCTGCTTAGGCAGACTTGTCTCCAAAATCACAGAGTGGTATACATTGGACAACCATGCTTTCACTAGGATAAATCAGCCCCCAATGTGGTATATGATAAATCATGTAGGGTCAGGTTGAACCCTTTCATGCAAAACCTAAGAGAAGGAGAAAGATAAATAAACTCCGTAAGATATTGTATGTGGATGAGAGGACAAGGTTTGTTGGGCCACACTGTTCTTTTAAGCATCCAAAAAACATGGCACAATCCCAGAGATTTGCCATAGGGCCATTGGTTGTCAAACTGTGGAGTGTGCCCCCTATAGGAAGTACAATGAGGTTATCGGGGGCATTAGGTCCTGACTCCTTTCATTCATTGTGGCTTCTGCTGCTGCCAGGCTGTAAGAGTAAGGAGGAGGGACGGATCAGGGGAGAGGAACGTGGCCTCTCCCTCCACAGAAGAGGAATTCCAGCTCCCTCACCTATCCAGAAGCTGATGTAGTGTGCCTCCTTGGGAGGTAGTTTCTCTCTGCTCACACAATCTCTTGCACAGGCATGCTGGTGATTATACCAGGGCCAGGGGAAAGTTTGGCCTATCTATGGGATGTGGAGGTAGGGCACAAGGGAGGGGTTCAGATCAGTGTTCTGTGTCCTGCTGAGACCACTTGCCCAGTCTGTGTCTTGGGCAGATGCTCGCAGGTTGGGGAGCAGAGAGGGTGTCCTTCTGCAATCGGCTCCTGGACCTCAGGCATTTGTGGAAATGCTGTTTCTTAGAAAGAGAGGGCATGAGACCCCAATCTCTGAAAGAGGAGAGCAGCATGAAAAAAAAAAGTTGGGACTCTCTGCCATAGACCATGGCAACTGTGTAGAGGCTCAGCCATGCGATGTTGCTACCCATAGGAGAGGCTGAGGCTATGGAGTAGGACAGGGGTTCTCAAACTTTGTAATACCACGACCCCCTAAAATGCTAAATGAATTTGTGTGATCCCCCCACCCTCACTGCTCCAAAGTTGTTAAGCAAAAAAAAAAAAAAAAAAAGTGTGGGGGGGAGGGGAGCCAAAGTTGTTAAGCAAAAGTTGCACCACTTTGTCCAGTTTGGGACTGCACACTAACCACCAATGCACTCACCCCTCTCCAATGCACTCACCCCTGTCTCAAAGCTAGGCCTCCCCCAATCCCAGTGCACTTCGCCCTGCCTCAGACCCAGGCCCCTCAGGATCCCCCATCCCAGTGCACTCTCCCCTCCCCCTGAGGCAGGCATCCTCAGCGTTGGGAGCCCCCACTCCAATCAAATCTCCCCTCTTCCCCTCCGCAGAGCCAGGCATGGAGGAGCAATCTTACTTTCAAAGTGGCTGCTTCTGCCACCCAGCCCGGCTGCCTCAGCTCGCAGCTTGTAGGGGAGGCATCAAGTGGCCAGCTGCCAGTCTCTGCTGGTCACATGGGCCAGAACAGCATGCGCTCCACTCCCACCCAGCCCGGCGCCCCCCTAGCATGGCACCCAGAAACTGCCCCCTTTTGCCCCCCCCTTCACTAGACTCTGCAGCGCTCTTAACTTCCCCGCCCCCACTAGATGCAGCAGGGGAAAATTGACCGGACTGTCTGGAGATGCCGGGGAGACACAAATGCAAGACAAAAAACAGATCCAGCTGCAACCCCCCTGTAAGTTGCTTGTGACACCCCTGGGGCTCGTGACCCACAGTTTGAGAAATGCTGGAGTAGGACGTTGTCTTAACGTCCATGAGAACGTCACTTTGGATTTGGGATAATACTGCATAAAGCCGCTGTCCTCAGGTACAATCTCCCACCACCTGGCCACTCCTCTCTATGCTATTGTACTCTACATAGGTTTTTTTTACCATGCTCATCAAAGTAGTATCTGGGTGCCTATCTTAGTATGTGTGGGAGGGGAAGTTTTTGTGGATTCAAGGAGATGATGAGTGAGAAAAAAATGCTACCAAGTTGAGGGTTTGTTTTTTTCCCCTTTCTCCTCTATTGAACAGTTTTACAGTCATAGGAGTGAAACTTCCATGCTTGTCCTGTACCTATAGCGGGAAGGCTGATGTGGCCCCTATATTTTCCACAATGAGCCATGCTATTTTCCCTTGTCACTATTATAAAAAAAGGTAATTTTAATATATGGCCTGTTCTTTAAGCCACAGTTGTTAAATTCTAGAACTGGCACGTGATCTTTGGGGGTTAGCGTCTATTTTCTTTTATATTGGAATTTGCATTTTATCCCAAAATAATCAGTAGAGGAGCCAGTGGATTTGGCATCACTAAGTACTGTTTATGTCTCTTTGAACAATTCTGGAGGAGGTGCTTTATGAGCGTGTGTGTGTGTGTATGTGTGTGGTGGTTTGGTTTTGCACTGCATCACCCCCATGCTGCATACTGAGAACATTCATGTCTCTTTTTTTCCTCAAGCCGGACTAAGACACATGGATAGCGAATTCCTTTCACTCTAAGATAATGACTCACAAAATCTGGAATGACACAAGGAAGGTACTCAGCTTTCAGTGATCTCTTAAGCCAGAGATTTTCAAACTTTTTTTCTCATGACCCAGTTGAAGAAAATTGTTGATTCCCGTAACCCAACATAATTTGACTAATAATTTGACCCAGAGTGTGGGCTCTGGGGTAAGGCTGAGGATAAGAGCTTTGGGCTGCAGAAGGGAGGGTCTGGCTTTGCGGGGGAAACTCAGGGCTGGGGCAGGCGGGGCTTACTTTGAGCAGCTCCTGGTCAGTTGTTCAGTGGGGGTGCTAAGGCAGACTTCCTGCCTCGCCTGGCACTGCAGACCAAGCTGCACCCCAAAAGCAACCGGCAGCACATTCCCAGCCAATGGGAATGCTGAGCTGACACTCAGGGCAGGGGCAGTGCATGGAACCTCTGTGTGTTCTCCTCCCCACCTAGGAGCCAGGCCTGCTGCTTGCTGCTTCTGGGGCACAGCACAGTCTTTGGTGCCAGAACAGTAAGGTAGCTGCCTCAGCACCCCCACTGGTCACCTGATCCCCCTGCAGCAACGAGATGCCGTACCTGACATTTCATAACCCAGTACTGGGTTGTGACCCATAGTTTGAAAACCACTGTCTTAGGCTCTTATATTTTTCCTCAATTCCCATTCTTACTGCTTTTTACTTCACTTCCTAGGAGATGCTTATACTCACCTTCTCCGTAACACATATTTTGCCCACAAGCCTGAACATAGGCTTAAATCTGGATCTTACCTGGCTCTTTTTTGTTTGTTTGAATACAAGTTTAACTATGGGGCAGCCCTAGTTTATGGCTTAATAAACACAAGGGCTAGCACGGCTCAGCAGGCAAATATCCACTGATGTCACTGTAAGTAAGTGTGAAGAAGGACTTGGTAAAAATGGAGGGCCAAATTCTGCCCTGCTTTCCTCTCTTTGCCATATCTTTAGCTGTGATGGGTGCCAGGGATGTACATCAGGACAGAATCTGGGCCTAGCCCTTCTAGTGTTGATGTGTCTATAGTCATGTCATAACTATTTCACCTTACTTGTTATGTGTGGATATTTCTTACTTACAGTTAGGATCAATTTCTGAGATCCTTCTTCAACTTCGACTTATTCTTTTCCTTCAATGGGAGTGTTGGCTGAGTAAAAACTAAGTGTAAGCGGGGGAATGATCCCGCTATTGTGGGGAACTTTCCTGGCTTCTATACACCCCGGTGAAATGAACCAGCGAAAGGATCTGAGTCCCCGCTCCCACTTCCTTTACCCCACGGCTCCCTGATCCTGAGGGCTCCCCCTCCACTCTCCGGAGTAGCAGAGCTCTTGAAACCCCAACAAGGCTGGGCCCAGGTTTCCTGGGGCTTAATCCCTGACCTTGTAGTCACTAGGGGCAGGAGTTATGGTGTCCCCACTCCAAGGTGCTCTCTTTACACTGCAGGCCTTCTTGGCCCAGTGATCATTTCATAAGGTTCAAAGCAAATACAATTTATTAAACAACAACGGATTAAAGAGAAAAGAATAAGACAAAATGAGAATGGTTAAATGAGAACACCCAGCCCTGCTCTGTAGCACAGGGACATCAAAACAGCAGTCTGCAGAGTGTAAGGACAGTCCACAGTCTCTTTCTTAGAGGCCTTGGATATGCTGCAGGGGGGGCTACAGGCTGGACACGCTAGCTCTGGTAGTGACCACACAGTCTCAAGCTCGAAGTGGCCAGACCCCTCTCCCAGTCCAGAGCCTTTCCCCACACTTTGCTGGTCCCAGGTGCTCACCACATCCAGCTGCAGGCTGTGCTGCTTGGCCAGTTCCAGCTCCTTGTGTTGCTTCTCTGTTCCTTTTGGCTCTCTGAGCACTGCCAGTCTGCTGCTCAACACAGGGTCTGCTCTCCTTGAGTTGTGTATGCCTGGCTCTGCTGCTGCAAAAACTGCCCCTCAGCACAGCTTGCTCCTCTTAGCAGTCTCTCAGCTCTCTGTTTTTGCAGGACTTCTTCACACAGCTTGTACTCCTATTTCAGCTCTCTGTCTTTGCAGGACCTCTTCTGCACACAGCTTGTTTGTTCAGAGAGAGAGCCAGAACAATCCCAGCTCACAGGGAGGACGGGGCCTGGCCTCTCCCCTTCCTCACTGGCCTGTCCAACCTGTCAATCAGGCTGAGCTGGAGTGTTGGCTGCTTTCCATTGTCTCTGGGGTCAATCAGTCTCATGAACTCTTCCCCTTCAGATACTGCAAGCTGGCAAACCAAAAACTTCCACAGAGTTTTAGTAAGGGGTAACAGTCCCCTTACATAAGCAAGGCCCTCAGGATTTGTCCTAGAGTTATTAGTTGCTATAATAACTAGTACCACATGCCAATGTGTTTCTTTCTGTATGTGCGGACAAAGCTTTTTCTGTAAGGAGATACTGCCAAAACCTTGTCTCTCGAGCCCCAATTTATCCTAATTGTACACATATATGGCACTGTGATGGGAACCACAAGCTTAGATTTTAAAGGTTATTTTATAAACTAGTATAATCAGCCACAGGGATTCATTGCCATGGGGCATACAGTCACATACTTTGCTGGAATTTACAAAAGCCTGGATAAGTTTACAATTGATAGTAGCTACTCGCATAACTACAGTTGTTAGGGTAAGGATAATCAAATTGCATGCTTCACAGCATAAGCTGGTCACTACTGGCCAGAGAAGACTTTTCCCCTTGCACATGCAACATTACACAATTGGCTCCATTTGTCCATATTTGAGTGGGGAGGATTGTCTGCCAGGGACAGGGCTCAATGGACTGTGATCTGACTCGCAGTGTCAAAAAGCATTGATGCCATTGATTTCAAACCTTGTCATGCAGTATTGGGATTTACTTCTTAAAGACAAGAGTTTTTGTGACATACCACTTTACTCTTCAGTTTGGATTCCACACCTTCCCTGCAACATTTTTATTCCTTGTGTATATGAAAAACGTATTATTAAGACATAAGTAGGGGGATGTGCCCTCTGCTTGCTATGCTCACCTACCCGCCTCTCTCTGGCCACTTTCGCTTCGCTGAGAGAGCCTGATTATTCTGATGACGTCATTCTGTCGTCTGGCAGGAACATTCTTTTTATATAGAGAAATAAGGAGATAGGATTAAAATTAACTTACTTTGATGCCATAGGCACTTGACTATGAACTCCCCTTTGGTATTTGTGCTGTTTTTGTTCTCCTGTTCTGGTCTACAAGGCTTTACATTTATTAGGACTAAATCCTCTGATTGCCTGCAACCACCACTGCTTCATGCCATTTTGTAGTTTGTTACTGTCCTCCTCTGTGTTATTGTGCATTTAATTTGATTTCACCTGTAAATTTTGATCAAGTTTGAGCTTACACCAAAGAAATACCCAGCACAGAAAGAGACATAAGGCACCTGTGAAAAGTGCTGGGAGATGCTTGTTAATTTTTAGTTGACCAAGAGGAAAAAAAGAGAAGTATCCAGGATGCCTGTGTGTCCTAGACTGAGCTACTTAAAAAAAGTGTAGCCCCCTGACTTTTTCTGGGAGGATCCTTTTGTGCTGCAATCTAGCCCTAGAGACTACAACTCCCATCAGCCCTTGGGAAAAAGGGGGAACAGTGTCTCTTTCAGGTTATGCAAACAGAGAGTTAGGAGTCTCCATTTTGGGAGAGAGGAGACAGGCTGCTTTGGAGGATCCTTATCCAGTCCAGGAGCTGTTGTGTTGCAGCTAGAGCCTGGGACTTAAAGCCTGCGGGGCTTGGATCTAGCAGGCTGCTTCAGAGGCTGCTGATTGTCCCTAGAGGGGAGAGACTGGCTGTGCCTGTGGCTGAGAGGAGCCTACATAAACTTGCAGGAGGTAACTGTGAGTAATTGGACTATTTGGGAAAGTGCTGCTTGGGACAGAGCACAGAAGCCAAACTGACTCTAGGTCGATTGAGCAGGGCTCAACAAATAATGCAGTCTACTCACCCGTGGTGAGTAGATTGCATCCCGGAAGAGCCGGGTTCGGGCGATCTGTGCATGCGCAGAACAATCTGCGCATGTGCAGATCGCCGGACAGCGCGGCTGGCGAGTGGGGCTCGCCGTGGTTCGGCAAGCCCTGCCAATGAGAGCCAGAGTGATCTGCCCAGTGAACCAGAGCTGCTGGCATTTGGTGGGGCCCTGCTCCAGTGGCAGAGAGATTTTGCAGCTGGCTTCCTGCCTGGACTGACACACACAGAACCTGCACAGTGCTGTCTCCACTCCAGCTGCAGACTTTCAAGCGTGCCCATGCAAGCAGGTGTCTGGGACTCTGAATCCAGAGGACTACATGCTCTGGGTGGGATAAATGGTGGCAGTATAAATGCCAAATAGATGTGTTTCCTTTCTTTCTGTGTACTTTTTTAATTGATTTTGTTCACTTTTAATCTGTTCAACCCTGTTTCTTTAAGTTGTTAAGTAAAGGTGTGTTAATTCTAACATAATCAATTAGATACATCTTACTTATAATTGTTGTCTTCAAGTTAGTTCCAGGATATTACTGGAATAATTTTATTCCCGAAGGCTCCCACGGCACACCATAAGGCTTTATCTGCACTGCAGGGTTTTTGTGCAAGAAGCCTTTTGCAGAAGAGTTCTTGCACAAAAACCTTGTAGTGTAAACATAGCCTAAGTGTGTACAGGGCCCTCCAGGTGGAGGCACTGCCATTGTATATTCTTTAGGAGCAAGGGACTGTAGCAGGGGGTGGATAGGGAATCCCCAACTAAACACCACCACCACTGGGGTACTCAGGATCTCCTTTTATGTTTGAAACATCAGGTGCTCAGGCACACCTGTGAGTGTGACCTGCTCCCAAGTAACCCAGGGAGGAAAAGGAGGGTTACAAAAGAAAAAAGAGAAACAAACTGCAGTCTCCGGTAGCTAACCGCCCAGTCTTAGGCAGGCAAATACACACACAGACCCCCCTGTTACTTTCCAGGACACAAGAATCAAATCATCACCTTAAAAAAGTAATTTCAGGATACAGGTTGGACCTCCAGGGTCAGGCATTCTCAGGACTTGACTGGTCCCAGATGAGGGATTTTTCTATACTAGGGAGGTCATTTCTGGCCTTCCTGCAGCTGGCCCCCCTCTGCCCTGCCCCTCCCACAAGCTTCCTGGATCCCTCTGCAGCCTAGCTGAGCCACACGCCAGCTCCCAGACTCCAGAGCCCAAATGAGCTGCATGCTGGCTCCTGTCCCCCCTCAGCCCAGCTGAGCCACATGCTGAGCTTCCCAGCTCCTGCCCCCCTGCAGTCCAGCTGGGCCGTGCATCACCTCCCCCTGACATGTAGAGCCCGGCTCCTGACTCCCCACAATGTGCTGGGAATGTCTGATCCTGGAATATCCATGGTCCGTCTGGACCACTGAGCAGAGAGTTCCGGTTTATACAGGTGCAACCTGTACTACCATCGAGCAATATCAATGCATGAAGCCTAAGACTTTTCATCGCTGTGAATGAAACAGCTCTGTGGACTAACTGCATGAGGCACAGGGAGCATGATTTGAGAACTAATCTAAAGAATAGGCATATTGCATATAACTTAAATTGTGATGCCTACATCACGGGTTAAATCATATGCTTTATTGCAAAGCCAGGGAAGATTGTTTTTCCTATGGCATCACATGACTTTTTGTCAACTCTTAGTAATCTAAAAAGAGGTTGCATAGAAGCTTTCATATATATGTTCACAACATTTACATTTTGCATTAGTTTTCAAATCCTAGCTTCTTTCCTTTCCCCCACATGCAGCTAAAAATCAAGATGATGATTTTGATAGACTTGCTGAGTACTTGCTTGTGATCTACAGAGAACTGGCTGATCATCGGTTCCTGGTTTGTCCTCATTTCTAGTTGCTAAACTGCAATAAATGCTGGGGGGGAGGGGATACTTTTCCATACAGGCCCACTGACAGCAATTCTGGGCACTAGGACAGAACACTCAGTCTGCCCCTGCTCCACTCCCTCAGTTAGAACCACCAGTCCCCACTCACCCAGAGAAAACCTGATTACCCACCCTTGACCAGAGGACCCCCTGGCTGGTTGCATTCCAGTCCCCACCTGGCCAGAGGACCCCAGGGCTGGCTTCAGCCCTGTCCCCCAGTTGCCTGGGACAACAACAGCGACAGCTACGCCTCCCCTCCCTTCCCCGAGCAGTATTTGCTATTCAGCTGCCCCAGAACCTGCATAGAGCATATCAAAAGCATCTTTGAAGAGGTGCTTTTCCCCAGACCAGGATGGGTCTGCTTTGAACTCCGGGGGGGGGGGGGGGGGGGGGGAGAGGGGAGGCTCAGTGCTTCTCTGGACAGATGTTTGTGGCTTTGGTCAAGGGAGAGAGGCAGAGAAGAGTCTCATGGCTCTGGCCAGGTGGGGTGGTGCTGGTGGAAGGAGTGGCGTGCTGGGAGCTAGCTGTTCCAGGTGATTTCAAGTGGGCCTAGCAGGTGATTTCCAGGTGATTTCAAAGGGCCTAGCAAAGTTCTCAGCTGCTGCTACCATGGCCCCTGGATCCTTTTAAATAATCCATGCCCCTTGGCAATTGCCCCCTCTGCTTTCCCCCCTCCCCTTCCCTGTCAACAGGGCTGTTTCCTTATAAATAAATTATAAGCTGGGAAGGGGCATTATGTGAGCATGATGATGAGTAAGAGAAGAGATGGTCTGCAGAACCCTGAAGGGGGGGGGGGCATGTTGGCAAGTCAATCCATTAAAACATGCTTCTCCATAGGAAAAAGTTGGACAACTGAACTGGGCCCTTTCACTCCATGCTAGATTAGCAGCTAACCTTCCTCCTCTTCTTCCCTAAGGAAGTTACAATATACTGCCAAACATAATCCTGCACAGTATATGAACACTACCTTTAAATTGTAGAATAATAGAAGCCAGAAATGGAAAACGTCTATTTAGATTCTCTAGTCCATTTGCCAGCTAGTGCAGGACTTTTCGGTGTATTCTAACTTCAAGTGCTTTGTTCAGTGCAGAATTAAATTTCTTAATGTGTGGCAGAAGCTATAGAAAAATCAACGGATTCTAACAGATCTCTAAGTTATCTAAATAATTTAGGCCAAATAGGAGTTTTCCCTAAGAGCCGCAGGATTTAGCCATAATGAACATTCAGTTTGGATGTCTGGCCCATATGAATTAGAAGTTTTTAATGACTGAAGAAACATATTATATATATTTTTGCCTTGAGTGTTTAAAATCCCCTCACTAAGGTATTTTATAATGCAACTATTCCAGATGATTTCAATGTAGCCTCTTTAAAGAACATCTTTAGTTAAAGGAAACATGCCAAATGAAAAATCTTCAGCTAAAAGACAAATTCATTCTAACTATAAAGAACCAGGAACACTAATTTTAATACAGGAGTTGGCCAAACTCTTGCAAGTTTTATAGCTTATCTTAGTGCTGAAGCCTGGGATAATGTTAATCCACATTGTTCACAACTACAGCTGTTTGAGAGGCTAGTCATCACTGTCCATACTCAAAGCCCCCTGTATTCTGCCAACATTTTCCACAAAATGTATTGTCTCTCTGCCACTGAATTAGGGCCCCGATTTGCTGTTAAATCCAATGTTGTTGTTTTGCTCGCTTCTTTTGTGCAATTCTCTCTAGACTAGATTCTCTTTTTATGTGGGGCTTTGCTGTAGCATTTCTTGAAAACTAAAAAGGATTTGTTATCAATTAATGAAACTGATCCAGCAGATAAGGTAGATTGTACTACTACTGGATCAGAAAATAGCTTTTTAATACAAAAGCTAGTCTCACTGTGCAACAAACCAATGATGTTGTAAAAATCTGAATGAGTTCACACTCAACAGTGCACTTAATACTATCACTTAATCAACTAATACTTGTTACTGTAGCCCAGCACTTCTATGCTGATTCATTACTATCCAGCTTTCAAATAGGTTCTTGCAAGGTCAGGGGTAGCCTTAAGATTAAAATAGGCAGCTATTTACAGCACTATATTTCTAAAGAGGCACTTGAATAATATCATGGTTGTTGTGGTCACTCCCAGGCAAATCCCAAGCTGCTCCCACGAGCGGTGGTGTTTCCGCACACATACCTCTCATTTTCCAAAAAGGTGCCCCTATTTCTCTTTTCATCGTGGGAAACATAAGCCTTTGAATGTTACATGCGATCCGGAATACTTCATATCAGTTGTTCTGGGAATCTCTTTGAAGCAACACCATAGCAAATGCAAAGGATTCCAAGGCATGTTTGGCAACTAAATGTTCCCATTGCAGATTCCTGATCAGAAACAGGAGCACCCTACTGGAAAGAGAAATGAAGCCAACAAAGTGCACTGCTGGCAGATGCTCAGATACTACAGTGATAGTTGTGATACAAAAACGTATGCAGAACCCAATCCAAAACTGTGGAAGAGAGGAAACAGCACAAGGAGTAAGATTTTGAGACGGCCGTCTCTTTCCCCAACTGTACATACAAAATTGTATCAGTAGCAGAACAGTTATTTCAGGCTCTTTGCAGCCACGGGGGATACATCACCGCATCAGGTTGCTTTCAGTTCACCTTTACAGTTTTTCCACAAACATAAGAGTTCAAGATTTAATTGTGTTAAAAATGAAAGAGAATTGTTCAGCAATTTATGGGTCCACATAACAGCATTATACCAGAGACCCTGAGTGCAATCCGTGTTTCACTACATCTAAATTTGAATTATTACTAAAGGAAAAAAGAGGAGATGAGACACAAAAAAAACCTTCATTTACTTTAAATCAGGGGCAACTGGTGAGGGGGAATGGGAGGGCCCACCGGACATATGACCCCACCCCAGTTTGGGGAAGAGCCAGGATATACCGCACTCCAGGACCTGCTCCACTCCTGCCCTGCCTCCTCCCCACCTTTGCTCCATCCAGCTCTTCCCCCTCTCCCAAATGATGAGGGCCAGGGGACTAGGAGGACTGGGGGCTGGCACTGGCAGCAGAGGTCTGCTCCCACCCCCAGCTGCATTGCTCCACTTCCCACTGGTGATCCCACCCTCCCCTCAAGCCACACAGCCAAAGGAGCTCAGTGAGCTGGGACTGATGCTCTGCTTGTTCTGTCAGTGAGTGTGGGGTGGGGGGACCCCTGTTACAGGCACCAGACCTTCCTCGTTAGTATCCCTGCCAGCCCCTCTCACCCACAGTGTTTGGGCACACATGACCCTCCCATGTATTGCCTGTGCTTTTAATGACTGCTGTCCAATAGTATCAACCCACAATTTAGCTTTTGAAAGGAGCATATTTTACAAGGCAAAAGCAAACCAGGTTGACTTTTAAACATCTTACCACAATAACATTGATAATAAGAGCAATTTGGATAATTACATAGGGATGTGACCAGGATTCACCAGAAATGTGCAAGAACCTTGCAAATGTTCACAGATGCAAGATTTCTGACATCTTACTATGCCATGTATACCGAGTACAAACTCCTCACTATATGTCAGTAAAAACATGGAGTTATGTTAATGAGTCTGTAAAAAGTTTATAATGAACTTGCAGTGTAACCATCCAAGTAATTAAGAAACCCCCCTGTTTGAGCACAATCTGGGTTATTAAACTTAACAGTCAGGATCTCATTACTGAATCTGTGTCAATATTAATAATAAAGGTGCTAGAGGACATGCAAAACCAAATTTCAATATGTGAGAGTGGGGAGGAGAAGGAATCCGTATATGTTATATTACCATTCTGTTTAGTATTGCGTCACAATAGTCATTTCAATGTGGTGAGAAGAACAAGAGAAAAGCTCATCAGAGATTTTAGAAAATGATTTATATTGTATTCCTACTGAGATTAGATTCCAGAGAAAGGGGAAGAATATTAATTGATCCGTAGGAGGAGACAGACAGTCTCACCAATAAAAAGTGTTATCACAAGCAGTTGGATTTTCTTTTTAAAACTCTGTGATGCAAGGCCAAAGAGAAGCTGAAACAAGCCGTCCAAACAGCACAAAATCAAATGCCAATACCAAAAACTCAAATTCCATTGATCCCAGATATGATTGCGAGAGACATTCACTGAACAGTTTTCAGTGGTCAGAACAGATTGTTTTTTCATCAATATGAACATTTTTTGTTTGTGTTTAGTGCTCTACAAAGGGAGGGAAAGAAATGACAGAGGGACTATTGGCAAATGTTGAGGTGAAATGGAGGCGCTACTGAGATTCTCCCCACCCTTTCATGAGCTGTATAAATATTCTTTGTTTAAACAAACACTCCCTGTGATAGGTTCCCAGTGGAATGCTCAGAATAACGGCTGCATGTGATCTCACTACTCTTATAAGCCACAACAAACAGACAGGAGAGTTTCGGTATAGGAAAAATCCACCTCCTGTTAATTACCACTGTGAACTTCCTCTGCAAAAATCTCCCATGTTCCAGCTGCTCTTAAAATAAATATGATGAACTTTATTAATGTTAATGTTTTAAGTAAAAAGTAGCAATACCAAGGAAAGTCTGCTATAACCATGCTGGTCAGCCCTCAGAGAGAGGACGCTCTCATTAATTAAAATCACTTTTCTAATATTCAGTGTTTTAGTTGGATATAGTATTCTTCCTGCCAATATTGTTCCAATCTGTGTTTTACTTTATTTTTTAGTCTCTCCATTATTTTTTTCCATTGAATTTTACTGCTCCATTGTAGCTGCTCTTAGAAGTGGAAACAGAGGGTCTAGTTCTGGAAAGTCTTAAGTGTTCTCATCTACCATTGACTTCAACAGGAGTTAAAAAAGGCTCTATTCTATTCTATTCTATTCTATTCTATTCTATTCTATTCTATTCAGGTTCTTATACCATGCTTGTCAGTGTAGTAGCTGAATGCCTTCCAGCAGTGCATTAAACATCTGCCATCTGTTTATTCTCCCAGTCTCTCTGCAGAGAGAGAAGTGTGTGCAGTGAAGTACTTTGCTCTGGATTATTTAAAATATATAAATATATACTCACTGCTATGTGTTTATTTTAGAGACAGCAGATTAAAAAATGCATCTTACACTTGGATCAGACAGTGATGATGGTCCCTGGTTTTGGGGGCATTTATTCTGCAGCATTTGAATTTTCTTGGGGGCTGATCCATCTCCCACTCAGATGAGTTTTATCCTTACTGTGGAGAATTCCATTGTGCCAGAGGAGCAAAGGGGTTGATCATGGTCATTCTGGACCTAGAGCTTTGGGGTGGGCAATGTTTTTTGATGGGGCGGGATTAGTCCAAGAATTTGGTAAGTGGTCAAGGACCACATTCTTCCATGCTATTAATGGAGGAGATGTGGGGTCTGGAATGGAGGTTGGGTGCAGAGGAGAGCCTGGGGTAAAAGACTGGGCTGTAGGAGGGGCTATGGGATCTGGGAGGGAGTTTGGGTGAAGGAGGAGGTTGTAACCTGGAGCAGGGTGCTGGAATGCAGGAGGGGGTGCAGGGTCTAGGAGGGAGTATGGGTGCAAGAGAGGATTCTGACCTGGAGGAGAGGTATAGAAGGAGGTGTGGGGTCTGGGAGAGGATTCTGACCTGGGGCAGGGATGGAGGAGAAGCTGCAGGTGTTTGGGTTGGCACCTGGGGAAAGGGATTGTGGTGCAGGATCTGGGAGGGGTTATGGGTGCAGGAGAGGATTCTGACCAGGAGGAAGAGTGCAGGGTCTGGGAGGGGGTTGTGACCTAGGGCAGGGTGCAGAAGAGAGGGCAGAGGGTTGGAGGGAAGAGGGGCTGGGGTGCCAGAAACAGGATCTAGCTGGGAGGTGCTTACTTGGGTGGTTGCTGGCCTGCAGCACAGCAGGTCCCTCATCCAGGCCCCGTCTTCCACACACTGCTCAGAGCAGCTTGCTGTAGGGGCCATGTGCTTATCTTTGTATCTCTGAACCCTGCTAGCCCTGGGGAAGGGGAGGAGGTACTCTGCATGCTGCTTGACATACAAATAGGCAGCTCCCATTGGCTGGTTTCCCCCATTGGGGGAAGGGCAGGCAGAAAACCTGTTTCATGCTCCCACTGGGCCATGGGCCAGATCCAGCAGTTCCCAGGCCATATTTTGCCCATGCCTGAGATAAGGTCATGGAGTGTTTGCAGATAAGGATCAAGGCTGAACTTGCTGCGATATGCCATGGAAAGCCAATGTTCATCATGTGACATTTTTCTCAGGAAGTCCAGAAATGTTAGCACCGTGTTACCTCTGCTGCAAGAGAAAGCTTTGCTGGAGCTCAAACTGGGCAAGAATTCCTAGCCACACGTTCTCTCTGCTAACCAGAAAATTGCTCTTGATACTGACAATCTAAACCAGGGCTACTCAAGGTTGGAAGCCTGGCGGCCACAATGATACTCTCAATACATGCCAAGGGCCGCAACTTAAATGTGGTTGCACGTCCATGCAAATAGCTTCTTTCACACTGACGGGCATGAATACAAAGACTAAGGCAAGACTACACAACACACAGGCTCCATTTAAGTCAGTTCTGCTGATATTAATAAAATGCAATATTTACCCAATTTCTACCCATATGACAGCACTTTTATCGAGCAATGCCAGTCCAGGAATTTAACTACTAAGACGCATATCAACAGAAGACCATTATATTGACTCACCGTTGTGGAGCATGTTTCCAGTGGAGGCCTTGTTCAAGGATCCCACCCGCAGGCAGCGTACAGGCAATCCCCGACTTGTAACATGATTGGTTCCTGGAGAAGCATCACAAGTTGGGGGTGTCGTAACTCGAACCCTCATTTATGATAGGCCTTGTAAATGTGGGCCGAGGATGTAAATCGAGGGTTTTCAGCCCCTTCCACACTTAAAAAATGGCTATAAGTGCGGGGGGTTGCAACTCGGGGGTTTCCTGTATTGAGTCCCGCGTAAACCCGGACCACACCGTGGGCTACAACAAACAGGCCGCATGTTGAGTAACCCTGGTCTAAACCTTGCCTTGCAGGGAAAATTCAGTGAACTCCAGTTCCCACGTTTCCCAAGAGACATCTTCTGTATTATTCAATCCCTCAGAAATTAAGTCTGCTGTCTCCAAAGAGACAATGTGCACACATGCTACCCTATAAGCCCAGCTGAGGACACATTCTTTACCTTAAAACAAAAACAGACTGAACAAAATTAATCTATTTACAGTTATAAGCTATGCCTGAGTAGCTTGCTCATATCGAATTATCACTATCTCCAAAACCTGAGGCAGGAGACGTCACCATTTACCCAAGAAGTTGTTATCTTTGTCCCTTAAGTGATGGATAATGAAGGGATCCTCTCCCCTTCTTTATTATAGTCCAGGAAACCTTTGAAATGTATGCCCCCAATAGGGTACTTCTCTGCTGGTGTGGATATGCCATGCTGTCTGCCTCATCCTCTGGTCAGTCTGCTTTTTTGATTGGCTTAATCACTTTGTTTACCTTAGATGGAATTGTACTTTTGTTGTCCTGACTTGTAATCCAGTCATGCAGACAGGTAAATCCATATCCTTCGTCTAGGGCAGACTTGTTTATTAACTGCCTCCAAAACATAATTTAAGACCATAGTTCAACAACACCTACAAAACTCTTTACACATAATCCATCCATATATTCCTTACCAACCCATCACCATTTGTTAGGATACCTTACAAGACACTGTGTGGCTAAATATTCTGGCAACAGTGTGTTGGATATTCCCTTTGGCGGTTGGCAAAAAAGGGCTCTTAGCTCACAGAATAGAGGCTGAGACCATGGTAGATTGTGATACTGAGGAGATGCCCTGCAGGAATCTGTGTCAAATGGATTTTCCTTCATGCCCACGTGTATCACACTTCTGTGTTTCTGCTGAAAGGTAATAACGGCATGAATAACCAAGGCCAGGCCATGGGCTGCCAGGATGAAACTGAGCCTGCCATACAACTGGAGATGGTAGGAAGCATTACAAGCAGATGCTGCTAAGTGAGAGTTTGGCATCAGAATTTGAGATTTAGGAAATCCAGGAGAATTCAACAGAGTGAAGTGCTGCAGAGATGTCATGAGGATGAGAATGGATGTCTGCCCTCTACCATCAGTACCACTGAGGCGGTTTAAGCTCTGTGTCCTGGACTGAGCCCAGACTGTGCTGGGTCTAGACATTAGCTTCAGTTAGATGAGCTTGGCTAATTTTTCTGAGGACTTCAGGGTGTATGCAGCTGCTACTAAAGTCCACGGTCTGCAGTAGTGGCAGTGGAGTGGCTGCAACAAACTGCTGGATCGGTGGGGAAGAATCCTCGGCTACGTCTAGACTGGCATGATTTTCTGCAAATGCTTTGAACGGAAAAGTTTTCCGTTCAAAGCATTTGCGGAAAAGAGCGTCTAGATTGGCACGGACGCTTTTCCGCAAAAGCACTTTTGAGCAAAAGCATCCGTGGCCAATCTAGACGCGCTTTTGCGCAAAAAAGCCCCGATTGCCATTTTCGCGATTGGGGCTTTTTTGCGCAAAACAAAACTGAACTGTCTACACTGGCCCTTTTGCCCGAACGGGAGCAGCATAGTATTTCCGCAAGAAGCACTGATTTCTTACATGAGATTGTCAGTGTTCATGCGGAAATTCAAGCAGCCAGTGTAGACAGCTGGCAAGTTTTTCCGCAAAAGCAGTTACTTTTGCAGAAAAACTTGCCAGTCTAGACTCAGCCCTCCTGTTTACTCTTGCTATGTGTAAGAGAAGGGAGGTCCAATGGGAGAGAGAAAACAGGTAAAAATTCTTTGGAGTAAATGGATTTTTAGCAGAATCCCTTAAATATCTTAAAATAGGACCTCTCCATCCTAACAAGGTATAATTGGCTTCAATGGGCAAGTCTTGCTATCAGCTACCTCCACTGGAAGACAACAAATGCAGCCCAGAACTCTCAGGAAAACAGTACTAGAGTCATGTGAGAAAACACTGTCTCAGATATGGGAGTTGCTAGCATGTCAATGGATCCTCAGAAGAAGTAATAAATTAAATTTACCTGACCCGGAAAAAGTGGGTGTTTCAATTGGTAGATCAAAACAACAATAGCAGCAGCAACAACAAAAAATGCTCTTAACTTCAATTTTTAAGGAAGAGGCTCAAGAACCAACTCCAAACCAATCTCTTTCCCCAATGCCATTAGGATTCTACAGATTATCTAAAAGGCTGTGCAAGTAGAAACAAACATGCAAACTGAGAACTAGGCAGTTTCCATAAATTGCAAGATTGATTAACAACAGTGTTTGCTTCAGCCTATCTCCAGACTTACTCAATCTAAAAGCTAATAGATGCAAAATAAGATTTTAAAAGGGTTTTCCTACTCTCTATAGCATGGGTAGAGGAGGTACCACATTGAGAGAGGAGGTAGTCAAACTTTCGATCGAGGTCATATTCACAATCTCAGAGGTTCCCCCTTTTTTTTCTGTACATATAGAAGAACTTATCTCCTCAATTCATCACCCAATCAGTTTCCTTACATTCAAAAGTAATTCTCCTTTTACATACTCATTCAGAATGGGTCCCCAGTAACAGTCTAGGTCTTTAATCATCACTATAATACAAATAAACTATATATAAGAGCAGTATTTCTCTCTGTGCTCACGATGAGACTGGGGATTCCATAGTTTTAAACCTACAGATAATAAATGTACAAAACATGTCTGCAAAGTTCTATAGTCTTTATGAAAGTTCAGAAACTATGTTGTGGAATGTATTTTTAAGCTAGTCTATCTCTGTGGACCTAATTCTGATTTTGCTGCACACCAGCGTGACGTGGGTCTATGTGCTGAATTCAGTCAAGTTATTCCTTATTTACACTGGTGTACATGAATACAGAATC
Source organism: Pelodiscus sinensis (assembly GCF_052426305.1). Classification (NCBI taxonomy): domain Eukaryota; kingdom Metazoa; phylum Chordata; order Testudines; family Trionychidae; genus Pelodiscus; species Pelodiscus sinensis. The sequence continues at coordinate 37,482,376 of NC_143053.1, read as the reverse complement.
AGGGTCAGAGTGTGCAAAGGACTACATGAAAGCAGAATAGTCTTCTCTTTGAAGACACTATAAACAAATGAGCTTTTGTCTTGAATTGAGGCTGCAACATAAGTCAACATTTAGACAGTTTGAATTGTAAATTTGTACAGTAAAATCAGGCATTTGATAAAGCAGAAAAATGTTCCTGTTGGTTTCTTTGTTTCCTTCACAATTCATCTTACTTGTAAATCTTGAGAATGATTTTATTGCAGATCAATTAAAATAGGTGATTGTACAGTGCAATAAACAAAATAAAATTAAATACCAGGTGCAAACCACAATAAAAATTATGAATACTGGCATTCAAAACTCTATGGACAATTACCAGCAATAGTGACACAAGGAAACGTGGGTATCACAGGAACAGCTCACAGCCCTTCACAGAAAATGCCCATTAAAATATGAATAAAGGACCCAGTGTCATTTGTATCTAAATATTCATATATAATAACTAATGACAAGCATTTGTATAGGTCCTTTCATCCATAGATCTAAAAAATCATATAAAAATCAAATAAATAATAGTCATAACTACTAGCTTTTATACCAGTGAAAGGCAACCTAGGCTAGTGAGTGGGCCACGAGTGTCCCTCCTTCATCTCAGTGGGCTGGAAGATTGCCGTAACCAAGATGGTCTCCCAGGATAGGATAGTTTTGCTAACCATGCTTGTTTACCTAGAACGTGTGGGGTGTGTCGAATGAACCATAGCAGCCCTTTGATTGGATGCAGAGGGAGCACATGGCTGTCACAATGTTGTATGCAATCAGCATGCACCTCACTTCATATGCCCTTGCTTTAAGTGAGTGTCACTTTTGTAATAATTGTAAAAAAACTATGCGGATGAAAACCAACAGAATCTGGCAGCCCTGTGACTGGGCAACGGTAAACAAAATGCCTTTTGAACCATACATAGAATCTCAATGGGCCACATGCAGCTCTCAGGTTGCCCACCACTATTTGTACAATGCTTTTCTCCAAGATCAGAAAGCCATTCGCCCAACTGGGTAAATACTATTATCTTCATTTTATAGATGGGAAAACTTAGGCACACATATGTTAAGTCAAATGCTTGCTCAAAATGTAGCAACTCAGTGACAGAACCAGGGATAGAACATAGAGCTTCTTATTCCCAATCTGGTGTCCCATCATTGGACCACACTATGTGCATATGGATATACATGTATGCGATAGTGTTCACAAACTTTTATACATGCACACCTGTATGTACATGATAACTAAAGGTACCGTATATTCCGGCGTATAAGACGACTTTTGATGTTAAAAAACATCCCCCCAAAATCGGGGGTCGTCTTATACGCTGGGTATACAGCTTTGCGGCTTTGCAAAGCCTTGGGGGAAGCCGGTGGCGGGGCAGCCCAGGCGCACCTGGGATGCCCCGCCACTGGGACGTCCTCAGAGGCTTTGCTCCCGGTGTTCCTGGTCTGCTGGAAACGGTCCCCAGCAGACCAGAGGCACCGGGAGCAAAGCCAAAGCGGCGGCGGGGTGCCGCGCTTCTGAGGCTTTGCTCTGGCAAAGCCTCAGAGGCGCGGGACCCCGCCGCTGCTGCAGCTTTGCTCCCGGTGCCTCTGGTCTGCTGGGGACCGTCTCCAGCAGACCAGGGACACCGGGAGCAAAGCCGGGAGGCGGAGGGGCGCTGGGGTATAAGACGAAACCCTATCTTTTAACTAAAAAATTAGGGGGTCGTCTTATACGCCCAGTCGCCTTATACGCCGGAAAATACGGTAGTCAGAAAATCAGAAGGGTTTTGGTCAGAAAGTTTTGATTATTTTTGTTAAAAAAAAATGTTTTCCAGTTCTGGCAACCAAATACCCAGAAAATTTCACCCAAACACTGCTGCAGACTGAACATTTTCACCTGAAAAAGAGAAACCAGTTTTTGGCCTGCAAGGTTGGGATTTGGACTTCTGATGAAAAATCAAAAGTGTTCTAAGAAATCAGACATGTCCCGTTTAAAAATTTTTTGTCAGAAACCCAATTTCCCACTACAAGTCCCAGTAGGAAATTTTTGAGCACCCTTAATTACAACTCTAATTTCTTCACATTTCAGAATGGTTTCTGCTCAGTTGTGTCACTTCTTTTTCCAGACTTCACTTATACACAGGGGCAGCCTAGAGGCAGGGGAGCTGATCGCGCATTCCGCCTGGGGTGCCAGCTGCCAACAGTCCGCCTCAGGCAACCCCTGCTTACGCAGGTAACACCTTCCATGACCAGACATGCAAAGGTGCCTTCTACTATTTCAGAACCCTTCCCATGGCCCTCTTGTGCTGCAACAATTACATGAAAGCCTGCCAATGTATGACAGCAAGACTGAAGAGCAGTTGGGAAACGTCAACTCATAATTCCAAATAGTTATATAAAAGTTGTACATGTCTAATGGTATCTCTTTCCCCCAGCCTTTGTATATCTCTTGTCTTTTAAGACTGTATGCTTTTCAGAGCAGGATCTGTTTTCCACTATGTTTATTCTTCATCTGCCACAATGGAAGCTGATTGGGACTTCTTGAATGTCACTGTACTAAAAATATCAAATCAGACACAAAAAGCTGATTTAGAAGCGCACTGCTGATGTTGCAAAGTCAAGCACTCGGAAGCTAGGCAAAGCCAGAATTAAGGTTGCCTGTACATTCAGTGCCCTTGTGCATATGTGCTGTCATACAGTCTTTAATCACATGACCACATCCTATTTTTCCACAGAACCCCTGCATCAGTCAGGGCACAGAATGGACAGTGCTCACTGACTCAGCAGGCATTTAACACTTTGTTTTATCCTCTTTGTTCAGTGTGTGGCCCTACATCTTATTTACAGCACACTAGTCAAACAGTGCTCACAAGACACAATTATTCATTTCCTCATGGGCTTTTCTAAGGTGTCATTACTATTACACCTGAGGCCCAGATTCTCAAAGCTATGTAAATGAGAGTGAGGCACCTAAATATCTTTAAAGATCTGGGCATGAGAGCTTCACAAACATCAATTAATTTTCACAATGCCCCTCTGAGGCAGGTTACCCCATTTTACAGAGAAGTAGCTGAGGCCCAAGTCCTAACTGCTCCTGAAGGCTCCAAACTGCCATTGACATCAATGGAAGTTTGAAGGCTAAATTTTTTTTGGCTCTGTGCCAGAGAGATGAAGATCAAAAGTTTTCACTATGTTGGGGTGCCTAATATGGAATGTCTATGACCTGATTTTTCTGAGCACTTAGTGTTATGCAGCACTTACTACAGCCGTGGCCAACCCGCGACTCACAAGCCACATGTGGCTCTTGCCCTCCAAAAGAGCGGCTCGTGAAGCTGCTCCTGCACCCGCCCCCAAATGCCCCTCCGCTGGCGCTCGGATTCCCTGTGCTTACTGCAGGGCCGGCCTTAGGCCAATTTGCCCGATTCCCATGCCTAAAGGGGCCCCACGCCCTGAACCCGGAAGTGGGCCGGGCGCCATGGGCGGCAAGTTAATATTCAGAGCCAAGGCCCTCCTCCAGCAATACGTGGAGCAGGGTATCTCCCCTGGTTCGGAGCCCGGGGCCCGAGCGCAGACTCTAGCCCCGCAAAGTGGAAGGCAGAAGGTAGGGGAGGGGGAAAACTAGGGGGAAGGGGTTTATGCGGAGGGAGGAGGGGGGAGAGGAAGGGGCTTGTGTGGAGGGGGAGGGAGGAGAGGAAGGGGCTTGTGCGAAGGAGGAGGGGGGAGAGGAAAGAGCTTGTGCGGAGGGGGAGGGGGAGGAGAGGAAGGAGCTTGTGCAGAGGGGGAAGAAAGAGGAAGGCACCAAGAGACAGGGTGGAGGAGAGACAAATGCCCGGGGGCCAAGTACAGACAATGAGGAAAAGGGCAGGAGGGGAGGTGTCAATGGGAGGGGGGACAGGGTGATGCTGGGAGAGGAGAGGAGAGGAGAGGGGAAGAGCATTGGGAGCTAGAGGGAGGAGGTGGAGGTGCTGGGAGAAGGCTTGAAAGAAGGGGTGGGCATGAGAAAGGTGGGGATAAAGCAAGTCATGTGTGAGGGCACAGAGGGGCAGGAGGGGAACTGGACAGAGAGTGGTGAGGGGGTGAGCATCAGGGAAAAAGAGGGCAAAGGGGGCAGGGGCAGTAAGGGAAGGTGCAGGTGCCAGGGGATTCTGGGGTGAAGCAGAAAGGCAGACAACTGCAGGGGAGGGACCAGCACCAGAGGAGAGAGGCAGGGCAGGTGTGTAGAGAGAGGTGTTGGGCGAGGCGATGAGGAGGGGTAGCTCACATGATCAGAGTGGGGCTACTGGAGGAGTGGGCACAGGGAGGAGAGAGGGGCTGGTGGAGGGGGGCAGGTCGCAGCAGGGCTGAGGGCAGTGAGAAGGGCAGGAGTCAGGACAGCAGAGGAGGGTGAGGAGTTGGGGGGCAGCAGGCACCAGGGGAGCTGATGGAGCAAGGGGAGAAGACATGGCAGCAGAGAGAAAAGATAAAGGTTTATAAAATATTTACTAATAACTTGGGTGTCACAGTGGCACATCCAAACAAGCTACATGAACTCAGTACAGATGCACAACACAAAATCCATTTTGCTCATGGGAGGAAACTCTTAGGCTATGTCTACACTGTCGGTTTCTTGTGCAAGAAGTCTCGCGCAAGAACACGTCCACACTGCCATGTGCGAGCTGTGCTTTTGCGCAAGAGCATCCATGGCAGTGTGGACGCTCTCTTGAACAAGAAAGCTCCAATGGCCATTTTAGCCATAGGGGTTTCTTGCGCAAGAAATCCCTGCCAAGCATTCACAGAGCCCTCTTGCGCAAGAGAGCTTACACCTATAAGAAAAGAGCGTAGCTCTTGCGCAAGACACCCTCTCTTACCACGCCGTACTGTAAATTTCCTTGCGCAAGAGCAGGTGGGCAGTGTGGCTGCTCTGTGGGTTCTTGCGCAAGAACGGCTGTACTTGAGTAAGAAGCCGCGAGTGTAGACAGCCTTAGAGGGAACACTTCCCCCAGTCTCTCTGCTCTCGACTTAATGTCACACACATTGGGTTAATGCAATGTCAGGATAGTTGCATAAGGGGGGTTTGGTGGGGGCCAAACTAATCCCTGTTGGTAGGAGGATGGTGGGAAAAGTCCTTCGAGAGGGGTGACATGACACCTTTTACTTCTGGTCATGTGTCCATCTTGCCCCGAGTGTGTTACCTCCAGAGGCCTGGTTAATGGCAGTCAGGGGGTGTGGCTAATGGAGGTCAGGGGGTGGTTAATGGAGATCAGGGGGTGGTTAACGGGGGTCAGGGGGTGTGGCTAATGGGGCACCACCAAAAATTATACACAGGAGGTGTGAGTTTAGCACAGGGTTTTTTTGCTAACCAAAATTGCCGTGGGATCTAATCGAAATTGTTCAAATTGGGCCCCGCACTTCCTAAAGCTGGCCCTGGCTTACCGGGTCGGAGCTGTGGGGTTTTCAAATGGCCCCCAAGATGGCAGCTGTCTTAAAGTGGCAATTTCCTTTTTTTGTTTTTGCTCGACAATTCTGGTCTGGTTTGGTTTTTTTTCTTTTTTTGCTTGACAGTTTTAGTGCATCTCTTTGAATTTTTTCTGCCGCTGTTTTGGCTCTCTTTGTTAAATGGGTTGGCCACCCCTGACTTCTTATGTTCAAGATACAGATCTCACTGACCTCTTTTCCCACTAGGAGCACTCAGCACTTCTACAGACCAGACCACAGAGTATCAAGCTAGGCACCTAGAAAAAAAGGAACACACAATTAGTAACCAGCTGTGAGAAATCTGGCTTAGGTGATTTGCCAACGTCACATGAATTCAATGGCAGAGGCAAGGATAAAATCCAGTTTCCCAGAACAACATTCAAATACCTTAACCAAGAGATCCATCCTCTCTTTCTGCAGTACCTTGTTTCTCTTACTCCTACAATAAATGAAGCAGGCTTCTTGCACCTCGCTTCACTCCGAAAACCTGCTCCTCTCCCAGTGCATATCCACTTAATACACTGAATTAGGCAGGGTCCTGTGGCAAAAAGAACTAGCGCAACATTGTGCCAAAGCTGCGCCAAAGCACCACCCTGCAGATTGTAGGGGAGTAAATCAGATAAAAAACAATTCTGAGAAATGTTTTCCAAGCAAAATGTTTGTATCAAAAATGAAAAGCTCTAATGAGAGATAAATGCAGACTGATGCTGGCTGGTAATGAGAGTGTTTGTCAGTTGTATGTCAAGGGATTTGGAACTCACTGCCTTAGAGCATTAGGCCAGCCAATTATACCAATGGCTAAGAGCAGACTAAGAGAGAAATAGAGCAACACCAAAATCCTATATACAAATATCCCTGACCTTAGAACAAGTTCAGATTCAGAATAAAAACCCATGTACTGTATACAGCATGACCACTTTTAATTGAGCAGTGAGAGTCACTGCCTGAGGACAGGGCTTTTTGTGGTGCATATAATGGGCAGGATTGTACACGCAACCCTCCGAGTAATGAGAGCGGGAATGCTGGATGTGCAAAGAATACAGCACTTGTACGCCTGTATATTTTCAACCTATCAATAAATGCAGTAAAATTTTAAACAACTCATCAAGACTGCTGTACTCTTATGATGTGATTCACCTACATTCTGCAACAAGGAAGCTGGATTCTGTGGTATTCCAGGGCAGCAGACTGGAAATCCGGTGGCAGCTTTAGATAAATTTACCGAATGGAGGAAGCTTTAATTAATTAAATCTGAAAATAAGTAACACTCATAGTACAGCATTCCTGGTGCTTGAGAGTATATTTAATTTTACACTTCTCCTAAATATTTAAATTGATTATGCCCTGGAATTTTAGGGAAAACACATGACTACCTCATGGAAATTGTCCAGGGAGAAGAATAAGGTTCTAGCAGCCAGGAAGGGGGACAGCTGGAGCTTTTGGCATTTGGGAAGATATGGGAGGCTTTTTAGGACTGTGGAAGAAACATATCGATTGGATATTTCTGCTACAGCTATCAGCAGTGAAATGGTAATCAATGTTGACACTGATATCATTTTAGGATTAGCCAACATTCCATGGAGATGTATGAAACAGTCCACACCTCGCTCAGAACTATTGCTTGGAGAAGTCTGTGTGACTTGCAGCTGTTTACATAACCATGTCTCTTTGTACTTGGTTCATGTCTGGAAAAGTTTCTTCACAACTATAAGGTCTAGAAACAGGTAGGCTTTTTGTTTTGTTTTTGAAGCTAGACATTCTATGGCCCAGGGCTTCATAGTACGTGTTATTTTTTTAAGGAATTTGTGCCCCTGCTACATATATGCTTTATCTTTTCAAGCCCATGGAATGACTTTTTCTCCACTCATTCCTTGTTTCTACTGTTGTCTTCTCAAGACATAGTTAGATCTTTTCCCTTGATCAACTGGCAAAGCTGGTGTTTTGGCATGATTCCAAATATTCCTTGTGCTCTTTCCCTTCCTTAAATGCATAAACACATGTTATTTTACTAGGATACTGTGTGGGCTGCCTGCTCTGATCAATAGTGCTTCATGCTGCAACAAAATGCATTTGATCTATCCTACCATCAGCTGAAGAAGACCATTAAAACAGTTTTAATTCTTTTACCGTACACTGTTTGCCTCTCTCCTGGGAAGAGCACAAATAACTCAATCTATTTCTACAAATTTCCCTTGTAGGGAACATTTGGTCTTATATCACAGTATGTAAGGAGGCAAAGAGAATCATACTCAGCTGCCATAGTGATCATTTGCTTTTATATTTCATTGTGCACTTGTCAGAACCGAAAGCAAAACATTCTCTTAATGTGCCCTGAAGCTTAAGATCTCAAAAACACAAATGTTATGACATTCAGAGTTATCTATCTTAGAGTTTTGTACTGCCACCCGTCCCCATAGTATCTAGGCACATTATGGTTAGCACCAAGGGGGCCATTTGTGGGGATTTAGGGAGGACTGTAGCCCCCCTTCCTTAGTTTGAACCACCTGGTTTTCATCCTTGCGGTCTGATTAAAGCTGCATGCCCTGACTCCAGAGACAGTTCATAAATGTACCAGAGTTTGAGCTGCTTGCAGCTGTGCCTTTGGGACAAGGAGTTTGTTATAAAAAGATGAAGTCAGGACGATTAAGAATAACAAAAGACTGGGAATTCCAGTAATTGAAGGATCATTAGAGCATCATGAAAACATTGCTAGGTACACCACTTAAAAGATAAGAGGGGAAAAGTAGGAATGAGTGTTGTGCTGCTGGGATTTGCATATTCCAAATGCAAATCCCAGCAGCACAATACTTCATTAAACTTACAAATGTTCTTGAAAAAAGGAGGAACAGGGGCTAATCCAAAGCTGAATGCAAAGAGCTACAAAAGGATTTCACAAAACTGGGTGACTGGGCAACACAAAGGCAGATGGAATTCACTGTTGGTAAATGCAAAGCAATGGAAAAATATAATCCTAATTATAGATTAAAAAATAGCTGTTACTACTCAAGAAAGAGATCTTGGAATCATTGTGGATAGTTTCCTGAAAACATCTGCTCAATGTGCAGAGGCAGTCTGAAAACTAAAGAGCTAACAGAATATTGGGAATCATTAGGAAAGGAATATATAATAAGACCAAATACTATATTGCCTCTACATAAAGTCATTGTATGCCCAAATCTTGAATATTGTATGCAGCTCTGGTCAACCCATCTAAAAAAAAGATATATTGTATTTGAAAAAGGTACAGAAAAGGCAACAGAAATGATTGGGGTAAGGAGCAGCTTCCATACCAGGAGAGATTAACAAGACTGGGACTTTTCTGCTTGGAAAAGAAATGATTAAATGGTGAGGGAATATGTTAGATGCCTAGAAAATCATGAAAGGTGTGGGAAAATAGAATAAGGAAATGTTATTTATTCCTTCACTAACACAACACAAGAAGCTGAGCCAATTACATTTATAGGCAGCAGATTTAAAACAAACCAAATAATGTGTGGCACTCTTTGCCAGGAGATAGTGGAAAGGCCCAAACTGTAACAGGGTACCAATAAGAACAAAATAAGTTCAAGGAGGATAGGTCCATCAATGGCTATTACTTTAGCCAGGATGGGTAGGAATGGTGTTCCTACCTTCTGTTTGCCAAAAGCTGGGAATGGATCATGAAGATTGCCTCCTCTATTTATTCCTTCTGAAGCACCTGGCATTGGCCACTGTTGGAAGACAGAATATTGCTAGAAGGACCTTTGGTCTGACCCAGTATGGCCATTCTGATGTTCATATATACAGCTGAAATGTATCTGCCCCCTTGATGTGACCCACTAGACCCCACTCCTCTTCCAGAGCTGAGTTAGAGCCCAGGAGTCCTGATGGGGCCTCTCTCTCTCCATGGAGCTTGTAACAAAGAAAGAATATACATTACAATTTTAAGGCTAACCAGTGTCCCTTAAGTGACTTGCCACAAGATGTGAGAATGTTAGTGTTAGAGATGAGTGGGTCTAATATTTATTTAATTTTCTTTCTTTTGTATAGGAATTGGATACAGTGCTCATGTCAGCTAACTGCTAAGTTGACTGCCAAAAAAAGTAGAGTTTTCCAGTGCCTTGGTAGCCCCTGGATAGAGATGAAGATGGAAGGGATTGATTCTCCCCCTCCCCACTTGGTTGTGCTGAGCATGCTCAGTAACACTGCTGAAGCTTCTGTCTTCAGTCCACCCCCCCCCCCATGCTTTCATTCTCTACCTGCCCTGCCATCATGGCAAGGGTTGCCTCACTACCACCTGAAATGGTGCCCTTGGTTATCACAGCAGCCATTAGAATCACTTTGAGACTAGGGTTCTGAAATAGATGGCACATATGTTCTCCACCAGCTCTGTATTCTTGGGAACCAGGGCATAGTCTGATTCATGAAAGACCTCTCCCTCCCCAGCCTCTGCTTGAAACAAAGCTGATCAGAAGAAAAACTTATGAAAAGCAATGAAAAGGCAGGGGAACACCTCATACCCCCTCTGGAAACTCCTCCCTCCATTTACATAAAAAAAGATGAGACAGGAAAGCATTGCTATCAGCATGCAAAATGGAGAACAGCAGTTCCAAGGCAAGAACCACACTAAACTCTGGGACACAGAAAATAGGAAAGCATTGCCTGATGGGAAACCTCTGTTCCAGATACTAATGAACCCAGGCCTGCCCACACCCAGATCAGTAATTATCAGACCAATTCTAGTAATAAATCCTCTACTGGGAGCCAAAATACTGAAACTGCCTAATTGCATTATCAGCTTCATGGAAGGAACAGCTAGGAAAGAACTCCACCTATATGAGCTCTGCCCATGGCCAGGAATAAGCATTTCCTATTGTCTAGCCTAAACAAAACAACTTTGGAATACTCCTTGGAACAATCTATTTACCAACAAACAAATCTAGTGTTTTCCCCTACCCATGCTCAGGTAAAGGGCTCTGATGCCTGGATCTAAATTCTGCATCAGTTCCATTGGGAATTCATCTTCTACTGACTGATCATGCTGGGGGCTCTGCTCTGCCTACCTACCATCATCACCTGGGAACCCCGATCAGTGTGAGCTTCACCAAGCAGTGACCTCTCTCACTCTAGGAATAGCCTCCTAACCCTGCCTTATGTGATCAGTTATGGTTTGCTAGCCCTAACTTTTGTAATAAAATTTAAGTTAGATTTAATATTGTAAACGTTTTGTTTGGCTCTCCTTGTATGATTACTATTTGGCAGGGCTGGCTCTAGGCACCAGCAAATCAAGCACATGCTTGGGGTGGCACATTTCCAGGGGTGGCATTTCCAGGTAAGCAGCTGCCCCCAGCAATGCCCGGCCCCGCCAATTTTAAAGGGCTCCGGGAGCTCAGCTCTGGCTGCAGAGTGCAGCTCCCCAGGAGCTGGCTGCAGAGTGCAATGCGGCCAGGCTTTGCCCCGCCCTACCAGCTCCAGTCCTGCCACTGCTCCAGCCCCCTTCACTGGCAAGAGACCGCTCCCTGCCAGTCACTCAGCTCGCTGTGTCCACCCCGCCCCGCCCCCTCCTCCCCTGCACCCTGCTCTTCCTATTCCCTGCGACTCTCTGGCTCTGCGCCACCCTTGACCCCGCACCCTGCTCCCTGCGCCTCTCTGGTTCTGCACCTCCCGTTCCCTGTGCCACCCCTGTACACCCCCCACTGTTCCCTGCACCCTATGGTTCTGCGCACCCCAGTCCCCCGCTTCCCCTTGTCCCCATGCCCCTCTGGCTCTGCACCTCCCATTCCCCATGGTGAACCCTGCTCCCCCTGTTCCCCATGCCTCTCTAGCTCTGCACTGTCCTGCACCTTGCTCCCCCTGTGGGTCGGGAATGAGGGGTGCTTGTCCATAGGGAGGGGCTGGACAGGGCAGGGAAAAGGCTGTTGTGACCCAGAAGCGAGTGAAAGGGGAGGGGGAGTTTATTTGAAGCACCTTTGCCTTTATGGAAAAAAAAATTAAAATTATATTTGCTATTTATAGGGCAAAAATGCTGGAACAAAAACGAAAATGAAAACAAAAAAAATTGCAAAGTGCAAACATGTGTAAAAGCCAACAAAAAAAGAGGGGGGCGGTCAAACATTTTTTTGATCGGGGTGGCAAAAAACTAAGAGCCGGCCCTGCTACTTGGACATGAATAACTTTCATGGTTAAACTTAAAAAAAGCAACAAATAGTCTTGCAGCACCTTAAAGACTAACAAAACATGTATTTGGTATCATGAGCTTTCGTGGGCACAATAACTCCGCTTATCTGAAGAAATGGGCTGTGCCCACGAAAGGTCATGATACCAAATACGTGTTTTGTTAGTCTTTAAGGTGCAAGACTATTTGGTGTTTAAGTTTTTCCAGTTACAGATTAACTCGGCTACCCCCTGAAGCTTTCATGGTTAAGTTAAGCTGATTGTCTCTTTTACTCCCTTTCTCTCCATATGAGAATATAAGTGGCACAAGCAGCACATTGATAGAATTATTGATACCCACCCCCTCCCAGAAGAGTAACCCTAATAACTGAGCAGACCCCAAAGTCACGGGGATGCAAACCTGGCAATACAGGGTATATCATGATCAGCGAGTTGGAGGATGGGCGGCACATGAACCACAGGCTGGGGGATGCTAGCCCCCGGCCTCACCTCTTCCACACACTCCCAGCCTCTGGAGCCCAGAGCCCCCCTCCTGCAGCCCCACGTTTTTTCTTGCCCAACACTGGAGCACCAGGACGGCAAACAACCCCACCCCATCCTGAGCCGCTGCACTGCTGTACACAGTGCAGGTGGGAAGCAGGAGCGGGGTTCTGTGGGAGTGCATGACTGGTTGTTTGGGGAGGCATTGCCTCCCCCAGTCTATGCTATCCACTGCCCACAAACTGGAGTCAGAGGGCCAGTGTTTCCAGGAGCGACTATTCTTGACAAGCTGCCAGGGGAATGGGAAACATGAGGAATTAGGCTGGAAGCAATGTCATCCCATGGACACAGCAGTGCTCTGGGGTTAATAAAGTTTCACTTGTTCTGTTTAACCTGCATTTAGCTTCACTCTTTGCTAATGAAACATGATAGCAGCATCCGAGCTGAGTTCTCTGCAATGCAGCTGCTGGCAGCATGAGTCATGGACTTGATGTGAAACCCACCAGGGGCCTGGGTTTTGTGAATACTAACCCAGCTTGGCAATGGACCTGGGCAAAGGAGGAGTGGGAGCTGTGCACAGACCTGGCCATGCAGAGGACGACAATAAGTGGAAAGTAAAACTGCTATTCTATCTCACTGGGGGGCACAGCAGAGAGATCTGCACCACTTCAAAGCTCACCATTGCCTCTAGCCTCACAGCAGTCCTGGGAGCCCTGGGACCTATTGCTCACCAAAGCAGAATGATACTCTGTGGAGCAAGCAATGCAGGATCTCACTAGCAATCAGTCCAAAGGGGACTGTAGACCTGTGTTACTGTCTGATGCACTCTGTCTGCTTTGTGCAATTTTAGGGACTTGATGGGCTCCTGGAATCAGGGCAGGATATTCCTATGGCATTTGGAATCACCATCTGCAAGAGCAGACACTCCAGGAAGGTGATCTCACATTAGGCAAAACTTAAAAAACAACAAATACTTCTGAATCACCTACACAGCACTGTCACTCAAAATAAGATACGCAATTTGAGCTATGCAAATTGCGAATCTTATTGCGATGCTATTTTGAAATAGCGTATTTCGTTACACAGTGCCAAATTTCAGAATGAAGAGCTATTCTGAAACGTCCCTTACTCCTCATAAAATGAGGTTTACAGGGACGTCGGAATAGTGGGCCCAAAATAACGGGCTTGCTGTGAAGACATGGGATAGCTATTTTGGGATACTCCGGTATCCCGAAATAGCGAGCAGTGTAGACCAACAAAACATGTAGATAGTATCATAAGCTTGAGCTTTCGTGGGCACAAGCCACTTCTTCAAATGAATGGAGTAAGGGGCCTAGACATGGGATGTGCAGCAGAAGCCTTCAGAGATAAAACCGAAGCCCTAGGAGGCACAATACCCCCAGAAGTATATGCAGTGGGACAACAGTATAGGAGAGCTGGTGGCCATGGTTCCATGCTCCTAGAGAGATGCATTTACGGGGGGGGGGGGGGGGGGAAGCAGGAGCAGGCAAAAGAAAAGTACAAAGTCCAGGGAGTGAGCTGGAGCTGAGAGCCAGGAATCAGGAGCTGAGAATCAGAGCTGGAGTATCAGCCGAAGAGAGGCAGGAGCCAGGGGAGGAATCCAGGGTCGGGAAGCTGTGCCAGAAACACAGCTGCCGGTGTGGAACCCTATTGTGCATGCAGACCTAGCACTGCTGCAGGATTTAAGAATGTGCCTGCTGGAAGCCACACTCATTAGCTCAATCAGTTGAGGGCAATGAATGGGGGCTGGGTTCAGTTGTGGGTCTCTGACACACCCCTGGTTGAAGTAACAACCATATGTCATCTCACAAGGCAGGATGTTGAGAGGGACTGGGCAGGTCACCAACAGTGAGCATTTGACATGCTGAAACATGTGACACAGGAAGTCCTTGTCCTGTAATACACCTCAAGCCACCCAACCCATGCAGACAATCATAACAAAGCCCCGCCCTAGTGCTACAGATTGCAGCTCACATTGATGCACCTTCACCACTATCAGGAGCAGATCAAATATTGGCCTGGATGGCTACTGATGCTGGCTGATACCATGAGCAGGGCATCTATATTCAGCATCAGCAAGGCAGGAGAATGGTGTTGCATATTCGTTCCTAGCCAATAAGCACACTCCTGAGTCCGTCTAAGACAGCTGCCAATGCTTAGGTGTGTGTTTACTGGTCAATGGGATCTGTGATGGTTGTGCTGGGGCTCGGGCAGTGCACAAAGTCCTCTCCCCGCCCACGGGATGCATTGTGCAAAGTGGCACATGGCCCCAGCAGCTGGATACTTTGAGTGGCCTGGGGCTGCAGCAGGCAGGGAGCTCCCAGAGGGTCCCGCTGGGCTGCTGGCTGGGAGCACCTATATAAGTGTCTCCTGGCCAGAGCCTGCACCTGACACTCCACCCCCTCCCGCAACTCAGCTCCCTGCTCCAGGTCACCACCAAATCCTCTGCACGTCGGGAAAAAAACCCCTCTTTTGCAAGACCCTGTAAACCTCGATTTATGACGAATAAGGGGTCTTGCAAAAGAGGGGGGTTTCTGACATGTGGCCCCATCTACATGGGGCCAAATATCGGAAAAACCTCTTCCGCAAAAAAGAATCAGAAGAAGATATGCAAATGCAAGTGCAATTTGCATATCTTCTAAAAAAAACCCAGCAGTGTAGCCATAGCCTCAGACCCTGCAACCATTCTACTCTTTTCTCCCAGGGTAAAATTGTCTCCTGCACCCCTATCTCCTCCTGGACTCCATGCTACCCCATTTCCCTGCCCCAGGCCACAACCCCTCCTTCACTCAAACTCCCTCTCAGACCCCTCACCTTCTCCTGCACCCCAGTTCCTCATCCCAAACTCCCTCCTGCACCCAACCTCCATCCCAGACCCCACATTCCCTCCATAGAAAAGTGCAGTCCTTGGCCACTTATCAAAACCTTGTAGTGGCCCACCCATCGAAAATTATTTCCCACCCCTGCTGTAGCACACGACAGCTCCGCCAAGGATCTGTTGTTTCAGAAAACAGGTACACCTGGGAAGCTCCAGCTATTAAAGCAGGGGTGGGGAACCTTTTTTGGGTCAGGGGCTGCTGACCCACGGGAAAAAACCCCAGTTAGGGGCTGCACACATGTGAGAAGCCAACCCCCCCCCAAACCCTCACTGATGTGGCTCCTGACTGAGGAGAAAGACACTCCCCACATTCCCCTTACACACCAGAGCCCAGCGGGGCTCAGGCTAGTAGATTTTATGTGCTCCAGTCCTTCAGTATGCATGGACTCCCCAATGCTAGGACGGGAGCCCTGAGCCTGGATTCAGGCATGCTGGGGGCTGCATTGGGTACCTGGCCCTGAGGTTCCCCACCCCTGTATTAAAGTGATAACACAAGGAGTGGATGTGAGGAGTGCAGTGATACCCAGGTCTATGCTGAAGGAACAGGAGGAGACACATGCAAGCCAGCAGAAACAAGATTCAGAAGTAGTCTACAGACATCACTGCAGTGCAGAGAGACAGCGAACCCCCAGGGAGGGAGGCGACTTTGCAGAGAGACAGTTTGTTAGACTTGGTGATTGGGAGAGACCTCTTTCTCTGTCTCCTGTCAGGTTGCCTGTTGAGAAGACCAAACTATGTCACAAGGTGAGTCTGTGGTAAAAACAGGACTCCAGCTCGGCTATGTGCTAACCACCAGTTGGGAGACTGGGTAAGAACCATACCTACTAGGCATGTGGGTTGCATAATGTGGTTCACATGGGCACTGATTATTTGGTTTTAACGTTCACTAAGCGGCTGAGCCCCATGCTCATTATATTCACCAACTCCCTCTGTCTGGCAACTTTCCTGAGAGCCTGATGACATCATTCTGTCACACAGGCAGGAAAAACTTTTATATATGTATAGAGAAAGAGAAAGAGAGATTTAAATGTTTGTAAAACAGGGAAGACATATCATGGTCAGTGGCGCTGGAGTCAGTGGGCCCATGCTCCCTGGTAGATTGTTATTGAAAATAGGGATGTAAGAGTTAACTGTTTAAATGGGTAACCAGTAACCATGAGCTCATCAGTTACCCAAACAGTTACTCACCGCTTCTAGTCTGGGTCTGGGGGAGTTGGCTGCCACCCTGTACTGCTGACACTGTACCAGAGGCAGCAGCGTTGGGTGGTAGGTGGGAACTGATACATGCAGGAAGCTGGCTTAAAAGCCTCTGTATGAGAGTTTGCTATGTGGAGTGGGAGCTGGCTCCCTGGGAGTGGGACTAGCTGCTGGGAGTGCATTGGCTGCTGGCCCCGCCCCCAGGGAACCAGCTGTGTAACTGCTAAAATTTTAGCAGCTACATGGTTACAATAATAAACATTTTGTAACATCCCTAACTGAAAGGGAGCCAGTGGAACAGGGAAGGTGGGAAATTAGGTTGGAAGCAACTCAGCCACATGGACAGGGCATTCCATGAGGTTTAATAAAGTTTCACTTGTTCGACCGAACCTGCATTCACTGACTGTCACTTTATTCTTTGCAAATGGAACACAGGAGACCACAGAAGCAGGCCAGAAGAGCTTCTATGCCCTTCCCCATGTGTGTTTGGGGGAGGAAGCATCTGTTTTCTCCTTTATCATGTGCCTTTCTGTTACTGACTCCTTTTTATTGTTAGTTGCAGACTCAGCACTGCCAATAAGACACCAAGTCCTGCTCTGACTGAAAATAGCAAAACTCCCATTGGTTTTAATAGGAGCAGGAAATGACCCAGGAATTTGGTGAAATTCCAATGCTATGTAATATGGATTTATGTAGGATGGCCATATTTCTCTATGTTGCATATGAGACACCTGGTAAAATTACTTATATTCAATGGCAATCAATCAGAACTGTGCAGTATAAACATTCAAATTATCAAGTTGACTAAATACCTATTACAAAGAAATAGTGTGTGGCTGGAAGCTTCAGAGGGTAGCCGAGTTAGTCTGTACAGAAAAAAACAACAAATGGTCTGGTAGCACTTCATAGACTAAAAAAAAACCATGTAGATGGTATCATGAGCTTTCGTGGGCACAGCCCACTTCAGAAGTGGGCTGTGCCCACGAAAGCTCATGATACCATCTACATGATTTGTGTAGCTGAAATCTGTATTTTCCTTAGGGTATGTCTAGACTACATAGTTCTGTCGACAGAGCCATGTAAACTAGTTTACCCGACATAGTCAATGAAGCGGGGATTTAAGTAATCCCCGCTTCATTAAAATAAAAATGGCCGCTGCACTGTGCCAACAATCAGCTGATCCAGCACAGCGCAGGAGTCTGGATGTGGATCGGTCAACAACGAGGTTTACAGGAGTGGTCGACAAAGGCTTCCCTTCTCAACCAATCCGTATCTAGACTTCCACGTTGTGCCGGCTCAGCTGATTGTCAGCACAGCACGGCGGCCATTTTTATTTTAATGAAGCGGGGATTATTTAAATTCCTGCTTCATTGACTTTGTCAGGTAAACTAGTTTACATGGCTCTGTCGACAGAGCCATGTAGTCTAGAAATACGCTTAGGCTACGTCTACACTGGCATGATTTTCCGGAAATGCTTTTAACGGAAAAGGTTTCCGTTAAAAGTATTTTCAGAAGAGTGCGTCTAGATTGGCAGGACGCTTTTCCGGAAAAGCACTTTTTCCAGAAAAGCGTTTGTGGCCAATCTAGACGCGCTTTTCCGCAAAAAAGCCCCGATCGCCATTTTCGCGATCGGGGCTTTTTTGCGGAAAACAGAACTATGCTGTCTACACTGGCCCTTTTGGGCAAAAATCTTTTGGAAAAAGACTTTTGCCCGAATGGGAGCAGCATAGTTTTTCCGGAAAAGCACTTATGATTTTACATTAGATCGTCAGTGCTTTTCCGGAAATTCAAGCGGCCAGTGTAGACAGCTGGCAAGTTTTTCCGGAAAATCATCTGTGTAGACACAGCCTTAAGGTTTGCCTAGGGAGAAGTGACACACACACACTCCCATTCACCTCTTTCACACTGGGTAAGGGGAACTGATCAACCTTTCCTGCCTAGTGCTCACCACCGTCCATGCCTGGCTGGGCCATTGGGACGGACCTGCCTCTCCTGCTACCTGGTGATGCATGTTCTCAAGGCAACGTGTGGTGGGCACAGCCCCCCTCCACAGATTTCTGTCAGGGTTCACACCAGAGCATGGCCAGCAGCCGCCTTTCAGCAAGGTGTGAGAGGGAAGGGATGGGAACTACTTCCAGCTGCAGGGAGGTAGGCAGTAGGGTTGACCTGGCCTGTGTACTGGAGAAGTCATTTCTTCCCTCCCACCCCTTGTCGTGCTTGCCAGTGGCTGGAAGCAGCTCGTCCCTTCCT
Organism: Pelodiscus sinensis; assembly: GCF_052426305.1. Lineage (NCBI taxonomy): Eukaryota > Metazoa > Chordata > Testudines > Trionychidae > Pelodiscus > Pelodiscus sinensis. Next base: position 37,463,934 of record NC_143053.1, on the reverse strand, counting down.
GCCTGCACAGTGCTGAAAGACAGCTAACATCTCCAAGGTGCTGCTGGCCAGTGACATAACCGCGCTACCTCCTGATGCCTGGCTAAAGTGGAGTCAGGAAGGGGTTAAGCCCTAAGGATGCATTGAGCTCCAGGACCCAGAGAATCTGTCTGCTTGGGCTTCAGTGAACCAGGCCATCGAGGTGGCTCAGCAGGGGAGGGTGCCTAGTGGACAGGGACAGAGCAGCCCCAACTCACCCAGAGGGCAGGGCCTAGGCTGGGGGTAGTATGTGAAGAGGTTGCTATGCCCTTGCCTAGTGGGGGCTGCTGTGGAGCCTGCAGGGTTGGGGCGCAAACAAGCTGGAAGTGGCTTCCTCCCTGCCACTGCAGAGCTTAGCTGAGGGGTGGCGAAGCTTCCTTGTGCCAGCGCCGTGTGGGGCTTTGGCACATGCAGGGCTTGGCTCCTCCTGGCCAGTGTCCAGACTATAAGCTCTTGAGCTTTCGCTGGGTGCCAGCCCATACAGAGGCAGTGGAGGAAGGAGGGAAGAAGCCTGTCAGCCAGGGTGTTAGTGAGCTTATTGAGCCAATCAGAGTCTGGTTCTCTGCATAGCACTGGGACCAGGACACATGCTCCTGGTGGGATATGGAGGAGCAGCAGGGCTGGGGGAGTGTGTGTGTGGGGGGGGGGGGGGGTGAATGGGCACAGCAGGGAGAGGACAGTGAGAGGGGAAGCATGTCAAGGACTGTTGGGTGGGCAGCACAGCTGACATGTCACCAGCCACCACCAGCCCACACTCACCAGCCATCAGAGCAGCAGCCAGTGCTGGCTGGAAACGGGACAGGGAGAGAAGAAGGCCTGCTGGCCAAGAGGAGGCACCACAGCATGGACTTCATTGATGGACCAGCAGGGGGCGTGGCTGGCCCTGCACATTGCAGCTTTGCCCAACCACCAGCCTTGCACTCCCAACCCCATCAGCCTCCACTAGACCCCCCTTCACTCACCATTAGCGGCTGGGCAGCTGGAGAAATTCAGCCAGCAGCAGAACCTACCAGTACTGATGGGAGAGGAGAGACAAAAAAAATGGACCAATTGTCCCATATTTTCTAAAAAAATGTAGGGACACCTGCAGAAAGGGTTAAATCCAGGACCGTCCCTTTAAAACAGGATAGCTGGTCACCCTAGATTTATGTAACACATTAAAGATGAAAAATAAATCAAACTAAATGATCAAATTAAAACACACAACAAAAAGTTAGGACCAACATTTAGAAATCAGGAACTGGTTTAGAATTAATTGATTTGTTTTTACTTAAATGAAAGTGTGGGCTCTGAGAGGTGAGAGGAAATAGCCTTTTAAATGAGTAAAATCTTCCCTTTTCTCCTTCCCTAGTTGCAGTAAACATCACACAAACTCTTCCTCATACACTAAGAAGGGAACTAGAAATCTGTTCAATTGGCGTTAAACAAAATAGTAAAGAAGTGTGACATTTAGGTGCCTGGTCGCTTCAATCTGTGTGCATTAAATCAATGGTGCAAGCAGTGAATTAATTGCTTTTCCCTTTTATGCACTTTAGCTGGCAACAGCTGTTCTAGATACTTTGCAATATCCAAACAACTACAGTACTGTTTGCTAACATTTTCGAAATGCTCTGGTAGGCATCTGGTTGCCTTACTAGTGCCAGCTGTTTTGAGTCACTGGAAACAGCAAGTGGCTCTGCTTTAGGCCCATACAGGTGTTTTGGAAATAGTCAGAAGCAATCTTGGTGCCTCATAAAAGCTGCTGTGTTTATTTAATTGTCTTTACATAGGAGCTTCTAGTCAGAACGGTGTGGAAATTTTCACACATGGAGCAGTCTCAGACAAAAATGTGGCATTGTGCGTAATGCAAGGAAAAATGTCTTTTCACCTGATTTGACAGCATGAAATCTGTTGTAAGTGAAAGTGCATCTGAAAGATTAAATTGGGGAGGAGATGCTAAAATCAAAATGTAGACTTGCCTGCATGAGGGATTAGCCCTAATTTCAGCCACTGATGCCCAGCAACCAACATAGTGGCATTGGCCCAAATCCCTAGCACAGACAAGGAAACAGGTGATTTGTGCTGGTTTCAAACAGAGATGAGTTCAACTAATGCAATTTGCAGCTTACATGCCTACATGGGTGGTAAGTGAAGCAGTAGCCTGTGGCCCCACCCATACTCCACCCCTGCTCTGCCGCTCCCCCACTGCCTCCTTCTTCTCGTCCATTCCCCTCTCATACTCACCCTTTCTAGCCAAATCCCTGAACCCAAATGTAGCAGGGGGAGGGAGTCGCGGTGTGGGAGGAGGCTCCAATGTGGGGCAAGGGGCTGGGGTGCAGGCTTCAGCCAGGTGATGCTTACCTGAAACAGCACCCAGTCAGCAGTGCAGGGGAACTAAGGCAGGCTCTCTGCCTGCCCTGACTCTGAATTTCTCTGGGAAGTGGCTGCCATGTCCAGCCCTTAGGCAGAGTGGCCAGGCAGCTCTGCATGGTGTGCATTGCCCACCTCACAGGCACTGCCCCTGCAGCTCCCATTGGCTGCAGTTCCTAGGCAACGAAAGCTGCAGAGCTGGCCCTGGGAGTGGGGGTCATACATAGAGCTTCCCTGACTTCTCTTTGCCTAGGGGCCCTAAGGACATGCAGGGGCTTCCAACCTGCAGCATGGCAAATTGCCACAGGAAGATCCACCCCTGTCTGAAATAAACAGAAAAGCACTGCTCCATGTCACAAACAGGAAATGCAGGTAGGTGTCAAAGCTGCAAACAAATATACAGGAAAATTCCTGTGGAGTGCAACAGGAACGTATGACACTGGCAGGCCAGATGCCAGCTCTTGTTGTCAAGATTGTCAGTTCTTAGCTAAAGCCTGCAATATCATAGCTGGAGACCAGACCAGTACACTTGTATGTTAGTTTTGCTCAAAACAGGTATTAGTCATAAGAATGCATTTAATGTTTAGACTATGAAATGCTTGTAAATTGCTGCACTAATCTCCCTTGTGTTCTTGTGTGTTGTGTGTTTGTGTTTCATGAAAATATGTAAATTTTGCTTTATAACTTTGAAAATGTTTGTTTTAGACTTGTGAACCCAGACACAAGAATCATCCAAAAGGACTAACAAAATCAGATGGACCATCAAGGAATATCACAATACAAAGGATTGGTTAGTGGTCCTATCGCATTTTCCTGTGAGTTTATTTCTTTCTTTCATCCTGTGGGCTTGGAAGCTGAAAGGAAATAAACTCTCAGGAAAATTTCCCATCACTTTCTTTGCTGTTTGAACTCCAAGGCCAAGATCTCTAAGTGTTGCCCCTTCGTCCATGCTGAAAGACACTTTGAATTGACAGATCACTCCAACGGCGTCACTCTTAGGATTTAGATAACTTATTTGGACCTGTATGTGCACTTACTTTAGCCTGTAAAACACTCGTGTCTTTGTCCTTCTTAATATACTTCTATACTAGTTTATTACAGGAACAGCTAGAGGCATCTGAGACTCCATGGTAAGACTATTATAGTGATCCAGGAGTTTACATTTGTTACTGACATTGTGAAATCTAATTATAGCATTTTCCTCAGTTTGGAGCGTCTGTCCTGATTTTGACAGTCTGGCCTGAGGTAGCAGGAATTCATGGCCATGAGCCGCTGCAGACAGTGTGAAGCCTCTGGTTTCTCTACAAATTACTCTAGAAACCTATTGAATGTAATAGAGTGATGGCTATTCTACAGGGAATTTTAAGCCATGCTATAGAGTACAGTATGCAGCTAACAAATCTACTTCCATACTCCCTTATTTCTCTGTGTGATGAGAGCCTTCTCCCCTGCGCTAAGTTTAGAGAGAGAGAGAGACATACACCCTGGGTTAGGTTTAGAGAGAGAGAGACCATTTTTACAACTGGATTTGCAAGAGGGTCCTCTTCCTCATTAATCATCTCTGATATGCCAATCTCATCAGAGACATTTGTGCTCTGTAGCGCTGTTTAGCCTCAGTCTGTGGGAGAAAAGGAGTCCTTGAACCAGGCTGGGCTGTAATGAGAAACATGTAATAAAAGAGACATCTTCCTTTCTGATCTGTCCCCAGATTCATTAAGAAACTAAGGGACTGTCTCTTACTCCAGGTCTATGGCACAGTGGGGCCCCAATCTCAATAGGGTGCTATTGGAATAGAAATAGCTAATAAAATTTACTTTCATATTTAGTATGAAAAAACAACATTTTCCCTCTTTTCCTGCTTCATCAGCTTGAATCTAAAAATCTATCAAGAATCAGCTCCTTTGATCTGTAGGCACTAACGCCATAGGAAAAAAATTCGTAGGTGCTCAGCACCTACCAGCCAGAGCTGTTTGTTTTGTTGGAGCTGCTGATCAGTTGTTTGGCAGCTGGGGTGGCACTTACATGGGGTGGGGAGGGCAGAGAGCTCGGTAAGAGGGGCTGAGGCAGGAGTGAGGACAGGACTTGAGGAGAGAGGGCAGGAAGAGGCAGAACAAGGTGGAGTGTCAGGGGAGGGAGCAGAGCAGAGATGGAAAGAGATAGAGTGAGGATGGGGTTTCAGGGAAGGGATAGAGAGGGGCTTATTGTACCCTATAGAGCACTGATCTCTTTCATGATTAAAATGCCATCCTCCCGCCCTGCAAAACACACCCATATATGCATAATGTCCCTTGAACATTTATTACATATAGCAAGCAAATGACAGAGATGATGTGGCCCATAGGAACATTTATACAGAGCCCCATACATGTGGCTTCATGTAAGGGACAGAAAAATTGAGGATAGTCAAGGAAGACATGTCAGTGAGATACACAGAGCCAGACCATTGCTTTCTACATCTCTTAGACCAGTGGTTCCCAACCTTTTTCATACCAGATCAGGAAACCCATTCGCAATCTTTTGGCAGACCGGTAACATTATTTGCACATTCATTGTGTTAATTTTAAGAGGTCAAGTGTTATTTTACATTGCATCTGTATGCACACAATACTTGTTGTCATGGATCAGTTTGCAGATATCTACAACGCTAAAAAAAATCTGTTAAAAGAATCCTTTCCTTCCTTATCTTAAGCCTATATATAGTTAACACCTATATAAACTTCATTTGAAATGTAATGCAAATGTCATGAGCTAGGCCTTTTGTTCCAGTATTCAAAAGCAGCCTAAAAGCTTTTAACCTGCCTGACATTTTGGCACTACCCTATACAGCCTGCCCCTCCCATCCCCCCAGCCCAGGAGAGGGTCCTATGTCTGCAGTCCAACCAGGCCAGCTGTGCTAAGACAGACAGTCTGCAGTCCAGGTGGGAGCAAGTTAAGACACCCAAATAAATGCTCCTCTGTCCCCATCTCACGGCATAGATGCCAGCACCCACCATCCCCATGCAATCTGCTCCCCCCCGAACGCAGCCAAGGAGAGAGTCCTAGGGCAGGGGTTCCCAAACTTTTTGACACGGGGACCAGTAAATCCATTCACGAGCTTTTGGAGGACCAGTAACATTCATTTGCATATTCATTAAGCAAATGATGAATATTCAAATAAGTTGTTTCTGGTCCTCCCAAAGCCCCCAGTGCCAGCATTAGCAAAGCTTTTGCTACAGTCACCCATAATATTCTTGCCAGCAAGTTAAGGGAATATGGATTGGATACATGAACTGTAAGATGGATAGAAAGCTGGCTAGACCAGGGGTTCCCAAACTTTTTACTTTAGTTGGAACCGGTTTTTTTTAGTACTGTTTTTTGCAGCTAAAAAATATAAATGCATAAAAAAAAGAATGAAAAATGAATAAATTGTCAGTGTTTCACCCGGCTGCATCCTCCACCCAGCCTGGGCCAGGGCTTAGGGGACCCGGTGCCGCATGAGCACTCCAGGAGGAGATTGGGGGTAGAGTATCTGTCTAGGAGGGAGGGTGCAAGGAAGGGTAGGGCTGCCAGGTGGCCGGTTTTGTACCGGACAGTCTGGTATTTGAAAGTTTTGTCCGGGAAAGAAATTGAGAAATTATCAGACATATAAAATGTCCGGTATTTTCTAATTGGGTAAGTTTAATTATAATTAGGTGGATCAGTCCTTAGCTGCGAACTGCTTGGCTGGTAGATGTGCTCATGCTGCGTAAGTGTGTCTACCTGCCAGGCAGTTCGCAACTACTGGAGGGAGAGTATGGGGGGGGGCAAAATGGAATCCCCGGCCATACTCACTCGTCTGCCAGGGTCTACAGCAGTGGTCCCCAACCTTTTGAGGTTGTCGGGCGCCAGGGGGCGTGGCCGTTTGCCCACCGGGTGCCAGGGGGCGGGGACACTAGCGCGCCCGGGGGCGGGGCCCCCCCATAGCCGAGCGCCCGGGGCAGGGCCCCCTCCAAGAGCCGCGCGCCCGGGGCCAGCACTCCCCCCCTCCTGCCGAGTGCCGCGCGCACGGGGCCGGGACTCCCCCCCCCCCCCGCCGAGTGCCGCGCGCACGGGGCCGGGACTCCCCCCCTCCCGCCGAGTGCCGCGCGCCCGGCGCTCCCCCCCCTCCCGCCGAGTGCCGCGCGCCCGGGGCCGGGACTCCCCCCCTCCCGCCGAGTGCCGCGCGCCCGGCGCTCCTCCCCTCCCGCTGAGTGCCGCGCGCCCGGCGCTCCCCCCGCCAAGCGCACTCCCCCTGCAAGCGCCCGTGCGCCATGTGCCCAGGGCCAGGCCAGCCCCGAGCACCTGGCGGGCGCATTGAAATGCCCCCGCGGGCGCCATGGCACCTGCGGGCACCGTGTTGGGGACCACGGGTCTACAGGGTCTGCATGTGCCCAGGTCAGTCCTGCTCCCCTCCTGATCTCCCCAGTCCAGCCCTGCTGCCCCCGTCCAGCCCTGCTTCCAGTGGCTGGTTCCCTCTGTCCCCCACCAATCTCCCCCGGTCAGCCCCGCTCCCCCGACAACCCCCCCGACCAGCCCCGCTATCCCCATCCAGCCCTGCTTCTGGCAGCTGGTTCTCCTGTCCTTCTCCTTCTGATCTCCTCCAGCCAGCCCCCCCGGCTCCTGTCCAGCCCTGGTTCTGCTACCTCCAACTCTGCTTCCATCAGCTGCCTGCCCAGATCTCCGCGGGACAGCCCCACTGCCCCCAACCCTGTTTTCGCCGGCTGCCCACCCGCCTGCCTGGATCTCCGCGGGACAGCCCCGCTGTCCCCAACCCTGCTTCCTGGTGGCTGGTTCCCCCCCTCCCCCCTTTCCTCCCAGCCTGCCCCACTGTGCTCCCCTCCCGGCAGCCATGCTGAGGACTGGTATTTTTTTCCTGCGGCCCAGTACCAGGCTGCAGCCCATAGTTTGGGAAACTCTGTCCTAGGGCTTCTGTGCTGAGACATACAGGGTTTGACTCTTGCTGCCTGCAGCACAGAGGGAAACAAGTTAAGACACCCCAAACTCCCCTCTCTCCCCACCTCACTGCACAGACACCAGCACTGCCCCCCGCATTTCCCCACCTACCCCATGCAGTCTGCTGCCTCTCTCCCAGACCAGGAAGCTAGGGGAGCATACTGGGTTTCCTCATAGGAAGCTGCAGGCAAACATAGCTGCTGTAATCAAACCTCTCCTCTCCCATACTTACTGCATGTTCCAAACTCCCCTCCCCTCTGGCCCCCTCTGTCCAAGACACATAGGCTATGTCTACACTGGCAGCTTCTTGTGCAAGAACAGCTGTTCTTGTGCAAAAACTTGCCGGCTGTCTACACTGCACGCACGTTCTTGCTCAAGTAAATTTACAGTATAGTCTTGTAAAACAGGGCTTCTTCCAGAAGTGTTATTCCTCTCCCCACGAGGAATAAGCCCTCTTGCGTAAGAGCTCTTCCAGAAGAAGGCAGTGTAGACAGGCAACATGAATTTCTTGTGCAAGAAGCCCCTATGGCTAAAATGGCCATCAGGGCATTCTTGCTCAAGAGAGCATCCACACTGCCATGGATGCACTTGCACAAAAGCACATCTCTTGCGCAAAAGCACATGGCAGCGTGGACACTCTCTTGTGGAAGATTTTTTGCACAAGAACTCTTCCGTAAAAGAGTTCTTGCACAAGAAGCTGCCAGTGTAGACGTAGCCATATAGTACTTCCTCCTTATGTCCCCTTCCTTACCAGCACGCCCAGCTCATTGTCTGGAGCAAGGAGCTTCTGCTGCTGCGTCAGTACCCCTCCCCAGCCAAGAAGCTCTCAACTAGCTGCTGTACAGCTTACAGGGGACTTAGATTCCTGCAGAGCCAATCATCAAGGCATGGGTGTGGCTTGGCAGTGTGCTGGCAGTTGGGAACCGCTGTTCTGACTGTAAACTCTTTGGGGACAAAGAATATGACTTGTTCTGTGTCTTGTAAAAAGCAATGAACATTTATCTGCAATGCTCTTCAAATGGTTAGCTTGACTGGACCATGTCTGAATGCAATTACTCAGGCAAAACCCCGCTGGATTCCATACAGTGTCCAATTCAGAATAAGGACTGGAAAAGGCCTTCAGGATGTAATGCATTAATAGTCATCTTGTAAAATGTAATGGGTCAGAGATTGATTAAAGCATCCACACTCCCTGGCTGGTAAGGTACTCGCATAGCTGTAGTTTGACTGCTATATTTGGGACAGGCCAACCACACTCATTCACATGCATGCTGAAGCCAGTGCCTTTAGCTCTTTCCCCCCCTTCAGTGGTACCAGGCTGGGAAGGGTAATGGGAGCACCCCACCTGCTTCTGGGGACCACTCCAGCACTGACTGCTGCAGCGATGTTCCTGTTCTGGTGCTGCTGCGGTTGCCTCTCTGTGGGGGCTGCTGTTGTCCAGGGAATGCCACATGCTGGGTGTGACATTTTCTGATTATAATAGGACTATACAAAATTACTGATGATATTGTTATAGCTGCAACAAATCCTGTGTCAAGCAGGACACAGGCAGAAAGGGTTAAACCATCCTAGGCCAAATGACCCGAGTCAACCTGTAGAGGTATGTGAGAATGGTAATTAAGGTAATTCAGTGCTAGCTACACTAGAGCTTTGAAATGTAATACTAGTTATATGTATTTACTTATATCATAGATGCTAACCATGTAAAAAGGCATTTCCTGTCTCTCTCTATAGCTGTTGATTCAGAGATCAAAAAGAGAATATTAACATTTAGGTGAATCTTGGGTGAGCTAAAGTCACTCTCAAGATATCTCTTTAAAGTGTGTGATAAACTGCTAAATGGATACATTACCTTATGTTAATTACCTTATGTTTAATGACCATGAGGTAGTATCAAAAGACTATTGTTTTTCCCCAGGCTAAGAGGCTGCTGCAAATGTATGAAGAACCTTGAGTCCTGACCCTTTTTGTCTCCTATCTGCTTGGATGCTCCTGGGGAAAGCTGCAAGCCATAAGAAATGAGATCCCAGGATACGCTAATGCCCCTTTAATGAACATTGACTTAGGTTCTCAGATCTGATGGAGGTTTCATATTAGGGGAAACCTCGGTCATAAGGACTGAGGTCCCAGTTACTAGCAGGAGTCACCCTGGATATGGATTTTGGACCATAACCCTGGATTAAATTCTAAAAGAACTTTTTGAATCTACAAGATCACCATCTCTGTTATGTAACTGAATCTCAAGAACTGAACTTAGGTCTGTATGCACACTGATCTCTCAACCAATGCTCTCTCTTTTTTCATTATTAATACATTTTAGTTTAGGTGCAGGCCCATATGTAGGAATTTCTGGGTGTCTGTGTCCTTTTTTGTAAATGTGGACTGGAAGGGTGTGAACACACCGTCCATGGTCCTGCAAGTAAGCATGCCCCAGATGGCTGGGGAAAGGCAGGGGCTGATGCCCCCACAGCAGGAGCAAGGCCCAGCCCTGTCCCCAGCTTCGCTCCTGGGGGAAAGGAGAGGGGAATCAGCCCCAGACTTCCGCCCACCAGCCAGAGCACACTTACTTGGAGGACCCCATGAGGGGTGCATTTGCACTCTTCGCACCCCTCCCCCCACATATACAGGCCTAGGGAGATCCCCAAACCGCATTCATACTAACACTAGTGTGACCCAAAGAGGTAAATTGTGGAGCTAGGTTCTGCCCAAGGAGCACTGCAGCCAGCTCTGACTCCCTGCAAGGCAAGAGGGGGCTGAAGCACACGCTGGCTGTGTCTAGACTGGCCAGTTTTTCCAGAAAAATCAGCCGCTTTTCCGGAAAAACTTGCCAGCTGTCTACACTGGCTGCTTGAATTTCCACAAAAGCACTGACTTCCTACTGTAAGAAATCAGTGCTTCTTGCGGAAATACTATTCTGCTCCCCTTCAGACAAAAGTCCCTTTTGCGCAAAGCTTTTGCGCAAAAGGGCCAGTGTAGACAGCTCAGATTTATTTTCCTCAAAAAAGCCCCGATCGTGAAAATGGCAATCGGGGCTTTTTTGCGGAAAAGCGCGTCTAGATTGGCACGGACGCTTTTCCGCAAGAAGTGCTTTTGCGGAAAAGCGTCCATGCCAATCTAGATGCTCTGTTCCAAAAATGCTTTTAACGGAAAAGTTTTCTGTTAAAAGCATTTCTGGAAAATCATGCCAATCGAGACGCAGTCGTTGTGTTTGTGTGATTGTTGGCTTCCCAGGTAGCTTGGCAGAGACCCGGAGCACTCATTACACAGGTGGGACTCACTCATTAGAATGCCACACTATCAACAGACAAAGTCCCCTTCCAGGAAGCATGTGAGGTTTAACTGGCTCCCACCTCTCACCTCTTTGGTGAGGGGAACCTGGGATCTCTGGCTGCCCATCAATCTTGGGCTGGTGCCTTGGGGAGAAAGCAGCCCACACAGGCCAGAAATTAGCTTCTGCCAGGCTGGGGACTGTTATAAGCTTGGCTTTTAGTTCAGGCCAGTTTCTAGGAGCTAGCTCAGGCCTTGGGTTGCAGGGTAGGACCATTGTCCTCATTTCAGAGCTGGGACAGCTGAGCCACTGGGGCTGTGGGCCTTGCCCAAGGCCACCAAGGAAGTCAGTGGCAGAGCTGGAAAGAGCCTTTGGGAATCCAGATGTTTCTGTTCTGACTATCAAATCCCATTTCCCTGCCAGAGCTAGGACTAGGACCCAGGAATCCGGCTCCCATCCCCCCTTGCTCTATTTAAACTCCACTCCCCTGGCAGTGCTAGGAATAGGCTCTGGCCATCCTAGCACCTCCTCCTTCCAGCTCTAACCAAAGATACCCTTAAGGTTGGGTAGTGAAGGACGTGGTCCCCTCCTGTTTCAGCATTAGCCAGGGATAGCTGCAGCCCCAGAAGGCCCAGGTAAAAACAGTCCATTAATGTCCCTGCTGGAGGCAGCCCCTCTACCCCAAGGGAGAGAGGGAGGCTTCAGGTACAGAAATTCTGTTGTCCAGCTTCTGAGAATTTGACATGAAAACAGGGTGCTGGAACCAGCAGCAGGCAGCCAGGCTGTGCTGTGTAATGGCGCCTGTGTTGGCGGAGCAAAGCCATGGCCTTTGATTGCATTTCCCTTGTGGGGAGTGACTGGGACCCTGGCCCTTATCCCCTCTGTCAGGCAGCAAGTGTCTAGCGGTCAGAGTAGCGGAGTAGGAGTTGGGCCTCCTTGGCCTACGCGTAACACCAGCACTGTCTTGTTGTCATGGTCTTTAGCAGCTCTCTGCGGACCCAGTTGGCAGACTTCAGCACTCCCATTGGGAGCATTTGAAAAATCAGGCTGTTAGCCTCTGTGTGGCTCAATTTCCCCCTCTTTATAGCGGGGGTTGTGACGGTTCTCTCCCTTGTACAGTGCTTTGTAATCCTTAGGTGGGCACAATTGCTCTTTCCTCTGGTAAGGGATGGGTCCCTGAAATCCCCACAGGTGACAGGGTGCCCTTTTGAAAAAGCAGCGCCCCATGTGCATGGAATTCCCCCACAAGGCACAGACAGGGAATGTCCACATGGGCCACCCTGCCATTTTGGGCACACTAGCATAAGCAGGGGCTGCCGGTGTTTGTCCACCCACATGCAGCAGCTGGAGCCCAGTGGCAGGGAGCCCTACCCAAATCTCCATCCACCCTGCTGTGAGCTTCCTATGGGCCAGGCCTGGACCCCTGGACAATTGCCCTCTTTGCCTCCCCCCACCATTGGCAAGCCTGCCCCCAATCTATACCTACGAAGCTACTCCCTCTGGTTTGAGATAGCGTCGGACCAGTCCATTTGGCATCTGCAGCTCTCGTGCGGTTACAATGAGCTGTACAAGGACAGCCGAAGTAATTATAGACTTGGCAGGAGATGGCCAGCATCAACGCTGCAGTCTCATGTCTCCATAAACCATCCTGGGCAATGGGACCGATGGAATGTGCACGGGAACACATTTGCCATAGGGATGAGACATTTTCTAAAGCAGCAGCATATGGCGAAGCTCCTGCTCTTTTGATCTAGAAAGCAAAGTGTCCTCCTGTCATGTGCTCTTTCTTTTGAAGTTATTTGGCACTGGTGCATGAGTTGGCATCTTGCCTCCAGCAAGGCTTTGAGGAGCTCTCTCTTGGCCACTTTCTCTCTCTCCTCACTTTTTGGTTCCCTTTTCTTTCTATGACCTTTAATTCATAAAAGTTTCACTTGCCTCTGAGTCTTTGCTATCTCATGTGTCTGTGGTGTGCTGGAAAGATCCCCTCTGTGTTTACAACAAGGCCTTAGCAACACAGAGTCCATTCCAGTCTGTACACAGAACAGTGCATGCAGGGATTGTAATGGAAAAAAGAAAGCTTTGAACGGCTTCATCAATGGATCAAATCTAGATCAAGTTGGTACTGAAAGTTGTCACCCTCTCTCAGCTGTCTGGGGAGCACGCCAGCTATCTTTGCTGGTCTCAGTCCAAGTCCCAATAGATAGGCATTGCAGCACACACAAAAAACACCACGACTGCTCAACATTTGGCTGTCACAGCAGAGAAGTTCATGGGAATTGACCCACACTCGCCTTCACAATCAATAGATCATCTCTCCGGACATCGGGGTCCAAGCAGTGTGGGCTGGCTTGCTATTCTTGGATAGGCAGATGACTCTAGCCTCCCTTGCTCTCAGTCTGGTTCCTTTCACTAAGAACCAGTACACACTGGGGCTGTGTCTACATTGGCACCCTTTTCCGGAAAAGGGATGCTAATGAGACAAGTCGGAATTGCAAATGCCGCGGGGGATTTAAATATTTGCGATATTTGCATGAACATGGCTGCCGCTTTTTTCCGGCTCAGGGCTTTGCCGGAGAAAAGCGCCAGTCTAGACGGGATCTTTCGGAAAATAAAGCCTTTTCCGGAAGATCCCTTATTCCTCTTAAAATCAGGAATAAGGGATCTTCCGGAAAAGGCTTTATTTTCAGAAAGATCCCATCTACACTGGCGCTTTTCTCTGGCAAAGCCCCGAGCCGGAAAAAAGCGGCAGCCATGTTCATGCAAATATCGCGGGGGATATTTAAATCCCCCGCGGCATTTGCAATTCTGACTTGTCTCATTAGCATCCCTTTTCCGGAAAAGGGTGCCAATGTAGACACAGCTTGGGAGTGGGACAGAATCCATGAGGTGTCTTAGCTACCGGTGGAAGCAGCTTAGCCTGGCTAGGGAGCCAGTCAGCCTGCTGGCCTTTTATCTTTATCTCAAGCTTTCATGTGTTAATTAAAGGATACCACTCATAAGTTCCATGAGTAACACTCAGGATAGAGGCTGTTTTACGGGCTACTAATCCTGGTGGCCTTTTCACCTCTTTGTTTCCATCCTTCCACCTGTTTCTTTACTGTCTGTTTCCTTGCTGTGCTACTCAGTGACAAACAGTTCAGGCTGACAAACAGTTCAGAGCCATGTTCCTTGTGTGCTGAATATCCCTTCCGCTCCTTCATCAAAAAAGACAGGCCCGGCTTTTGCACCTTGTTTCCTTGGGATGCCAGTTTGTCAGAGCTCTGCAGTCTGCACTCACCACTGGAACAGGGCTGCAACTGGCACCAAGCACTAGTAAAGGGCTGGGCAAGTTACTTAGGACATGGCTACTCTAGATAGTCTACAGCAGCACAGCTGCAGTCATGCAGGTGCACTGCTCTAAGACTATGGGAGAGAGCTCTCTGATCCAGCCCTCTCTTCTATCAGCAACACTGTGCTGTCCAGGCCAGCGCTTATGTTGGTGTAACATCTTATGAATAACTCAACTCCCCACCCCCCAAGTGACACACGTTGTACTGACATTAACTGTAGTGTAGCCATTGCCTTAGTTCCCTTTCAGATAGCACATAACGGAAAATTGCTATTTCTGCCCCCACGCCACAGCTAGTGACAAGAGTGTATATAACATGAGTCCATGCAGGACTAAGCTATAGTATATGGTATTGTCTCTGGAGCATTGCAAAAACAGCCACTTTGCAGCACTTAGGAGTTTTGTAACCCACTTTGCAGCACTTAGGAGTTTTGTAACCATTCATCTCAAGCTGCTCACAAGACAACACTCTAATTCGGCACAGTTTTCCTGTTCTGTCTCTGCCTTACCAGATTCTGTAGCTTAAACCTCTGAAACTATCCCAGACTTCTTCGGGTAGTCTCACTGTGATAGCCGCAGACCACTGGTGAGAATGGCTCAGGAGATTTCTCACCAGAAGCAACCAAAAGAGCAAACTACAAGTTTTTAGGGGTAAGGGCAGGATTTTCCCATTCCCTTTGCTTTCCCAATGGCTCTGGAGTACTCAAAGCAGTACACCCCACAAACTCCTCACATGAGGCCTCTAAGCATCCTTGTGCTTTCTACTGCAAGTTGAAGTGAGAGTTCATCAGCTTCAAGTTTTTTTAGTGCTGTTGATCTCAAGCAGCCATTTGTCTACAAAGGAAGGTGCGAGCAAAAGGACAGGTATGCCTTCATTTGTGATTTTTCTAATTATGCTAATATATATGCAAATTAGATGCAACACTCAAGCATGTAGCAAACAGCAAGACCCTTTGGGTTGCAAAGTTTGTGCAATTCTGCATTAAACTGTGCCAGGCCTCTTTTCCTTCTCTTTCTTTCTTGTGCCACTATCACAACTCCTTCCTTGGGAATGAATCAAACAGCTTTCAATGCTCATTGTCTCTCCTCTGATAAAGGCACTTCAGTACCTACACCTCGCCTCCCATCTGTCAGCACTAGCTTGACCCCTTTCTAGTGCACTTGACACCCATATCACAAAAGCTCTTCTTGTTGGTTATAAGCTTGAATAAAATTATGAGTGCAAGTGCTCGAGTCACAGCCCACAGGGTCCAGACAACAAGGCCCAGCATTATTACTGAAAGACATGACGCTCACATTAAAAATGACTTGCTTTTCAAATCAGCTAACTGGCGATGAGTCAGTCTGAATGCAAGCATGTATAACAGAAGCTTAGGAGTGAATGCTCTGGCTTGAAATGTTCCTCTTTCATAAACTAAGGTGATCAAAGGGTGAAAGTATCAGAGGGGTAGCCGTGTTAGTCTGAATCTGCAAAAGTGACGAGGAGTCCTGTGGCATCTTATAGACTAACCGAAGTGTTGGAACATAAGCTTTTGTGGGCAAAGACCCACTTTGTCAGATGCATGTGACGAAGTGGGTCTTTGCCCACGAAAGCTTATGCTCCAACACTTTGGTTAGTCTACAAGGTGCCACAGGACTCCTTGCCGCTTTTTCAAAGAGTGAAAGTATCGCAGACCTGACAACTGATCAAAGAAAGTGTATGTGTCAAGTTCCTAGAACTGTTCATAAGGAACAGGAAAAGACCATCAGCCCTGAGAGGCCTGCCCATCCTCTGGCTCATTCCTCAATTTTCTCAGAAATTTTGGAAGGTGTGTCGTGATCTGGCCCACAGACTGCATCTGGCTGCCTGTGCTACTGAATTTCCAGGTGGTGGCTCAGGCAGCAGGATCCTATTTAAATGGTTCACGGCTCCCAGTCAAGGTGCTATCCTGGCAGGAGCCAGAGCTGTGGACCTTTTAAATAGCCTCAGCAACCCCAGGAGGCTGCCAGCCAACATGGTAGCAGTGGGGCCAGGAGCCCACGAGCCCTTTGCTGTGTTTTTAATTTGAAGCCTCCAGCCCCACACAATACTAGGGGGCGGCTAGCCCAGCCCCTTTAATCCCAGGCCTTGCTCCTTCCAGGAGTGGAACCAGCCTGCAACCATGTACCAAAATTCAGTAAGTGCCCCCCTGCAAAAATTATTGCCCACCCCTGCTCTAGACCATGTCTCAGTCAGTGCAAGGGCTTATGGCACACAGTGAATGAGGCAGCACAGAGCGTACCAGACACTGAACAAGGCAGATACATTTTGAACGGCCTCATTCACATCCCATTCACTGGACACTGAAGGAAGCCAGCACCATAGGGCTCGTCTAGATTATGGGGAAGATTCGAAAGAGGATATGCAAATTCAGCAGGAATTTGCATATCTCCTTCTGATCTCACTTTTGAAAGCAGAGCTTTTTTGAGGAAAAATGGCTTTTCGGAAAAGGGAGGGCGGTGCTGAAAAAAACCACATCTAGATTACTTTCACTTTTGAAAGCTTTCGAAAGTGAGATAGGAAGAAGATTTGCAAATTTCCACTGAATTTGCATATCCTCTTTCAAATCTTCCCCATAGTCTAGACATAGCCTTACAGTAGTAAGACATGATTGAAGGCTGTGGTTGGCCCAGCCATGAGGGCTTAGGGGACTGGACCTGATGGTCTTTGGAGGTCCCTTCCAGTTTTAGGATTCTACAACTCTGTGGTACAACTACAGTGCAAATAGTGACTGGAGACACATGGCACAGCTACAGTGGAAGTTGGAGATGGAGCTTTTAGTTCAAGGAGGCATCCGCATGCTGGTTTTAACCCAGCTAGGACATTGCACATCGAGTGTAGCTGCAAGCAAGGCTACCACTCAGAAGTTCCGCGAGTAACACTCAAGAAAGAGGCATTTTATGTGCTACTAATCCTGGTGGCCTTTTCATCTCTTTCCCCCCATCCTTCTACCTGGATGGATATATATCAGGGTGGCTAGTCCCTCACCCTTATTTCTGCACGCTAGCTCGATCAAAGCTTGTGAGGCAGGTATGTTTCCTTGAGCTGGAATTCACATCTCCAGCTCAAAGTGCTGACATGTCCAGAGTGCAGGCAATATAACCCAGGTCTGGTTGGGAGTGAGAAGGAAGCAGCTTACCAGTGACTTGTCCAGCCAGTTAAGGAGCATTGAGTTTCCCAGTCCTTTGCAGCTGGGCTGTGCATTCCCTGAAGTGTGTGTGCGTGTGGGTGGGGGGGAAGATAAGAAGTGGATCCTCAAGGATTCTCAGTGGGTGCAGAAGATGCACCCCATAAGGCAGTACACGTTTTATATAATCTTTGCCAGAGTGAGAGCATGCAACTCACAGCACTCACCAGACCCAAGCTGCTTATCACACTCTTTTCTCAATGGGCTGCTTGAAAGAAGACATTAATCTTAAAAAACCCAAAACAACCAGAGAAATTATAACCTAGAAAGGGCAGGGTGCACACTCTAGGAGGAGCATACAGTAATGCTGGGCAGTCACCTGGAATTCACTTGGGAAAATAACATTTAAAGTCATGCCAGTTGGTGTAGTAATCTGAGTAGTGTAGGGTTGATGTGCTCTGTTAGGGCTTGTCTCTACTACAGGGTGGATCAACCTTGCAGTAATTGATTAATCGGTGGTCAATTTAGCAATTACAGTAAAGATCCACTAAACTGATTGCCACTCTTCTGTCGACTCTGGTACTCCAGCAGAACAAGATGAGTAAGGGGAGCCAACAGGAGAGATTTTTCTTTTGACCTCCCACCCACAGTGTGGACCTTGTGGTAAATCAATCTAAAACACATTGATTTGAGTTACATTATTCATTACTTTGATTGACTTTTCCTTGTAGCGTAGACCTGTCTTCAGAGTTTGTGTAGCCACAGAGATGGCCACGTTTCACTGGTGGGTGACATTATCCCCTCATTCCTGACCTACACCACAGCAGGATTGTGATATTTGATTATGGAATGTTTGGAAAGAGCTTTGAGATTTTGGGACAAAAACATCCATAGAGAAAGATACACTAGGAATAAACAAATATTGAAAACTATTGATTTAGCTATTAGTAGGCCAATTTCAAGTGAAACAATCATTTCAGCTGTTAACAGATGGGAGGAAATCTATAATTCAACTAGCTCATTTATAATGATATGGACCCAATAACTTTACTGATGTTTCTATGTAAAGAGCAAGCATCACAATATTATGTATTTTCATGCATAAAATTCAGATGCAAATTCATCTTTATCCTGCAGATCCTAGACTTACTGTTATACAATTATTGCCATAACAAATGTGAAATAATTCAAATTAAGTTATGGAAACTGTTAAATATAGCACTATCTCATCCTCCTCTGATATTTTCATCTATGATAGGTCTTTCTTTTTGGATTTTCATTTTGCACTGTAGTCCACCTTGGGCCTGATCACTTGAGCTGTTACGTATTAGGATGACTTGGCAGAGCTTAGGAAAAAATGTAGTACCAAGATTAGGGTGGCAGGTTTTGAAACTAGTTATTTGAAACTGATAGCTAATTTCATGCCCTTTTACAATCTATTAATAATAGGTTATAGATAATAATTTAAATTTCTGCTGTCAAATATAAAATGCCCATGAGGTGACAAATATTTTTCATCATACTTGGAAAATATGATTCTTAATTGTAACACTATCATGGCTGCCAATTATTTCAACGTTATCCTGACTAGCAATAGCTGATGTATTTTTTCAAGGCTCGGCTCCTGGAGTCTAGTGATTATGAGAATCTGGTTGTGGAGAAAAGCTTTCAAACTTGGCCACCGTGACAGGGAAAGCGTTCCCCGCACTCGCAGCCGCGGCCCAGCAGAGGCACGCAGTGGTGAAGCCAGGGAGGGGCGCCCGGCCGGGGGCAGAGCTGCGGCTGCAAGCCCGCCGTCCAAGGCGGGCATTAGGACCCAGGGAGGTCCAGGTGGCACGCACGCCGCGTGGGGGCGGGGCCGCAACCAGCCTGTTCAAGAGGGTGGCGGCAAGGGCAGAACAGGGGAGAGCCAGGGGAGAGCAGGGGCTGGCTGTGTTCTTCCCCCTTTTGCAGGCAGCCCAGGGGGAGCGGCAGCTGGAGGACACCCGGGGGTGTGGCGGTTCACTCTGGACCCAAACAGGAGCTGGAGGACGAGCCCCGCCGGCAGAGGAACACCTGCAGGAAGCAGAGACACGCCGTCTCGACCAGGGATGCGAGCGGGCAGAGCCTGAACCAGGACATTGAGGCTGCAACAACCCGTGGGGACAATCCGGTAATGGACACTCGCAAGGCCTATAAGCCGGTGGCCCGGGGGTCCGCAGCCGGGTTAGAAGGACGGGAGAGGCGAGGGGTGGTAGTTAACCACCTCGCCACAGCCACTGTGCACCCTGAAAGTTTAAAAACTATAAGTCACTGAAAAACAGCTGAACATTCATTATATTTTTTAAAATCACACAATTTTAAGCCAGTTTCGTGATTTGGGGGCCTGATTCATGATCTTGGAATACTGTACTGTGGATCAGAAAGGCAGTTAGTTAGCTATTTAGCTTTAATACATTACATACTTGCTGTTTGATCTGTTGCTGAAACCCCTTCCTGCTAAGTACACCCTTTGCACTTGCATTCACCATATTTGCATGTGAAAATCTCATATTTGCACATATATACTGGGCCACTGCATGTACAAAAAAGTGTGTATGTGCTCAGATATCCTTTTTGCAAATGCCATTGCACAAAAGTTACAGGTTCAGTTTAGGTGCCTGTCTCTGACAATGTGGATCATAACCTCCTAGGTGAGTCATTTCATACCCTAAGATCAGAGACATCATGAATATGCTTAAGTAGCTCTATCTAGTAATGTTAACAAAAAATCAGAAGAAGAATTAAAAAGGGGGGGAGTGTTTTCCCCCCACAGCTGTCTCAGAAACTAACATTTCACACTAGATGCTGGAGAACTAAGAGATGAGATATGTTTCCTGGAAATATTTTGCCATTATTGAAGATAAGTGGAAATGTCCAGTTAAACCAGTGGTAAGATGTGGGCAGTTGCTGGATTTTATTTTGGTGCGTGCGTTTTCATGGAGAGAGAACTCCACAGGCAACATTCCATCAGAACCCCAACACCTGGACACCACCTCACCCCCACACTTACTCATCTTCCATGGTGGTAACCTTCCATTAGGTGCTCAGCCAGCCAGATGCTGCCTCTTCCGCACATCAAATTTCAGAAGCCCTGGGATGAGGTGTGAATAGGAATGTGCCTTTACGTCACCCCAGTGGGCCCATCCAGCTTTGTCTCGTTAACTCTCTGCAGTAGAAGGTAGAATTGTTGCTAGGATACAATATCTGTGTGACTGTGCTTTTCTGCCTCAAAACAAGACGTAGCTCCAGCTCAAATCAACATCATTAGTGCTCAACCATGCAAAGGAGATGCCACCACTAAAAAAACAGCTAACATTTATACCTTCCAAGTCAAATTCATCTCATAGAAATCGGGAACCTTGCCCAGGTTGAATTTAGCATTTATGATAAAACTGTTTGTATAAATATAAAAAAAGGATTAAAAACTAGCAAAACAACAAAAGTGGCATATTTTAGAACTTATATGGCATTTTGCATTTGAAGGTGTCCAGCGATTTACAAAGGAGGTCAGCATCACTTTCTCCATCTTACATAGGGGAAACTGAGGCACGGGAGGCTAAGAGACTTGCCCCAAGTCACACACCAGAAGCAGAGCATGGCATTGATTCCAGGTCTCCCAAGTCCTTTATTAAGTGGCCTCCCTGCTAGATAATCCTGCCTCTTAGTAAAGGGTAGAATACAGCACAATGGACAGGAAGGACAGGTTTCTGCAGGAAGAGCAGGCATGAGAGTCAGAGACAATGGTGTCTATTCCTGGCCAGGCCAGAGATTCCCTTTGTAACACTGAACTCAGTCCTGCAGAGCCCGCAATGCCATTAGCTTTGTTTGAATTCAGCAGCAATTGAAGGTCATACACTTTGTGGGAGGTGTTCTGCAGCCTGCAGATTGGAGCTCACAACATCTGGGTCTCCATTCTCCCATTTATAAGATGAGGCTAATAAGACTTATCTCTTTTATGGAGCTATTATGAGACTTAATTCATCTATGTTTATAACGAATAGTGAGGCCTTGTAGGGAGAGTGCTGTAAAAGTGGGACATCCTATTACTAATGTGCTAACCACCATCCAGCAGACGGATAAAGGAAAGGTTCAGGGGTCTTTGAGGAAGAGTCAATGCAGCCATCAGGAAAAAAGAGAGCACCTGTCGAACCCAAGCGCATCCCACCCCTGCTAGGGCTGAGGCAGCAGCTCCTACGCACAGAGATCCGGGAGCGGCTCTGCTGGGTTTTGCCATGGATCTGCCCATACTCCCAGTAGCGGCAGCCACTGTAACAAAGAACAAGCGGCCTGGAAGAGGAGAAGGCGGTGTAGGTGGACTGGGGCTCTGTGAGGCAGTCGCAGTCCCATGGAGGGAGGGAAGGAGGTGTGTGAAGTGGGTGTGTGGTGATGGGACACCATGTGGCATGGTGGCTGGAAACTGCACACCACCAGAAGCCAGCCCAGCTGCCCACTGGGAAAGCTCCAATGGAGCTTCCTGCATGCTCTGCTGGGCAGGGGCAAGGAGGCTGCTGTGCTGTGCAAGGAGCAATGGCACGGAGCCATTTCTTGGTCACTTCTTCCCTGCAAGCCAGTGTCCCCATCAAGTAGTGAAATATCCAGTGGGGCTTTCTGGGACTTTTCTTTACTGTAGGGGGCACTGGGACAGAATTTTAAAATTTGGGACTGTCCTGGAAAATTGAGGGTGTATGGTCAGCGTATTTATACCCCAAGCCACATGGTGGGTTCCGGGCTGGAGCACCCATGGGAAAAAATTAGCAGGTACTCAGCATTCACCCTTCTCCTTCCCCCAGTGCCCTGCTGATGTACTTCCCTCCCAGCACCTCCTGCCATTGTAAAAGAGCTGTATTGTAGTGCTCAGAGGTTCTGGGAAGGAGGGTTTGGAGTGCAGATGCAGTGTTCTCGGAAGAGGAGGCAGAAAGAAGCAGAGTGGGGGCAGTGGCTTGGGTGAAGGAGTGTACTGGGAATGGGTGGGGCAGAGCAGAGATGGGAAGAGGTGGGGTGGGTGTTTGGGGAAGGAAGGTGTGGAGTGGGAACAGGGCCTGGGGTGGAGTGGGAGAAGTCAACCCTCCCCTGGCTAGAGCAGAAGTCAGCACCTTTGCCTTGAGCCACCTTGTCATTCAGGCCATGTGCAGGAATTTCTGTGGGGGGCAGGGGATGCTTTTTTTAGTAAATGTGGACCCAAGCCTTACTCTTTGCAGGGGAGGGGAAAATCAGTCCCAGCCTTCTCACAGCCAGCTGGAGCATGGGGGAGGGAAGTTCGGACAACATACTGCTTTTGCCTTCCCCTGACCGTCCAGAGCATGCTTATTTGGGGAAAGATGGGGGCGGGTGTTTGAACCCTTTGCTCCCCTCTGCCACACATGGGCCTGATTTTCCATCTGGGGTGATACCCAGGGGACTTTTCTTGACCCTTCCTCATAGCTTGCATCTACATTAGAGCCAGGGCCAGTTTGGTGCACTACTAACAGAATTATTAGAACTTGGGTCCAATCTAATTCTCAGTTAAATTTATTTTAATCCAGAGCAACTTCATGGAAATTGGTGAACTTACTGATGATTTATACAAGTGGTAATACAGCAAAGTCTGACCTCTTGATGAGAAAATCTGACTCCCAGAAGAGCTGTGTATGTTAATACAAAGTGTATCCACCCTTTTCTCTGGCTTCTTCCTTTTAAATTAACTCAGTTACACAAATTCCTGCTTGCAGTTACCCTTTGTTTTCTGGAGTGAGTTTGCTGTGAGTCACACTTTCTCATTTTGAATTCCCTCAGCACAGTCAGTGAATCCAGAATTATGAAAATCAGAAACAAATGCAATTACTATGACTTGATTGCCAGAGATGTCCGGTATTAATTCACCCTGCTCTGCAGAACCTCTGCGCTGGCATTCAAAAGCAGATTCTCCATGGGAATATTGTTAGCTCTCTCCAATGGTACCAGAACATATGGGTGGGGTTACTTCTTCTGCGGCTTGCTATGGATTCACATTCTGTTCACATGTACTTTCACACACAAATCCTGAAGAAATCATGACACAGATGTAAGCAGGGTCTGAATGAGCTCTTCCTTCGCAGCTAATGGGTGACGGGAAAGGCTTCAAGACCAGACTGCCTTGACATAAACTCACCCACTCTGTCTAGTTACCCAGCAGACAGAGAAGTGTTGCCAAAGGATCAACTTTGGCTGGTGTTGGGTTACAAATCACACCGAATGTTGGGGTAGTTAAATGTTATTACCAAGGGGCTGCGTCTAGACTGGCATGATTTTGCGGAAATACTTTTAATTGAAAAGTTTTTTGATTAAAACTATTTGCGCAAAAGTGCGTCTAGATTGGTGCCGGAGTTATTGTTATAACGATGCGCTTTTGCGCAAAAGCATGTCTACATTGGCGGGACGCTTTTGCACAAAAGCAGAAGCCCGGAACCATTTTGAAGAAGGCAAAAGGGCACCAGCCCTTTCTGGGGGTGGGGGCTGGAGCTCCTCTGAGACACGTGCTTAAAGGGATCTCAGTCGTTTCTCTCCTGCTGCGTGCTATAGGACCTCTTGCAGGGACTGACAGCCGGAGCAGTTTTGGTGGTTGCCCTCTGCCTTTTTGGACACCACTGCCTTTTGACACTTAGTGCCTTTGCTTGGTTTTTTTTCATCTCCCTTGTTTTTTCTGCCATGTGGCCATGTGCCTGCTCTGGCCCCTGCCGGCCATTTTGGAGTGCCTGCAGCTGGTGCTCTAGGCTGCTGCCCTCCTGTTCCAGGACCTGGAGGCACAGATTGCTTCGGACTCACTCACCAGGGAGGCGAGGCCACAGTGGAGATTGGACACCAGTACGGCCTGGTGGGACCGGCTGGTCCTGGGGCAATGGGACGACCAGAATGGCTCCGGAAATTTCACATGTGAAAGCAGACGTTCCTGGAGCTCTGTGCCTGGCTCGCCCCTGTGCTCCAGAGAGCCACCACCCGGCTACGGGCACCCATCTCCGTCGACAAGAGGATTGCCATCGCACTATGGCCACCCCAGACAGCTACCGATTGGTGGCACACCAGTTCAGGGTGGGCAGATCCACCATCGGTGTCATCGTGATGGAGGTAAGTCCCAGGGGGAGTGGGGAATGGGGTGGGGGGAGGATGTTGCACTCCATGCCCAGGGGCAGCCAAGACTCCAGGCTGGGTCACCCAGGGGTTTGGGCCGTCCCTCCCTTGCACAGGCCTGCTGGTGGGAGGGAGGGCGTGGGGCGAGGGGGCCTTGGTGTGTGTGTGTGTGTGTGTGAGAGAGAGAGCACAGAGGGCATCACGGGGTGGGGGGCCAAGGGAGCGCACACTCACCCTGCCTTATGTGATGTGTTCCCCTGTGTTTCTCTGCACCCTTCTGTAGGTCGTCCACACCATCAATGATGTCCTGCTCCCAAGAGTCATCCGCCTGCACGACGTGGACGCTACCATGGCTGACTTCACTGTTCTCGGGTTCCCCAACTGCATGCATGCAACCCGCATCCCCGTCCAGGCCACGGAGCATCGAGCGGCCCATTCTGTGTGCTGCACCCTTGCGGAGGTGGGGGCTCTACCCTGAGTCCCTGGGGTCCTGGCTGGTTCCAGCTGGCATCCACCCTTCCTCCCTGGTCCTGCTGAATGTGTGTGAGCAGCACAGTCCCAGGCGTGCCCTGCAGTTGCCTGCTGCGGCCACATCCCGCTCGGTCACCAGGCTGCATGTGGTTGCACATGCTGCTTCCTGCCTAATGCTACACAGCGTGCAGCTCACGTGGCCTGAGTGATGTGCTCTCCCTCTCCCCCGCCCTTGTGAGTGCAAAGTGCAACACTCACCGGTGGATCCTTCCCCGGTCTCTGAGGATGCACGGGAGACATCGGGGCTGCCAGAGGGGGCCTGCAGGGTGGCAGTGCTGGCCTCATCCTCCGACGCACTGCTGATGTCTCCTTCCCCTGCCTCGGTGGTCCTGGTGACAGGGGGGTGCATGCTGCTGTCCATGGGGACGTCCGGACCCTGTGGTGCTGGCTGGCCCAGGATGGCATGGACCTGTTGGTAATGGGGGCAGGTGTCGGCTCCTGCCCCCTGGCCCTCGCTGGCCCAGACGTAGCCCAGGTGCAGCTCCTTTACTTTAGCCCGGACTTGCTCCAGGGTCTGGGCTGGATGGCTCTGCTGGGTGAGCACCTGGGCCATGCGGGCAAAGATCTCCATGTTCTGGTGCCGGGAACGGGTCTCATTCAGGGCTTCCTCCTCCTGCCACAGGTCCAGCAGGGCCTCCAGTTCCCCTGAGAACCAGGATGGAGCCCTTCTTTTTCTGGCCCTGGAGGCCTCCTGCACTGGAGGTGCGGGTGGCTGATCCCCACCTGGAGCTGCCATCGTGCTTGAGGGTGTCTGCTGGACAGCAGGGGCCACGTGGCAGACCTCTGGCCAGAGGTCAGAGAAGGGCTCCTGCCTTGTGACCTCAGCAGCCTGCGTCTGCTTTAAGGGAACTCGGGTTACCAGGAAGTCCGGGAGCTGATTGCGGCTACGGAGCCTCCAAGTGTCCACTAGGGCTTTTTTCCGTGTAGCCTGCTTTTGTGCAAAACATCTTAGCTTCCAGGCTACACTGGCCCTTTTGCGCAAAAGCATTTGTGCAAGAGGGCTTTTTCCCGAGCGGGAGCGTGAAAGTATTTGCGCAAGAAGCACTGAATTCTTACATTAGAATGTCAGTGCTCTTGTGCAAATTCAAGTGGCCAGAGTAGACAGCTGGCAAGTTTTTGCGGGCAAAATCTTGCCAGTCTAGACGCACCCATGCTGTTTTCATTACTGTGTAAATAAAGGGCACCATCTCAGTGGAGAAGCAAGTGGCCAGCAAGGGTGGCCAGTGGAGAAGCAAGCAGCTGGTGGGGCAGCCAGAAGAGCAGAGTAGTAGCTGGTAGATAGAGCAGTGGTGTCAGAGCAGGTGCTCAGATGACAAAGCAAGCAGGGTAACTTCTCCTCCACCCCTGGGGTGGGAGATGAACTCACTGACCAAGGACAACCCTTGTGAGTGGGATGTGGTTGGGGAGCAGAGAGGGAATGATAAATGAACTTTTGCTTGTAGAACTCAAGAACCTGAGGCAGAAGACTCCCCCTAAGGTGCTCTGGGGTAGGTGTTTTGCTCTCAATTTTATGTCAATGAGTCCTGGTTGTGGGATTTCCCCTAATTAATGTTGGGTGACTTCCTTCCTTTCATTAAAAGTTTCTTTTCCACACTCAGACTCTATGCTTGCAAGCGGGGAAGTATTGTTTCTCAGAGGTACCCAGGAGTGGTGTGTAATTTTCCTCAGTTACTGGGAGGGAGCTCAAGCCGGTTCTGTGTTGTACTGTTGAAAAGGAACCCCTAGATATTGAACCACACCCTGGTTAGAGAGTATCCAAACTGGGAATCCATACTATGAAAAATGTATTTCCTAGCTCACTCAAGCGAAGGGATATGCCTGCATATACCATGTAAAATGGTCAGAAACTACTAAAATGTTCCCAACCCTCTTTAACTTCGAAAGACAAGAAATCATTGCATGCCAGCTCCAAAAACTACTGTTGGTAATATTCTTTAGGTATACTACTCTAGTGGGCAGAGATTTTCTTTGAACACACAGAGCATGTGTCTCACATTTCTTGTGAACGTCCTGAGTCAGCAGGGGCCAATAAAACCTACTGAGAATAAGTTTCAGGGTTCTCTCCATTCCTCATCATCCAAAGTCATTGTGCAAGGCTATTATGGCCAGGGATCTCTGTTCTTCTGTATTTGTTGATTTTGTGAAGCAGGAGTAGGGAACCTTTTTTCTATCAGGGACTATTGACACACAGAAAGAAATCAGTCAGGGGCCACACAGAAGTAAAAAACAAGGCTAGGAAAACGAAGTGGATTCCAGCTTTTGGGTGGGCAAGCAATGACAAGGGAGCCATCTCCCGCAACAGAGAGTACAGTTTCAGGAACCTCCCTATCCTTTCCATCTGTACTTGCCTCTACTTGCTAGGCACTAACTCCTCTCTGCCCGCCCGGTGAGCCTGATGGAAAGCAGGGTCAAGGCAAGGGGGTTTGCTCCATTCTGCCCACCTGGTGATCCTGCCAGCGTACAGCTGGTGATTTTAAGAAAGGGACTAGATCCAACCCATGGGCTGTAGGTTCCTCAACCCTATTGTACTTTGGTGCAGCATTCCCCATATCAGTTTTAGTTTTTTCCATTCCCTCAATAGCAGTTTACTCTCATGGGTAGATGGAATAATTGCAGCAGGGAAGCTAGAGAGGGTACCTGAGACAGGGAAGTGCTGGGGAAGAGTAGGCAGAGCTGGGGAGCTTTGACCAGGCAAACCTCCAGGCTGAGGCCTTGCTCTCAAGCCCCGAGAGGTATTAGGGCTTCAGGAAGGCAGCCAGGATGGAAGAAGGGAGCAGGTCCACACCCTCTTGCCAATGATGAGTGGCCATTTCAGACTGCAGTTTGCCCCTGAGGCAGGCACTAGATGATGACTAGCAGTGGGTCACGGAGACAAGGTGGGTATAGGGGGTTAGAGTTCCCTGGGAGGGGAGGACCTCAGAGTGTGGGGGCACTGCTGCAGGGCAGTACCATGAGGTAAGGGGCACTGTGGGCTGGGAGGGACATTGAGCCTGACAAGTGGTGGAGACACTAACAGGAGGCAGGCAACAGACTGGAAAAGGCAAGCAGAGGGTGTGCCACAGCAGGAGAAGAGCTAATTCCCAGACTGGCCAGCAGGAGGCACTATGGTGGTGAGTCATGACTTGTTACACGTATAAAAAGTAGAAACATGGACAAACTACTTAGGAGATGTACAAAAGAACAGCACAAGCATGTAGGGACAAAATCAACTGGGGTAAGGCATAAAATGAGACATATCTAAGCAGGGACATCAAAAGCAATAAGAGGAGGTTCTTTAACTACAATGATGAAAGAAAGTGTGGGTCCTCTAGTTAGTGGTGAAGGAACGATAACAGCAGATAACATCAAGAAAACTGAGGTGATTATTGACGATTTTGCTTTTGTCCTCACTACAAAGATTAGGGAAAGAACAGGTTATACACTATGTAGATAAATTTAGGGCCTGATAAAAATCTATCCTAGAATACTTTAGGAGCTAACTGAAGCAATCACAGAGCCATTAGCCTTTGAGAAGTTCTGGAGGATGTGTGAGGTCTTGGAGGACCAGGGAAGGGCAACCGTAGTACCTGTCTTTAAAAGGGGGTACAAAGAGAATTGGGGAATTACACACCAGTCAGCCTAATTTTGATACCTGGAAAGAAACGGAAACAAATTATTTAAGAATCCATTTGTAAGCATAATAGGGTTAGCAGGAATGGCCAACATGGATTTGTCAAGAACAAATCATGCCAAATCAAACTAATTTCCTTCTCTGAAATAGCCTAGTGGATGGGGAAAGCAGGAGATGTGATATACTTTGATTTTAGAAAGGTTTTGACATGATCTCATATGGTATTCTCATAAGAAAACTGGTGAAATGCATCTAGATTAAATTACAATAAGGTGGCTGAATAACTGATACAAAGACCTCATTTTAAGAATAGTTATCAATGGTTTACTTCAAACAGGACAGGCACGTTGAATGGGTCCTGTAGGGATCAAGTCCTGGGTCTGGTACTATTTAGTATTTTTTAGTAAAGACTTAGATAATGGAGTGGAGAATATGTGTATAAATTCTGTGGTTAACATCAAGCTGGGAGAGGTTGCAAGCAAGTCAGAGGATAGGGTTAGAATTAAAAAATATTTTGACAAGTGGGAGAATTGGTTTGAATTCAACAAGATGAAATTTATTAAAGACAAGTGCAAATTATTTCATTTAGCAAGGAAAATATAAAAGGCAAAACTGCAAAATGTAGGTTAGATATTAGGTGAAACTTTTGAATTATAAGGATAGTTTAGCCCGAGAGTAGGATTCCAAGGGAATCCTTATAGAATCCATATCATGGAATCCGTGTCATTGGAGACCTTTTAAAAATAGGCTGGCCAAACATACATCAGGGATGGTCTAGGAGGTTTACATGGTCCATCCAGCACAAGGGACTGGACTTGGTGACTTCTTGAGGTCCCTTCCCACTATATTTTTCTGTGAGTCTATGAAAAAAAAGTTAGTTTCTTTAATGTAAACTTTCAATATTCTACCTCTTAATGTAGAAAGTTTTCAGAGTTGTCCAGAAAGTCCTACAGTGAAATCCAAGAAAATAGGTCATGAAAGCAACCTGAAATGAATCTGTGTTCCTTATACATCATGAAGCACAAAATAAGTGCACAAATGCCATTTCTTTTTTTTCCATCAGCAGAACTCTTAACACCACAGCACTACCAAGGCAATTTAGGTTGGCAGATCTTTATACCTCAAGTGAAATTTGGCCATGAAACAGGAACTAGCTAATTGGAACTAACATCTTCCTCTTATGGGAAGTGCCTTGGTATCTTTGCTGACCATATGTGACCAGGACCTTATCTTATATCTCATCTGAAAGCCTCCAGCAGAATAGTAACATTCAAAGCTATACTAGACTTTGTCCCAGTAATGTTGCAGAGGGCAAATAACACTCCCTGCAAAATGCAGGTGTCCTCTGGAGGTCACTCACCCTGGCACTGATCCTCTTTGCCCTGTGAGCTGTGACAGGATCATAGCAGCAATCAGATGCCTGAGGCAGCAAATTCCTCACATTGACTATACAGGATGTAAAAAAGATATTTGGTTGCTCTTTAGTGAGTTTTCATTTCCATCAATCTGCCAGCGGTGGCACCAGGATACGAGTTGAGCAACCCCAAATATATTGGTTGGTGATACTTTCCAATGCTCACTGTGCTCCCTTTGGATTTGCAAACACTTGCTCCTGCTCAGAAGGGGCACAATAGCTCCTAGGTCTGATATCTGTGATATATGACCCCTTATGCTGTACCACCAACAGATTTTGGCACTAAAGCCAGTATAGCTGATCTTAGATGGCTCACTACGGTATACAGAGAGCTGCACTAGCATATCCTATGCCATCCATGTTGTTGCCAGCCTAAGGGGGGTGGCTAAGGAAAGGCAGCATGGCAGGGGCCTCCTCATGCCCCTTAATTTCTGACTACTGCATTGGTCCTTGTAGGCTGCTCTAAGCTACACTAGGAGCCTAGCGTGGCACATAGCTAGCAGGGGATCAGGGGGATGTAAAGGTTACCTCTTCAACCCCTATCCTGAGCTCTGCTGCATATTTCTCCACTATTGCTAAGGATCTGGGTCAGTATTTGTTTTCAGCTGAATTACAGCTAGGTCTGAAATGTAGGTCAGAAGCTCAAGAATTACTATTTAGTATGTAGTTATCTACTACCTATTTGAGAGATCCTGTCTGTTTGTCTGTTTGTTCAAGAACTCCTCCTAAATGGTAAGAGCTAGGACCATCACATTCAGTATACAGCTTCCTCTTACCATAACTTAAAGCGAGATGTGGGTTTGGTTGTGCCAGAAAAATGGGATGTGCCTGGAATGGGATTGCTTCTCAAAAAACCATATGGAAAAGAGACAGAATCACCAGGCAGGTGAAAGGTGCTGTCTGGGGATGCACCTCCATCTCTGTTCAGGACTGCCTCAGCCCCGAGCCTACCATCCCCCAACGTTGTAATGTTTCTCCAAATTAATGTCAAGTGATTTCCCTCTTTTCTTAAAAAATTATTTGCTATACTGAGACTCTCTGTTTCTGAAAGGGATGATATAAAGTTGTCCCAGGGTAATGGGTGGGGGATTGGGCCAATTTTGTACTATATTGTTGAAAAGGAACTCTTAAGTATTGAACCTAGTTCTTTGCTGCCAACTCTGACTGGGAGATGGGTTACAAACAGGTAGAAAAATGCATATGGAGAACATTTAAAAGAAACATAAAAAGTAAAAGTGATGACATTACATTTAGATCCCTCTAGTATTTTAAAAGCTAAAACTGAACATTTCAACCAATATACTTCCTCCAGAGCATACTTAGAAAGCAGGCAGAATCTGTGCAGTAAGCATGCTAATAGCATTAATAGACTCTCTTAACAGCTGTGCAAAAGCTGGTCAGCTTTTTGAAATCATGGCTATGCACTGACAAGACAGGATGATCTGTGCATTTCTTCTCTTTCCATATGTAATATCTCACAGTTCCACATACAAGAGGTGGCAAAATAACAGCCCCTCTCAGCTGTGTGCATTCAAAATCCTGCAATGGCTAAGTTAATGCAGTCTATTGATCATCACTTTGTCAGTACTCAGAATATCATTAATTGCACATCTCCCTCCTGGCTGCAGAATATGGTTGGTGTCATGTGGTGACTCAGCTTTTTGTTTTAAAATATAAATGTGAGTACATGTCCCCAATAGCATACCTCAGCAC
This sequence comes from Pelodiscus sinensis, assembly GCF_052426305.1. Classification (NCBI taxonomy): domain Eukaryota; kingdom Metazoa; phylum Chordata; order Testudines; family Trionychidae; genus Pelodiscus; species Pelodiscus sinensis. Next base: position 37,432,503 of record NC_143053.1, on the reverse strand, counting down.
CTCATATGGTGCCCACCATGGCTCTCCTTGAAATCAGTTGGGCTAAGATTTGGCCACCAATTACTAGGTCCCCAAACCCTGCTCACCCCACAGTAAGAGACCCACATGAGGACTTAATCATATTGATCATTGTTTTATAGAGCTCAGAGTCATGCTCACCTTGTTGTTCTCTGCAAGCTAAACAGCCCTGGATTTTAGATTCTTTCATTCCATATAAAACCATCCCACTACACAACATGGCTAACCAGGGGTGGAATGTGTGACTCATAGGATGGGTGCAACGTAGAGAATGGCTGTTTTGGGAATACGTTTTTATTTCCTAAATCTCATAACAGTTATAGATTAGTGAGAAAATGCTAAACATGTTTATAGCCTTTTAGAGATGTGTAAGAGTTTTGTTTTTAATGTAGAATTTTTCATTGATTTCAGCTTAGCCAGATTTTTATTTGTGAACATTTTAGTCTGCCAATTAAGTATTGCTGAGATTCATTTAGTATAGCTCTTGGAGAGCAAGCACATAGGTCAACAATATTATGATCACATTCTGTTCTACTTAACATGTTAATACTCACTACAGTTACCGAGCAACATTAGAATAATTTTCAAATGATCTTTACAATATAGTCAAGGTTCAACTTGCTATGACATCAAAGTAAGTAGAAGAACAAAGAACACAAACATATACATTAGTCAAAATCAAACCCTATGTACATCAACAGAGAGGGCCACCTGGCATAACCAAATCACCTATCATCAGTGTTTGTCATGACCCAGAATGGGGAAAAAGGACAGAATAATTAACATTAAGATAATGTGTGAGGGGTGGCTGAGTGGATCATGTGGTACTAGGGATGCAGAGCCTTTTTCTTCTACCTCAAAAGCAAATACATTGTTGCTTCTGCTTGCACAGCTGGCTTATTAGTGCTGTCAAGAACAAGTGAAGCAGCGTGAAACTGACCAATACTGGCCAGTTTCATTCTGCTGCTCCTGCTGAGTCGTAGGGGAAAACGTTCTGTGAAGTTGTTCAAGCACAGGAATAATTTTCTAATTGCTGCTGGAGGGGGTACTCTAGTAAGATCATTTACCCTATTTATTTTAATTTTAGGAAAATTACAGACAAAAGACCCTCTGTTACACTCATGAAAACCCATTGACTTAGGTTAGGTGGGGTGTGATGAATGGGAGGAGTACTACACTTTTCTGGACATTCCAGCCATTCAGTTAACTAAATTGCCTGTAAGAGTAAAAACCATAGACAGTGGGTCCTAGAGATTCTCCAGGATTGCTAGGGAAACAGGAAATGAGTTGGTAGGAAGCCAGGACAGCCAATGAAAGCTAGAGTGTAGGTTCTTGAATTAGAAGCAGTGACTTTCCTGTTCCAGTCTTTGTGTGACCAGATGAGACCTAAGAGACATGACATGAGTTAGGGAGCCAGGCCTAGAATATCCAGAGACGTCCATTTCAAGGGAAGGACTAAACTTTGGAACAACAGATATGTAAGTAGAACAGGGAATGTTTAGTCAAACACGATCTGGTTATTTTCTTAATTTTTGGGTTTGTTGGACTTCTCTGTCCTGTATGCCCTTACATTGTAACTCTCCAAACTTGAATACCAGGGAAGCAATTCTCTGTAGTCTAACCTTTCTTTTTTCATGTACTTTGCAACATCTAGCGACCAAGTAATGTTTTAGCAAGTATGTTTTCTTTGTTTTGTTAATAAAAATCACCTTTTAAGTCCATGATCTGATTCCTGTGTCCTAGAAGGCAGGAGATTCTGTGCGCCTAAGATTGCAAAGCCAGCTATTAAGAAAAATTAGTTTTTCAAGCTCTCTTCAGAGAAAGGGTTAAAGAGCTTGAGGGCATCCCACAGGATCAAAAACCCCTAACATCTCTGCCTGAGTTCTCAAGGTTTTTTGTTTGTTTGTTTTGTTTTGTTGCATTTGGGTGGTGGCAGAAATAACAATCCAAGCCCAGAGAATCCGTGACTTTGGGGAGTTTTTAAACAGAAGTGGCAGGGTATTTCAAAGTCCCTTGTGGCCCCCCATCTTCTGCACTCAAAGTGCTAGAATGGAGAACAGCCTTAGGAGAAGGTATAACTAGACTAAAGTACTCATGACTCTATGGGTTAATGGCAAAATCTAAATGTCTTCCGTATGCTTCTCTCTAAGGGTACGTCTAGACTACCGCGTTTTGTCGACGGAAGTTTTGTCGACAGATACTGTCGACAAAACTTCCGTCGACAAAGAGCGTCCAGACACATTGAGTTCTGTCGACAAAGCAAGCTGCTTTGTCGACAGAACTCCGTAGTCTGGACGCAATGTTACAGGCAATAACACCTTCTGTCGACAGTTCTGTCGATAGAAGGTGTTATGCCTTGTAAAATGAGGTATACCAGCGTCGACAAAACTGCTGAGTTCTGTCGACCTTATGTCGACAGAAGTCAGCGGTAGTGTAGACGCTGGTATAGTTTTGTCGACAAAAGTCCACTTTTGTCGACAAAACTAGGTAGTTTAGACACACCCTAAGTCATGGGAGTCAATCAGGGAAGGCAGCTATCCTTGAAGAACACTGAAGTCATGAAAAAGAGTAATTATAGCAGATCATCTCCAGCCATATAGGATGTTCTTGATTAATTTACAGTCAGGAGGAGGATGGTGATAGTTGGTATTAAATATATTCCCATACTTTGGATACACATAAAGGTAGCATTGCATAGCCCCCAGTGGCACAACTTGCTGGAGATCAACGGGAAGGACTTACTCAAGAAGTGCCAATGCAGGTGCAGCCTCTGTGTCTCAGCCCATGTCTGTACTGCCCTTACTCAGTGTACCTTATCCTCTTTCAAAGGAGCAAACACTCCCCCACACACAGTCCCAACTGCCACAGTAACTGAAACTGAAATCACCTGAAATCAGAATCAAAATTCAAACAGTTGAGCAAACTCACTCACACCAAAAGCAAATACCTGGTAGCCTGTTCAGCGGTGGTATTTCTCTCTCTTCCTCTTAAGCTAATGTCTGCAGCCCACTGTCCACTGCTTTACATGGTCTTTTATAAGAACAAGGTCCAGCTGCATCCTCACCCAGCCTTTCTGCTCATGGTTGTCTCCCAGTTCCTTACTGGTCAAGACACTTACTTCCCAGTCCTTTGTCCAAAGACTCATGCAATGGGAAAGGAATGCAGGTTGCATACTCTGGCCATCAGATGGACCCTGGCTTTCTACATAGATTGAACAAAGCCATTCCATAAGTCAACATAGTTGTTCATTGTTGTCGTGGACAGGAGAAAAGGCGACCCAGTGTCTAGCCAAATAATATCATTGTGGATCATAGCCTGCATCTGCTACTGTTCTGACCTAGCAAAGGTGCCCCCAGTAGCATTAGTGACAGCTCACTGAACTAGCACACCATGTTCTCAACAGTCTTCCTCGCTCAGGTGCCGATCCAAGAAATTTGTCAGGCCATTACCTGATCATCTGTACAAACATTCATTTCACATTATAAGCTGACCCAGGAAGCTTGAGATGACACTGGTTGCAGCAGAGCAGTGCTCCAATCTGCAAGTCTATGAACTCCAGGCCCGCCTCCGAGTATTTTGCTTATGTGTCACCCACAATGGAATTGACAGGAGCAAGCACTCGAAGAAGAAAAAACAGTTCCCTACCTTTTTGTCTCTGTCATTCTTCAAGCTGTGTTGCTCATTTCTATTCCGTTACCCACCCTCTTGCCCCTCTGTCAGTTGTTGGCAAGAAGGACCTGTGAGGACATATGGCTGGCAGTGCCTAACACACTGTTGCATGAGTGCAGCACTCCAGAGGGCACCACAGATGGCCCTGAGGATGCTGCCAAGACAAAAATCTCCAACAACCATACACGTGGGCGTATAATGGAATGGACCTGAGCTACACATCTCGAAGAACCACAGTTATGATAGGTAGCTAACCGTTTCTTTTACCAGGAGAGGAAAGAATGGGCCCTTTGTTATTTATTATTAATGTTCTTCATTGACTGGTTGGACTCTGACCTTTCTCCACCACTCATTGTGTCTCTGCCCGTATTCCTCACTCTCAGCTCTGTTCTTGACATTTTCTACTTTTTCCCAGCAACAACATGAACTTTTCAGTCAAAGTAAATACAAGTAATAAACTAATACTTGCACTGCAGTGACTTCAACCCAGGTTAAATGAGAATTTAGATAGCTCTCTACTTGCATGAACTGTTTCCATTTACTTCTGTTTCTCATATATGTGCAATGTGGTCCTTACCTGTGTGTTTATTTTCTCCTAGTTTGTAACATGAGCCCAATTAAACCGGCCATTCCTTTGTGTGGGAAGGACAGCTGCATTCCATTCCCTAGTTTCAGACCCATCAGAGCTGTGAGCAAGAATAACCTGTGACATATTCCAACTGGAATGTCTTTTTTTAAAAGGAGTTTTTGGCAACATTCCCAACACAGCAAGTGCAGGATCAGGATCCAATTTCACTTCTAGTGCTGGAAATATCCACTCTAAAATGTTTCAATGGTTTTTATGGAGCAATGGCAGCAAGAGTTAAGGTTTAACTAATTTTCTGTTATAATTTGATTTTTTCCCTCTCTTGTGAACACACATACACACCCCTATTTGCTAAAGATAAATGAACCAGCCTGAAATTTCTAATCTGTTTTTCTTTACAAGAGGAGAATTTTTTAAGGCTTGAGGGTAGCTAGAGAATGTGCTTATCAGATATGAAAGTTCATGAAAATTCTATGCTTATATTTTAGATTTTTTTTCCTACCACTTTTCTGCCAGTTTCATCACTCCATTATCTCCAGGTTTGTATTGTCCTGCCTGCCTGGGGAATGGAGTTAGTGCAGCAATGGTATTTTGTGCAAGTATGGTAGGAAAATGTTAGATTTGCTTGATTTGATCCAATCTAATGAGAAGCCCAGGCAGTTTGTAAAAGTCTGAAATAGTACTGGAGGCACTTCAGACAGGCAGCCACAGACTGCCTATATCAGAGCTCTAGCAGAACTGGCCAGGTATTTTGGAATCTGACATGTCTGTACATGAAAGCATCACAAAACTGCTGTGGGAATCCTGCTACTGTTGTGGAGCTTGCTACTTGGAATCCCTGGGGAAGTTATAAACCCAGGATGGGCTCCTGAAGAGATTATTTACCTGCTAGGATCCAGTAGGAGGCTTGCACTACATTAATAGTTTGCCAATGTAAAGAGGAATATATTCCAATCCCTTCTTTCTGTGTGCCTAACACAGAAAAGAGTTAGAGGACCATTCATAAAATGGATTTTAAAGAGCCCAAGGAGATTTCCAGATCAAAAAAATCTGAGAAATTGGAATTACATTTGTAAATATGTCTCAACAACTTAGGAGGAAAACTTAAAAGAGTATCATTAAGAAATCAGAAAGGCAGGAAATTCACAGTTAAAGATACACTTAAAATCTCTTGACCCGAAAAGCAAACATTTGGGAATGCAGAAACACACAATCGCTTTAAGCCTGTCCCTTGCCTCACCATGTTCTGAGAACAGTTTGTCTCCCACTAACCCCAGTGTAATACAGGAGGAAGTCCATTGAAGTCAATAGGGTTATACTGGCAAACAACTCATGCAAATGAGAGAAGAATCTGCCCCCACCCCCAGAGCTGTGCAGAGCATGGGGTGTCACACTATGGAAATGATTTAAAGTCTGGGAGCTCCAGCCACAGCCACGGTAGCAGTGACCAGGAGAGTTGGATGCCTTTGAATCACCCAGCCCTGGGGCATTTGCTCCTTTCCTACCTCTTCCCCCAATGGCAAGCTTGATCACAGCGACCAATGGCTGACATCAGACCTGCTGGCAGCAATTCTGGGCCTCGGGGCAGCATAGACAATGGCCTCCCTACATGATATTTGGGTGGTTACTCCTGCACTGCTGGCATGCTCCTACTCAGTTTTTTCATCCATGAGCATTATGTGTTGTTTTGTGCACCAAGGTATGTGCAGATGCACACCACCTAAACAGAAAAACCTAAATATAGTTTATATTTGAATAAGTTCCCATTGGGCTCATTACCCCAGCCTGGCAGTTCAGAACTCACTGCTCAGAGAATTAAATGTAGGTGTAAGAGACATAAATATTACAAATCGCATAGACCAAAACACTAAACTAGCCCAGTGTGAAAGAACACAATTACAGAGAATATCTGTGCTTTGCAGGAAGTGCAAGTAGTAACACCAACAAGAATATCAGTATGTGCTGGGAGTTGGTCTTACGCAGGATGCTGTGTGCGAGTGTGTGTGCGCACGTGTGTGTGAGAGAGACACAGACGGACAGGGGATTCTGTGTGTGTGAGAGAGACATAAAGACAGTGTGTGTGCTGGCTGTTGGGGAAACTTGAGATGCTTGAACTGTATCTGTAAAACACTCACTTAAAGTTCTCCTTCATTCCTGTCTCCTCTCCCCAGCTCTGCAGAGATGGGGTACGTGGCAGGGAAGGGAAGAGGGGGGGGAGAGAGAGAGATTATATGTATTAGCTGCTGGGGAAATCTTAGAAGCAGTGCACTGTCTCTTTAAGAGCCAGGGCATTCACACACTCACCATCCCAAGTAGAATCAAATAGAGGGACCAGAGTTCTCCTAAAGCAGAGCCCCTGCATCCCCTCCCCCCTGCTCTGCACAGCGGGGGGCACAGAAGCAGAGAGACACCCTGACTGTAGTCACATCCCTTGCCCCTGCTCTGCACAGCTAGCAGGAGGATCTCAGGAGCACTGAACTGCAGCAGGACTGAGCAATCTTGTGGTGAGGGGCACCTGCTGCCTCTCAACTGAGAGGCACGTGAATCTCTCCTGTGTGGCAGGGCCGCTTTGGGCCCTTTGAAATCACCTAGGCCCTGGACAATTGTCCCCTTTGCCCTGCCGCACCTCCAGCAGCAAGCCTAGCTGACATCTCAAACATAATAGAGCTCCAGAGGAGTAGCTGCCTTAGTCTGTGACTGAAAAAACAGCAAATGGTCCTATTGCTAGTCTCGAAAGTGCTGCAGGACTATTCGCTGTTTTATAATAGAGCAGCGTTTCCCAAACTATGGGCCGCGGCCCGGTACCGGACTGCAGGAAAAAACTACTGGGCCTCAGCGTGGTTGCTGGGCTGTTCTGCACTCCTGGAGTGCCCGTGTAGCGCTGGGTCCCCCAAGCCCTCTGCCGGCCTGGGCAGAGTCTGCAGCTGGATGTTCCAGCTCCTGGCAGAGTCCTAGCTAGGGAGAGCCGGTCACCGGAAGCAGCACTGGACAGGGGAATCGGGGTGGGATGGGGAGATTGTGGGGCTGGTGGAAGCAAGGATGCTGGGGGGCACGAGGTCAGGGGTAGGGAGCTGGCCGGGGAAGATGGGCGGGGAAGAGGGGGAGAGAAGCGGCCACCGGAAGGAGGGCTGGACCTGAGCAGCGGGGCTGGCCAAGGGAGATTGGAGGAGAAGCAGGGGAGAACTGGCTGTTTGGGAGGGGGTTGGGGGAAGTGGGGAGCGGGGTGAGGGAGTGAATCGGCTGGCAGAGAGCAGGACTGATCTGGCCATATGCAGATCTTGGGGCGCTGCCCCCCTTTCCTCCTCCCCCCCTGCAAAGCATGAGTTAGTCTGGCCCGGGATTCTATTGTTCCCCGCCACACACACACACCCTCAAGTAGTTGCGAACTGTCTGGCTGGTAGACACACTCATGGAGCCTGAGCACATTTGTCAGCCAGGCAGTTCGAAACTACAAACTGATACATCTAGTAATAGTAAAACTTACCTAATGAGAAAATACCAGACATGTTATATGTCTGGTATTTTCTGTTTGTTTTGTATGTGTTTATATTTTTGGGCTGCAAAAAACAGTACAGAAAAAAAAGGGTTCCAACTAAAGTAAAAAGTTTGGGAAACCCTGGTCTAATCAGCTTTCTGTTTGTCTTACAGTCCATTTTATCCAATTCATATTCCTTAACTTGCTGGCAAGAATATTGTGGGTGACCATATCAAAAGCTTTGCTAAAGCTGGCACTGGGGATTTTGGGAGGACCAGAAACAACTTATTTGAATATTCATCATTTGATTAATAAATATGCAAACATGCAAATGAACGTTACCAGTCCTCCAAAAGTTCGTGAATGGATTTACTGGTCCCCGTGTCAAAAAGTTTAGGAACCCCTGTAATAGAGCATAGCAATTTGGAGATTCACCTGACACTTTGGCCATGGACAGTAAGAAGTCCTTGTCCTATAGCTGCAGAAATCTTACTTGGATCATAAACTGGTTTAAGTTGGGATACACAGCTGAATCATGAGAGCATATGGGCTTTTCTATATTCACAAACAGCCCAGTAGGACTTATGCCCAGTGGGCTAAACACTATTTATTAAGATTGAGATCTTAATGAGCAATCACCCTTTTTTACATACCTTGCCATGACCAGTCACAAATCATTCCTTTCTAAATATAAAGATTTATTATAAGTGAAAGAAGCAGCAGCAAAATAGTCAGGAAGGAAAAATGATTATTAAACAAATAAGTGACTGAGTCCAAGAGTTTTATCCAAGGGTACGGCTAGACTGCGGGGGGTTTTCGGGATACCTCCGAGATCCCCAAAAAAACTCCACCACGTCCAGGAACACATTTGCTCTTCTGCTTTATTTTTTTGTGGAAGAGCAAACGCACTCTTTCAGAAGCCCCTGTAGTCCTTGTTTTACAAGGAAGAAGGGGGTTTCTGAAAGAGGTTTTTTTTCCAACATTTGGCCCAGTGTAGATGGGCCAAATGTCGGAAAAGCCTCTTCTGACAAAATAATCGGAAAAAGGTACGCAAAATGCATAGCGCATTTGCATACCTTTTTTCCAACAAAAACTTGTAAAGTCTAGCCGTACCCTGACTATTTGGGGCATTTTAGCACTGACAAAGCATCAAAAGCAAGAACATAAGAATGGCCATACTGGATCAGACCAAAGGTCCATCTTGCCCAATATCCTGTCTGCCAACAGTGGCCAATACCAGAAGGCAAGTAGAACTGGAACAGTTTTCTTTGAGATTATTAACTCTACTATTTGCATATAAACATTAGATAAGCTCTACTCCATTGCAAGACGATTATTTTACTCTGTTCTGCCAGAATCCTTCTGTCTAAACAAATGCATGTAAAGTGCAAATTCAGATGGCATACAATGAAAGCCTGCTTGCCATCGTAACTACACAGTCATGAATCTGGTCCTGTAATAAGGAGCTTGTCATGATTACAAAACTTCATTTTAAATAAGACCTCTTTAAAGGTCCCGGTTGTTGCCCTCAAGCTCAGAGACTTAACAAGCAGGCTTGGCTGACAATGTTAATCAAGATTAGAAGAAAACTGTTTTATGTTGATAGCACACACACCGAAGTTAACTTAAATACTCATGCAAGAAGGCTGCAAAGTAACGCTACTTTTTTTCTTAAAATTCAGAACAATAATGCACAAACACACAAAACAGGTTGCTTCCTAAAACACAGATGCACAACTCAGCTCACTTTACTCTGACTCTCTCTCTCTTTCTCTCGCTCTCTGATTTCAAACTAACTGCTGCTATGCCCAGATTCCTTAGAAAACACCTCGCCTGAAGCAGGACGAGGAAACACCCTGAAATTTAAAGTCATAGATTATAATTTTAGCACAGTTTCTAGTACACCACAATCTACTTCTCCATAGTCTGGATTGAATGATGAGATTCCAGGAACTTCTATATTTTTAGAGATGTAGCTGTGTTAGTCTAGTCTAGCTGAAACAAAAAACAGGACTATGTAGCACTTTAAAGACTAACAAGATGGTTTATTAGGTGATGTTCTTTCGTGGGCCAGTCCCATGATCTGAGGAAGTGGGTCTGGCCCACGAAAGCTCATCACCTAATAAACCATCTTGTTAGTCTTTAAAGTGCTACATAGTCCTGTTTTTTGTTTCTTCTATATTTTTGTTTGTGTGAACTTAGTTCTGGTAAAAGGTGCTGGTCTATGTGAAGTCCACGAAAGCAGTGGAACTCCAAAGGCACCTCCCTCACAACATGGGGAAAGGACCACAAAAACAGGGGGCTCCACTACCTGATAGGGGACAAATATTGAGAAAATAGCTAGCGGAGTGGGGTTGGAGGGTCAAAACACAGGATCCAGAAGGGAGCATCCATGAAAGACCCTAGGACAGTGGCCTATGGCTCCAAGCAAGAATTAAGGCAGGTAAAGTTAAATTGATTCCTCTGCCTCTAGTTTGGATACTGACCAGTTCATGTTCTTGATTAATATCAGCGCACCCTAATGCACTAGAGACCTGAAGTGGTTGGACAGTATCAATAGTGCAATAACCATGCTGCTTACGTTGCAGTTTTGCACCATGTCCTCTCTTCTGCTACACTACACCGTGGAGGTTGCACAGGGCAGCTTTCCCACAGTTTCCAGAACAACTGCAAGGTGGGATGCAGTGGCTTGTGGGAGATTTCAAAAAGCTTTCTGGGAACTCAGCAGAAATGTGGGAGATCAAATTCCCCTGGGCTCCTTGGAAACGTTTCTAAGTCCTCGTGACCAGGACAGAGGCTTTACACAAATTTTGTGCTCCCACAAACCTGGGCCAGCTACTTACCAGTCCAATTGTCCTGTCAATGCCCCTTTCACTCCAGCCCTACACTGTTATGGAAAGGACAGGTGTCACAGGAGCTCTATGCCACTCTAGGACTCTACTTTGGTGGCGAGATCCTCTTATAGTTGGCCATACCAGCTTTAAGCTGCTTTACAAAACAGTGCAATAATTGCTTTAACCACTATGACTAAGGATACAAATTTGTAACAGACGTCATGGGTTCCGTGGCTTTAACAGACCTCCCTGACTTCCTTGGCTTCAGCTGCAGGGATCACTCCCTGGGAATGAGGGCACTGCAGGGAGTCAGTGATGTAGGAGAGCTAGAGCAGGCATGATTTAAACACCACCAGCTTCTTAATGCAGCAGCTGCTTGCTCCAGCCTCAGGCTGCAAGCAAATGAGCAGGTAGAGGGCACATGGCTGGCTGTGCTGCTGGTGCTCAGGACCCAACTTGTATGGGAGAAGGCACATAGCTGAACAGGTGGCTATTAACAGGGGAGACCCAGGTCCCTTTGTTCTCTTTTAAGACAAGCAATCAGGTATTTGAATGATCATGCTGCTTCTTTCCAATTATTGTCTCTGTGCAGTTCCACCTTCTCTTTAATGTGCCATTTCTTCTCAAAAACTTGCTGAATAATGATTATGAGCAACTGTTGGTCTGTCCTCCACCGAAGATACTCCACGCACTGTTGGGAGCCCTGCTAGTCTGTGGAGCCAGAGATGTAACCCAATGGGAATGGAAGGAAACAGCCACCAAAACCAGAGAAATCTGACAATGAGATGCTTCTAATGAACAGCTGTCATAGGGAGATGGAAAGGCTCCAATCTCCATTCCCTCTAACATGGAGAGGCGGGTCCTGGCACTGGAGGTCACTAAAGAGGAAATTAAGTCTATTTCTGGGTGCCATTTGTTCTCCCCGATTTTTGGGGCCTCCAAGGCTCTGAAACATCCTTCTTCTCCTGAGACAGGAGGACATCACAGTGTTGCACCAGCTTCACTCCATCTGACCCTGTCACCAGGTGCCCGAGGCTCTGTAGGAGACATGTCTTTTATGGTGCCTCTGATGGGATGTGGAACCCCACACTGGGCCAAGAGGGGCTAGAAAGGAGGCCTGGGCTGCTGAGTTCCTGCCCCACCACCCCTGCAGAACCTGCTCCAGTTGGAGGAAGAGTTTCAAAGGGAACCTGTCATGGGGTGTACGAGCCCCCACACAAGCTCAGAAACTAAAAGGTTAATCCAGGTACTGCCAGCCACTGCTGACTGGCAGATAAACAGCAGCTGGGAGGATTAAAGGGCAGGGCAGCAGACAGAGTCTGCTAAGGAGGAGGGAGCAGGTAGGAGAAAGAAGCCAGGGACAGCCCCCCAGCAAGGGGCAAAGAGGCCAAACCTCCTGACAAGCCTGAGTACGGAGTGGATTTCCATCCTGTGTATGTAGAGTGGATTGCCAGCCCCACTGAGCTGGGATAGCTGAAGCCACAATCTCTCCCATTTGGCCACATAGGATCCTAGATTTCCTCCACTAGGGCATGAGAGGAGCCTGACTCAGGAACAACCAGCACAATGTGGTATAATACATGTTCTGTCAGGGGGGAAGCCTAGAGCCCCTGCAGATTTCTTATGGGAGAATGTGCTGTAATCTCAGAGCCAGGAGCAGGCTGAGAACAATGGGCCTAAATGTGAGAATTTCAACCCAATGAGAGCATGTGGTGTTGTTGCCAACCTTGAAGTCAAAATTGCTGGCCAAGTGGCAAGGATCATTCAAGGTTATAAACAAGGCAAGGGCAGTAGATGATGAAAACCGCCATCCAGGGCAGAGAAATGAAAAAGAGGCTATACCACACGCACCTGAAGACTTGAAAAGACCAAGGGGGACTCCTCATCGTGCCTTTTTCACCAGAACTTGAACACAGGTTGCCAGAGCCCTTAATTCCTGATGCTGGAAAGAAATGAAACAGCAAATACAATGAATTGCAGACCTCCCCTTGGTGTCCATAGCATTGCCAGAACATTCCAATGGAAACTATCATCGAGTGCAGACCATTATGGGGAAGAAGGTCACTGAGACTCTGACTAAGGCCCTATCAATTTCACAGCTATGAACAATGTGTCACAGACTACGAATTCTGCCCTGAACGGTGAAATCTGATCTCCCCATGGGGCTAAGTCACCCAGCTGCTATTCTGGCCAGGCTGGGGGGAGACAAAAGTTGTCCTTCCCCTACATGGCCACTCTTGGTGGGGAGATCAGAGCCGACTTGAGAGGCAGTGAAGAAATGAGGGTGAAACCTACTCTAGCTCTGCCCTGAAAGCAGAAGATGAAGGTGGCATTCTTGTGACCCCCGCCCCACAACAACTTTGCAAATACCTTCCCCCCCACATACACACACAATATTATTTTGGGTCAGAACCCACACAGTTAGAACATCATGAAATTTCAGACAAACATCTGAAATTGACAAATTTGGAATCGCCTCCGTTCCTTCTGCACTGCACTGTTATGCTGCTGCTGTTGTGGGGATAGGGGTGGTGCAGAGCTGATGCCATTAGTCAGGTGCCTACCTCAGCAGGCAGTGCCACTACCAGCAGCAGAACAAAAGGAAAGTGGCATTGTATTGTATTGCCACTCTTCCCTCTGTACCATTGCTCATGGCAGCTCTACCTTTCAAACTGGTGGAGAAGAAGGGTAGCATGGTGTGGTATTGCCTCACTTTCTTGTGTGCTACTGATGGCAGTGGCACTGCCTTCTAACGGGGTAGCCAGGAAGTGCTGGCAATTGGTGAGGTGCCCAGACTAGATGGCAACCGATCCACCAGCAATAGCGCAGAAAGAAGGCCGCATGGTCTGCTTTGGCCACCCTTGCTTTTGTGCCACTGCTGGGTACAGCACTTGCTTTCCCAGCTGCATAGCTAGAGAGTGACAGCTGCTGGCAGGACACCCAGCTCAGTACTCAATGCAGTTGCCAGCAGCAGTGCAGAATCATTAAATCATAGAATACTAGGACTGGAAGGAACCTTAAGAGGTCATTCAGTCCAGTCCCCTGCCCTCATGGCAGGACCCAGTCCTGTCTAGATCATCCCTGATAGACATTTATCTAAACTACTCTTAAAATATCTCTAGAGATGGAGATTCCACAACCTCCCTATGCAACTTTTTCCAGTGATTAAGCATCCTGACAGTTAGGAACTTTTTCCTAATGTCCAACCTAAACCTCCCTTGCTGCAGTTTAAGCCCATTATTTCTTGTTCTACCCTCAGAGGCCAGGAAGAACAATTTTTTTCCCCTCCTCCTTGAGGCACCCTCCTTGAGACACCTTTTAGATACCCGAAAGCCGCTATCACGTCCCCTCTCAATCTTCCTTTTCCAAACTAAACAAGCCTAATTCTTTCAGTTTTCCTTCATAGGTCATGTTTTCTAGACCTTTAATCATTCTTGTTGCTCTTCTCTGGACCTTCTCCAATTTATCCACATCTTTCTTGGAATGGTGGCGTGGCGTGGTATTGTCACTCTTCCTTTTGTGCCACTACTGGTGGCATCTCTATCTTCCAAGCTGGGGGCTGGAAAGAGCAGGAGCCCAGCTTTACCTCAGTGCCACCACCAGCAGCAGCACAGGAGGAAGTGTAGCAAACTATGGTATTGCCCCCTTCCTGCTGTGTCAGTGAAGTTCTCAACTGCTGCATGGTTCTGCTATGGAACATTAAACACCAGCTGAGTTCCATGGCAGAGGTGGATCAATTTTATTTGCAGTTGAACTGATCCATTTTTATCCCTTAGCCTTCTCCACAGATATGTGAGTCCAGTAGGCAAAGATTATATATCACATTTTTTCAGCAAATGGAGATAATTACTGACATAGACAGCATAGGCTGTTGTTAGGAGAGGAGATGCCAATACACCTGTTTGAGAACTATTTTGAGCCAGCAATGGACAGAGTACCTACACTCTCAGCATCACTCAGTATACTGAAAAGCAGCTTTGGATACCTGGAGAAGGAAGGGTGTTACATACAGATAAAAGCTAGTCTAAAATAGAAGACAGTACAGACTGGGCACAACTCAAACAGAAGACACACTATATTGCAGTGAGGACAGGATAAGAGAGAGAACGAACCATGAATGAAACATGTTAGCACTAGCAGATTGTCGTGAGAGCCACAGGTCCGATGATGCATACTCAAGGGGAGAAGGACAGAACCAGGTGGACCGTTTTAGCAAATAAAAGATATTTATTTACGACAGTGATGAATTTATAGTAGTTAGTCTAAGATTTTTATTTGACCATGTCAGAATGAATTTACAGTATTTATTATATTTATTCTATGGTTTCTAGTTAAATGTGTCAGAAATATAAGGATGGGAATGGTAAGGGGAATAGTCTCTATTCTAAAGATATCCAGCTGCACTAATTAAATAACAGTGATAACTACAAACTCTATGTACTACCAAAACCAACTACAACACTAAGCTTATACAACAAAGAAAATCAAATCATACATACCAACTTACATAGCACACGGAACATTTCAAAGATATCGGTTCAGTTGCGAAGGCCTTGGTTACGCCCGAGAGTCGGGGAGGTGATTGGTTGGTTGATCAGGCTGGCAGTGCTTTGATGTATATGGGAAGGCACATGCACGGTGGTATGTGTGTTACGAAGACCTTCTTGAGCGAACTGTGCGATGGGTATTTATCCCCAAGTCTGCACATCGCTTTCCCACGCTTGCATATTACCATATACGGCCCAACGGTCACCAAGTGGGGGTCTGTGTCCCAGGGGTTGGGCCAAAACTGTGCAGGTTTCATGCGACCAGGTAAGCCCCGCAGTTCTCATGCCAAGGTGATGGGTGGGAGAGTCTGAAGCTATTTTCCCCTTTTCACACCTTCCCTTTTTCTAAAGGCAATGGTATTCAGGAAGGGTGCGGCTGGTTTCTCTCAAGGAGTACTGCAGCCCACTATAGCAAGAGCGGCCTGGCCAAACTTTTTACTGGGGGGGGGGGGGAGTTTTTTTTTCCTAACACAGATGATGTTGCAAGGAGGCTAATTTAATCATCTACGCAGGACAGAATACTTTTAAAAATTCATCAAAACTTTACATTTTGATTCCGGTCCTGCAATGCACCAACTCTTACTCTAGTTCAGCTTTACTACATGCTTCGGCTGAGGCATGTTGTTAAGGTATGTCATGGAGAAGTTTTCCCTTTAAATTAATAGCATTATCATAAGAAAATATATTTTAAAGCCATAAAATATGAGGTAGCATTAAGATCATTTGGGTGAGGCCAAAGGTCCATCTAGTGCAGTACCCTGTCTTCTGACAGTGGCCAATGCCAGATGCCCCAGAATACTCTTAAAATTTTTTAAAAAATTATTATTTAACACATATAATTGCTCATATAGGGTGTTAAAAATGAAAAATAACAGTATTAATAAGCAGCCTTATTGAGAACAAATTCCAAAGGTGCACTACAAATCAGTTTCTGGGACAGAAATCACTTTGCTTGTCAATAAAACATAGCTGCCTTTGGAATGGCAAGTGACAGCTGTCCAAGTGTGTAGAGCAGCACTTCATGGCAGTTTGAGACAGGAAGTGAAGAATAC
The DNA here is from genome assembly GCF_052426305.1 of Pelodiscus sinensis. Lineage (NCBI taxonomy): Eukaryota > Metazoa > Chordata > Testudines > Trionychidae > Pelodiscus > Pelodiscus sinensis. Next base: position 37,416,322 of record NC_143053.1, on the reverse strand, counting down.
CAACGCCATCCTAAACACAATATGCTTTTTTCCCATTGTATATTTTCTTTAAAAAGCTCCATGATCTATTAGATCCTGATCTAAAACCCTCTAAATCATTCCCCTGGACGACTCCCCTGGACTCCAATGAGCTAAGGACCTCTTCCAGTACATCATTCAGATGTCAGTCAGCAGATCTTTAGCAAAAGTGCCTCTGTTTCCTGTAAAAATAACAGCAACAAAATGGTCTGGTAGCACTTTATAGACTTACAAAACATGTAAATGGTATCATGAGCTTTCATGGGCACAGCCCACTTCTTCAGATTACCGGAGTTATGATTAGGGGATAAGGAAACTCAAAATAAATAGGAGAAGGGGGGGGAGGGGAAGAAAGATGTTCTTTCCCCCCCTACCTCTATGCAAAAAGTATCAGGAGAAAGGGTGCTAAACCTGAGTAGATAAAGATGAAAGTCAGTGGATGGATAAGGCAGGAAGGATACCATTCACAAAGTAGTTAGCACCTTCAATGATAAAGGTTCCATCACTCCAAATCTTGATTGAGTCCATAATTAATTCAATTGAATTTGCATATGAATTGTAATTCCAAGCTTTCCCTGTGGATTTGACTTGAGGAACTGGCCTGTGACAAGACCGCCACCTTCAGATCTGTGAGATTATGGTTAGGTAAACAGAAATGTTTTGCCGCTGGCGTCTGAGTATTTTCTTTACATATATCCGATTTCTATCCATTGATTCTTTCATGAAGAGAATATCCAGTTTGACCAATATATATAGTAGAGGGGCACTGTTGGCATTTGATGGCGTAGATCAAATTACTAGATGAGCAGTCAAATGACCCTTTGATTTTGTGTCTAGTGTTCTTTGCTCCAGTGATGAATTCATTAGTGTAGATATATGGGCAGAGTTGGCATCTTTTCTGGTTGCAGGGTCAGGTTCCTGGACGCTTATGATGTGGTTGTGTGGCATGGTTATCAGAAAGAATACTTTTCAGCTTAGGGGGTTGTCTGTAAGCAAGAATAGGTTTTTCTCTCAAGGCCTCTGAGAGTGGCCTTTCCTGTGTTATACTTCACTTCACACAGATAAAATTATCTGTATTGTTACTGATTCTTGCCATCATCAAGTCCAAGTTGTAGACTACTGTAGTGACTAATGCTGGCAGTAATGTCAATTTTCTACTGAATTTACCAAGAGCATTACCAATATTTCAGAGATCTTGAGGAGCAGTATGTCTCCTTTACCACCAGCATGTGGGATGTCTAGCACAGTGTAAGGCTGATCTCAATCAGAGACTATTTCAATACACATATTAAGGAACAACAACTATAATGCAGCAGAAGTTGGTGTATGAAATACTGTAGGGATAAAAGGACAGGTTGTAGCAGGAAAACAGCTGACAGGAGGATATAAAAAGTGTAAGATAATAGTCTTAAGGCCAAATTCCTCTCCTGGTTACACATGTGTAAGAAATCTGGTGTATCTCCACTGAATTTTTAGTGGTGGTACCCCAGATTTAGCTCTGAGTAAAATGGACTGCTTAGCTGTTCCTGTCATACCCTCTCCTTCCACCCTCTCTGAATATAAATTACCTCAGTTTACACTGATTTACCATTGTGTAATTTAGATGTTGTGGCAGGATCAGGCCAGAGGGCTGCTGCAGAGGGGGAGAAAAGCAGCCCCTAAAAGGTAAAAGACCAGCTAAATAGAAGCAGAGGGCTGCAGGACAATTAGAAGCAACTGGGAAGGAGCTGGCTTGGGCAGATTGGGGACAACTGACTTCACTGCTGGCTTGCTGAAGGCCTTTAAAAGCCTCCACAGTTGAAAATTGTGGGGGAGAGTGAGAGGACAGGTAAAGAAGAGACAGAGAGCAAAAAGTTTGAAAATGAGTCATGCCAGCATTGGAGCAGAAACAGCAGGGGAGGGAGTCCCAGAAGGAGTGGCTGGGCTCCCTCCCACAGACAGCCACTGCGAACCCCAACCCCTGAGGTTTGGAGCGAGAGGCTGGCCCCAGCAGTGGCCTGGGTAAGAGGGGCCCTTGCCACAATGTCTTTTTATATTATCTCTGTATTTGGCCTAGTACTTCTCTTGTAATTATCACAGTTATGCAAAATAAACATGTTTGCATAAATGTTCATGAAAACTCTCTCAAACTCCAGTCTGTATTTCACACATGGCATGCTTTTCAACTTAAACCAGCTTCCTTATGCAAATGTCAGTATCAGTACAAAAGCTCCACACACATTAGCCACACCACCGTCTCCATAGTAACTACTATACTTCAAAAAGGAAAAACCAGAGGGAGATTTTAAAAGGTCAGACCTCAAGGCACAAACAAACTGTGAGCTGGTGTGAGAGGTGCTATAAAGTGGGGGAAAACTTTGGGGCCAGATCCAATGTCCTCTGAAGCCAATGGGGATTTTTCTGTTGATTCTAATGGACACTGGATCACGCTTCTTCTGATCATGGCAACCAAATGGTGGCAACATTGAATTGCATCTCTATACTCATTTGGGTAGAGAAACTTCAAGTGAAAAATGTTCAGTTTCATTATGGATCCAATTAAGTTTTCGGACCATGCAGCAGATCTACTGGTCTTTGGAGTTACTCACTGAAACTAGCATTGCCCAGGAAAAACCAGCAGAGACCAGCTGAAGGATTCTAAAAGAGCTTAGTGGAATTTCCACTAGAATATTCATAGTCATGAATGTCACATATAAATATTTTAACGTCCCCATTTCTTGTGATACAGTATCTATTGTGTTGCATTAACCAGTGACTGCTGGCTTTATGGAATATTGGGTAAACAGTAAAAGACACACAAAGCTCTATTGCCTTCAAATAAAGACATCACTACCTCCTCTCAGTGGTAAAGCATTTGTCTTGTATCTGGAAGACCCGCGTAATAATAGTTCTCAATTATTCTCTGGATATTTGTTAATGGCATAAGATACAGTGGATTACTTTGAGGAGTTTGAGATGGACCTACCTTTCATTTTTACCATAGGCAGGAAGGCATCGGATATAATGTATTTTCCCTTTTAGCATCCATGAAGTTATCAAGGCAGGGTAATATTTCTGTCCCACAAAAAGGCTTTCAGCTTTACTGTTTGTAGTATAAATTGCTATTAAACATAGAAAAAATGAAGCCACTGGAAACATTTATTGGGATGACATTAAAATAGGGTTAAGATGCTGTTAAAATATCAGAATTCTAATTGTGTTTTAAAAATGAATTTGACTTCCTTATTCCTATAATCAGGTTTCCTTACCCGAATCCTATGGCTAGTCAGTCATGCATTCAGTTTTATGTAAAGTATTCCTCATGTACAAGCAGAGCTGGTTATTGGCTAGAAAGAAGTAAAAGTGTAACTGGGGATTTTATTTAGGTCCCTTGGCTTCCATCCAGCTGAGATACTAATTTCCAGTTACAGAGTTTTTTACTATTAATTTCACAATTAAAATTTCATGATACTTTTAAAACAGCATAAATACAAATATCAATATGTATACAGGCTTTAATCACAGGCTGCTGCAATCAACTCCTGGCCAAGCATTTTAATATCTATGACTTTTGTCTCCATGCTGAGCAACTAAATGTTGTGTATTAAGGAAAATGAGCTTGCATCTCTTACTCATGCACATAAGCAATACCGCTGAATTCGGTCAGGAGCAGACACTCAAGTAAAGACTATATGCAGAGTAAGCTGCAAGAGCAGGCTCTGGATCTACAATTTCCATCTACCATAGAAGCTTTTCTAAAAATTGCTTGGGAAATAATGAAAGCTCACTCGACTGTTAAATCTCCCTTTCAAAAAAATACCATTTAGTGCAATTCTCAGTGACATCAAAATAAACAAGGCAGACCTAACAGAAAGGAGCTATTAAGATGTTTCCTTCTTGGAAATGAGCATTGTTCAACCACAGCTCATAAAAGCTGTCATCTAGAGCAGCTAAAACAGGCCCACCAGCTGATCTTAAAAGACTGGTTATAAAACACAGTTCTGAGAAACTAAGAAGTGTGTCTCCACATTGTGCTTTGAAGGCAGGTGATGGGGAACCAAACTGATTGAAAAGCTGCCAGGCTGATGATTTGCAGCTGATAAAAAGTTTGTCAATTTACAAATTGTTGAAAGACTAGGAATTGTTTCTAGTGATTAAGAACAGCAAACCTGGCCTTTAAAGACGGATAAAGATGGATCACAAAAACTTGTAAGATTTTCAAAATGCTCTTGGCCATTATATTGTATTCACAGCATTAAAAACAAAAAACAAAACAAAACCTACAAAACAAAAACCATCTAAAACCCCCCAAGAATTCACCAGATTCAGGAGATGTCTGGCCATTCATATATTCTTCATATATTGCAACTCTATATTTATAATGAAGTAACTACCAAGACAAAAAACTCACTCATAAGCTATCGACTCTGTCAATGCTCACAAATGCTTAATAGGTCAACAGGGAACTCATCTTGGTGACTGCTGTAAAAATATTGCCTTAGTCTGTGAAGCAGTATCCTGCACATTTCACAGCTGGCAAAAGTGCAAGGGACTTTAGCATAGTTTTGCTACATATTTACTAGATATTGGTCTATACAACGATGTGGGAGCATTGTGGGTTCTAATCTCAGTCACATCAGTTAATTTGGGGTAACTGAGGTTAGAACCTGGCATACTGGTGATCACTTATTTTTCATTTTCTCTCAAAGCCAAAACAAAACTGAGCGGATTCTTACTCTCAGTTAACATCACACATTCTGTTCTTGTAAAGAACAAGGAATTTCCAACTTGGAAATCTCCTTGCACTGGCACCATATCCACCTTCATGGAAAGTGTGTGTGCAGCTGCATGGGTCACATTCTGACAGGCCCATCAGCTAGGAACGTCGGGGAAGTTATTCCTTTAAACAGTTAATTTAGCTGAAAGTGCAAAAATATTTTCTGGAGTAATTTTTTTTTAAACTTACTATATATTTTAGAAATGTGTCAATCTGTCTGTCTATGAGCCAAGAACTCCTCCTAAATAGTAAGAGATAGGACACCAACTTTGGTATGTTCCTTTCTATTATCATAACATAAGGTCTCCTGGACAAGGAGCTTGTCTCCATTTTTGGCCCCAGTCCTGTATCAGGACCCATTAGTGTGGACCTGGCACCTGTGCCAAGTCCCATTGAAGACAAGGCAACTCCACATAGGTGCATAGGAATCTAACAGAGGATCAGGGCTTGTCTGCAAACGTCCATACACGTGTGGTGCTGTGATATAGGGGAGCAGCCCTTTCTACTCACCTCCACCATTAAGTCCTGTTTGAAGGAGCATACTCACTCCTCTGTTCCATGAGACACAGGGTTACAGGAGCCTTCCCGCAGGGTCGGCTGCTCCAGCAAATGCACGTGTCCTAAAGGTCACCGCAATAGCAATGGCTGGGGAGATGAAGGGCCTCACTTGACCAGAAGCAGCCGGGTCAGGCTGTCCTCCCTTGAAGACTGGGCTTAGCAGAAGCCAGGGCTACCTTCCGCTCTGCCCAAAGATCATCAGCAGTAGGGCACCTGGCTGCAGGTACTTACTTGAGCGCCTGTATCTGAAGGAGCCTTTTGTGGAGCAGAGCCTTGTGTTGCCAGCAATCTGCACCACATGCTCTCTTCTCCAGCTAATGTCCAGAGCTGGGCATCCCTGGCACAGCTCTGCTGTGTCTTGGGGTTAATCCATCCCTGCTGATGGTTCTGAAGAACAACATAGACGCTTGCCTTGAAGGCAGCCTCTCATCTGCCCTCCCAGCTGGAAATAAACACTGAGAAGGGACAAAGTTCAAGAACTGTACAAGGAAGAAAACAAAAAGCAAGTGGAGAATGAAGAGTTGAATGGCCCCATTTAAATTTGGCTTAAGCAGCTGAAAGCGAGCTTTTGATCCATTTTTTAACAATATACTGGAAGTGGAAATTAAACATCAGGGTACTTATTTATAGAACCTGACTTCTTAAACTCATTCTGTATGTAGCAGTTCAGACCAGAAGATTTTCTACCCTGATTTTCCATCTCAGTAGTTTCATGTTCGGTTTCAGTCAATTCTGTTTAAATGCTGTTACAAGGAAAGTACGCAATAGACTCCTATAAATACTAGCCAAGAACAAATATGATTGTTTAGGTTTCCTGTTACAAAACTGAGCATATTTTGGTTGTCGCAGCTGTACTAGCTCCAGTAAACTGACACTTAAAGGCCTCCATCTGGAAGAATGAAAATGGAAAGATTTCTCAAGAAATTTACTCTTTCCTGCCAGCAACAGGTCTGAGCCTGTCCAGCTTGCTTCTTTGGAATGTCTGTAGTTTTTATGGATGTTGGCTAATCTCTCTTCAGCTCTTTGTTCACCACTTTTTGATCCTGCTCTTGCAAGCATTCTTCTTTTATGTGCCAGAGACACACACTGGAACTCAGATTCTATTATTGCTTTTATCACTGGAAACCACAGGAAATTAATGTATATATAGCACTTTTCAGGCAGAAAATATGCTCTATTTTGTGCATCTATGATACTCAAGCAGTAGTCAGTGATTCACAGACCCCTTGTTGAGGGGTCCCTCAGGGATAATGCAGATTCTGCCTCCTTTCTTACCAGTATTTTCTACATAGGTCAACACTCATCATTACAAGGAAGAACCTGGCTGCCTGTAGAAGATGCCACAGGAATGTTGTATGACTGCAACTGAGAGGGGAAGTGGCTTATAGCAGTGAGAAGAGACCGGTAGGGCTTCCATCAGCAAACCCCCACCTTTGGGAGAGGGGTGTCAAAGCAAAGCCATTTGAGGGGCCTTTTAAAATTATGTAAAAGAGATCAGTGCTTCGGCTTTCTGTTCCAGGTATAATCTTTTCACTGCTAGAGAACCCCACCCTATGTATACAGTATGCTGCTGCTTATACAAGACATGGGAACCCCGGCTGTGATTCACAGTTGTAAATCAGGGCTACTCAACTTTGGAAGCCCTGGGGGCCACAATGATACTCACAGCACATGCCAAGGGCCACCACTTAAGTGCGGTTGCATATACATGCAAATATATATACAAATGTATGCAAATAGCTTCTTTCACACTGACGGGCATGAATACAAAGATTAAGGCAAGACTACACAACACGCAGGCCCCGTTTAAGTCAGTTCTGCTGATATTAATAAAATGCAATATTTACCAGATTTCCACCCATATGACAGCACTTTTAATCATCAATGACAGTCCAGGAATTTAACTACTAAAACACATCTCAACAGAAGACCATTATTGTGACTACTTTTTTGTTTTGGCTCCTTCCCGCGAGCCATGTGGTTAGCCCCGCATAAATCCAAACCACATCATGGGCCACAAACAAATGGGCTGAGGACCGCATTGAGTAAAGAGTTCCAGAGAAGCATTTCAGCAGATGGTACAGATGTATGTTCAAAAACTAAAATAAGGCCAGACAGGTTTTACTGGTTCATTGCTCAGGGCATTTAAAACTACACTGGACAATACACTAGTAAACACACTAGCCCCAAATCTGGCCTCTGCTGTCTGCACCTCTCCAAATTTCTATCTTCATAATATTATCTCTTATGAGGATGCATCTCTAAATTGTAACCTACAAATAGCTTTCTATAGGCGGGGCTTCAGAGGCCCAGCTCTCTGGCCAAGTCACACATAATCAATATGCATGAAAAAACTCCTTCTGGATTAAAAGGCCCAAGGGGGCCTGTTCCTGTGCCCTTGTTAAAGCCTTTAACCCTGATCAGTCCTCAGGCTTTGGAGCTAGCTTTAAGTCCATGCTTGCCCTGGTATACAGCAGTGGTTCAGGACTTCCTCCCTGGAATTTCTTTGCCTTCTCAGTTCTTATTGTTCCAGCTGTCCAACAAGGCCACTCCTTGAAGTTCAGCTTGTCCCTTTCTTGGGGCTTTGACCACTCTGCCATTGGCTGGTGGGAACTTAGGCCCATACATTACTCCAAAACCAAACCCAACAAATAGCAGCCACACACTTCTTCTTTTAACAGTTGCTGCTGCTATTCTAAGTTGCTTCCCATGTAACTGTCTCTTAGTCACTCTTACCTCATGGCTGAAGTTCTTCCTCAATGACAGTGCCAGCAAACCCTGTCTTCTGGTTCTCCCTTGAGCTCCAGCTACAGGCACCTTCAGCGCTTATTCCAGGCTTTCAACTTCTTTTATCTGAGCCTCCTGTGCATTGATTGGCTGTTTCCCTGCAGCCTTTCTAGGTGGGCCTGAAGGACCCACTTTCATTGCTCCTTTTCTGGAGAGTAGTGTGGTAGGCCTCTAGTAGGGGGCCTCAAAGGGCCTGATAAACCCCATCACATACCTCTCCCAACAGAAAGAATTAGGCTGGGGGTACTGTGGAAGGTAATGTCCCCTTCTATCCCGTCTGACCCTGACTTCACAGGGTCTACATTTTGACTTAAAAAAAGTCTGGGAGTGCCCCATTTCCTAGCTACAGATAATGTACAATTGCATTTCTTACAATTGCATTTCTTCCCTTTCATCATAGACCTTTTTGCCTGGAAAGTTTTTCTATCTTTGCCTGTCTTGTCTCTGGGATCTTCACTCTGTTTGCAATCTCTGCCCTGGTTAGCCTACCAGGAGATTTTATAATCTTTGCCCCCTTTAGTCAGGGCTCTTTCCAAGACCTCTGGCTGAAGAGATTTTCCAGTTTCTGTCCTGCTTTGCTCAGGATCTTCTCCTTCAGGCCTCTCAGCCTAGTCAGCACTTCTGCTGACTCGAGTGGCTCTCACTGCTCATCAGCCCTTAGGAATGGGGCTGATAAAACAGGCCCTGCTACCTCTTTCCCCGTCCTGGGGCCCTGTTGTCCTACCCAGACCTCTTATTGGGGGTCTCTCTGTTAGAGCAGTCTTGTCTGAATCCCTACACTAACTTCTTCAATGGGTAGTTTACTCTGGGGGCCCACAGTATCCTGCTGTACCCACGACTCTATCTGGGTCTCCAATCAGTATTCCCTCTCTGACCTTGGGCTGGTTCTTTCTGCAGGGCCCAGCATTGTTTCCTCTGCCTCAGACTTCCACCCAAACCCTGGCTGACTCTTGTTCTACTCTGACAAGCTGGCTGAGGTTCCCCTGTGAGGTGCTTACTTCATACAACTCCTGTTGACACTTCCTAAGATGGTCCCTTGAGCCTTGGGAAAAAACCATGTTCTTCTTCAGCCTCTTTTTGCTGTCTTTACTCTGGTTCTGAGCCTTTTTACTTCCTTTCCCAGTTGGTCCCGTATCCTCACCCCCGATCCTGGGCTGATGATCTAGTCCCTCCTGCATCGGGGCTGAGAAACCCACCTAGTCTCTCCCCAAAAGCATAGGTACTGGAACTAGGGGTTCTGCTACAGCTCCTGGCATAGTGTCCATTATTTAGAGGGTTTACATTTTGATTTAATAGCTCTCAGCACCCCCGTGTGCATAGGAAATATGTACAGGGAGGTATCAGTCCAAGCTATTTAAGCTCACCTAGTTTTCCTGGGCCATGGTGCACCCACAACCTAAATCTACAACACCATTAATTATGGTCCCTCCCACACTATCTGCTACTACCCAGGGTGGGGCCATCCTGATTTTTGGAGTAGATCTGTGGATTTTTTACAGTGCACCTCATTTTCCTATTTCTAGTACAGTGTATTTTTAAATTTCAGATCTTCCTGAGAAATTCCTTTTGCAGACACATTGGCCACTACACTCTCATTTTAACAGGAATTATAGCTTGTTGCCCCTAAATCATGGCACATCAGAGATTCTCAATCTTCTTTGGACACTAAAGGATTATAATACAGCCATCTCATCATACTTATTTGGGGGACTGCTGTCTTTATAGGGAAGGCAGAAGTGTCTTTTTGCCTCATGATTCTTTCTGAGGAACCAAAAACCCAACGTTGCTAGTACTGGGTCTTCCTAAAATTCCTTAGTTGCTTAATTCTTAGTTACTATGGTGATAGACACTCTATTAATATCTAAGATAGCCATTTAAAAAATGTGTGTCTACTGCAAATTTAAAAATTATTTTGATAAGAACATCAGCAGTGGTTCAGTACCTCTGATATCACAGAATATCATTGTCAAGACTATGGGAACTCCTACTTTCTCTCAGATGTCTGCTACATTTTGACTTAAAAAAAGTCTGGGAGTGCCCCATTTCCTAGCTACAGATAACGTACAATTGCATTTCTTACAATTGCATTTCTTCCCTTTCATCATACATTTCTAAGTATCTTTTCATACAGCATCTCTGAGCACTGTACAAAGACAGACACAAAAAACAAATTCCTTTCAAGCACCGGAAAGGTTAAAGACAAGATTTCTTGGACTTAACTATAAGCAGAGATACTGAATTAGCTGCAATGTCATTAGGCAGGGAGTTTCATAACATTTGGGCTCAACCAGCAAATGCTCTTTGCACCATCCATCTCAAATCTGCTAGCTTACTAATAGTGCATCATCCAGGAAACGTACTATACTGGACTATTCTATACTGCCCAGAAACTGTACAGATTCTAAGGAAGTGAGACAATTGATTCTTTCCCATAAAAATGTCCAAAACCCTGGAACCACAGGTTTGAATACAGCAGGTTAAACTTAGCTCTCTATCCTTGCAAAAGTGAAGGTTGAATTCCAAGCAGTTTGCTGTGTGGGAGAATCTGGGGTCTGCTGTTTTGAATGGACCCCAGAAATTGAAGTCCAGCCTGGGATGTGGATACTTAAAAGATATAAATAGCCTCTTTAGTGAAGGGGATTGCTGTTATGTATTTATGCAAAACTTATCCTCCCTGCTCTCTTTGCACAGTGCTGTCCTGATTTCCTCTACTCCACAGATGTCTAAATTTCAGTGGTCATCGGTATATACTGATGCACAAGGAGTGCTTTGTATTCTTTTAGGATGAAACAGGCTAAATTAATCTATAACCTTAGACATTAGAGAAACAAACAACTGACCAAAATAATTCCAATAAGGCCAAAAAACAAGCAAGCCAAAAAATAACCATTCTTCAAAACAACGTATATTAAAGCTAGGTTTGACTAAAGCCCTGCATCATCACAAACCGTCATGTCTCAACCCGTGGGAATGGAGAAATAGACTCTTTTTTTAATACTCAGTGTTTCAATGTGGTCAGTGCAAAATGGAAAGAAATTAGTGCCAATCACTAAAATGAAATAACATCTTTAGTTCTATTCTAAATTAGTAATAAAATCAACATGTTTACTCATACACCTTTATTTCTGGCATTTATCCACATTTAAAATACATTTGCAAATGATACTGAGTGCGCATAATGGAAAACATAATTATTTAATATAGCATATGACACAGTATTCTTAACAGAAATGAACTTACCTATATGAGTGAAAGCAGTTTATATATAATAGCTTATGTTCCTCTATTCAAAAACAGATTAACAACAAACTAAACTTTAGAAGAGAAACTCATTTGGGAGGTTTCCTTCTTTGCTGCATTTGTACCATTTTGAGACAATAGCTTCTAAATGAAAAATAAAACTCAATTCTTCAGAAGCAATTTAGAACAGATATTTAGGGAAGCCTACTATAAACAGAAGAAGTCTCCTCAGTCAATGCCCACAAAATAAAGACAACAGAAACTTATTAACACAATAATAAGATATATTTATATCCACTCGCATTTACTGTAATTTCTGACTTTAAAATGATCCTAAATTATTGCAAAATAATCTGAACGCTTTCAATTAAAAATCATTTTGCTATTATATTAAAGTTTACTGAATTTACTTAGACTGGAATTGTCCAAGCCACCTAAGGAAGCTAGGTACCTAACTGCAACTAAACTGAATGGAAGGTGGGCACCTTTGACAATCCCAACATTACTGCATGCATATTTACCCTCTCTCGATAAAAGAGTATGAAATCAACATATATAATAACCTTAGATTAACTACTACAAAGACCTTGTATTGGGCCAGATTTAAATTTCCATAAGTCCCAAATATTAAGACACTCACTGTAGCACTGAATTATCTTAACTCAAGTGCCCCATCAGTTTTTAGTGACATTTGAAAATAGCTGAAATTGACAGCAATATTACCAAAATTACATTCTAATTAAATCCTCCCACAAAACTACAAATACTGTTTAATGTAGTTTCTAAGAAAGCACAGTTATTCTGCATGAGACAATGTTCCACAACAATACAGGACAAAATGTTTAAATTGCTGAAACATAGGAAAAGAACGTTCACTTTTTTATATGGAAAAGAAGCTGATTTGGTTCTGTACAATGTCACATTTTTCATGCTCAAGAAATTGTTATTTATTTATGAAGGATCTTTTTATAACCATCACATTTGATCAATATAGACTACTATCTATACGTTTTTATTAGAAATCAAGATATGTCAGCGGTAGCCTAGGAATGCTTTAGAATTTAGTGTTGCTGGCAGAAATAATGCAGCTCTCTTCCAAAAGGGTAAGCAGTACATATAAAAGGCAAACAGTATACACAGCTGCATTAAGAATTATAAAAGCTCAAAATACAAATTAGAACTCAGGAAAAGACTGTTGTGCCTCTTTTAATTTGCTTTAATGCACCAATTCAGGCTGATTTTCCACAAAAGGAAGCACCCCACTAACATAGTATGCGATTCCGAGAGAGAGAAGGGCAATGACAATGATCAGGAGTAGCACCCTCCAGAATCCAAGGTCCTCCACAAACTCTTGCCATGTTGTGCGGAAGCTGGAAAGCACCCCTTCACCTTGCTGCAGATTTGGATTAAGGAGGGAATGGCTTTCCATTGCACTGTGAAGGATTAAAGTTATAATTATATCAAGTCAAAGAATGCATCCTTAAAATATAACAGTAATCCTGCTAATACAACTAAAAATACTCCAAATAAAAAATTAAACATTTTTCAAGTTTTCAGTATTTACTCATAATCTCAAAATAGCATATAAGAAAAGAACCCTTCCCTAAATACATCAAATCAACATACAGTAATTGACAAGCAACCCTTCAAGGCAGATGATTCCATAATCTATTTTTTCAAAGTATCTTTGCTTTGGGTACAGAGTAGTATTTAGGAAAGAACAATCAGTTTCACACATACAGAATAGGAAGCGACTGTCTAGAAAGGAGTATGGCAGAAAGGGATCTAGGGGTTATAGTGGACCACAAGCTGAATATGAGTCAGCAGTGTGATGCTGTTGCAAAAAAAGCAAACATGATTCTGGGATACATTAACAGGTATGTTGTGAGCAAGACACGAGAAGTCATTCTTCTGCTCTACTCTGTGCTAGTTAGGCCTCAGTTGGAGTATTGTGTCCAGTTCTGGGTACCACATTTCAAGAAAGATATGGAGAAATTGGAGAGGGTCCAGAGAAGAGCAACGAGAATGATTAAAGGTCTAGAGAACATGACCTGTGAGGGAAGGCTGAAGGAACTGGGTTTGTTTAGTTTAGAAAAGAGAAGATTGAGAGGGGACATGATAGCAGTTTTCAGGTATCTAAAAGGGCATCAAAAGGAGGAGGGAGAAAACTTGTTCATCTTGGCCTCTGAGGATAGAACAAGCAGCAATGGGCTTAAACTGCAGCAAGGGAGGTTGAGGTTGGACATTAGGAAAAAGTTCCTAACCGTCAGGGTGGTCAAACACTGGAATAAATTGCCCAGGGAGGTTGTGGAATCCCTATCTCTGGAGATATTTAAGAACAGGTTAGATAAATGTCTATCAGGGATGGTCTAGACAGTATTTGGTCCTGCCATGAGGCAGGGGACTGGACTCTATGACCTCTAGTCCCTTCCAGTCCTAGTAGTCTATGATTTAAAAAAATCAGCAAAGTTATTTCCTTTACTGATGTATGAAGGAACTACAAAATCAGCAGAACTGGCTAAAGTCTTGCTCACACACTTATGTGTGTCTAACATTACTCCTTTAAGTAGCCCCACGACTTCCCACATGAGCAATGTATGAGCATAAGTGTCTGCGGAATCAGGCTCTTACTGGATACAGTGAAAATAGCTACTTGGGTATAGTGAAAATATACCATGATGTTAAGGCACAAAATAAACAGAGTAAAACCAGATTTCCCCTTTCACCAATACCTCTTCAATTACGGTCATATCCCGTACCAATAATAGGAACAAAATATTTCAGATAAAAGCAAGTTAGCAATATCTGTTTAAATGCTCTTGCTTCTGATACGATTAAGATGACAGAAATACATGCCTAGAAGGAAGAATCATTTGTAAACCTTTTTTCTAAAAATACACTTCTGGTTAACAGTGTTATTCATATGACATTTTTCCTCATTGTGGAGTACAAGCACTGAATAATAATTAGACAAAGCTCCAGTAATTTACTGAAATATTACAGTGCTGTATGCAGAAATTTGCAGGCATTTCCTGTAAAGTAGCTTGTCTTTTTTGTTTTTTAAATATTTACTTGGCTGTAAAGCTATGATGGTTTGCCCACAATTACAGGAGTTAGTCATCTTCCCTGCTTATTATGATTTCTTAACAAAACAACAGGGTTATTTAAAAAATATCTGTTGGCATAATATAGGTCTACTTATTAATTAAGTACCAACTAGATAATACATAATCTCTCCAGGGGTTAAATAAACTTAAAATGCAATCTTTTTTTTTTTTAAAGGTGTTCATTTAAAAAAAAAAACCTACCACATCAAATCATTAAAAAAAAACACCTACCACAACAAAACCAAAGACCTCACTCATCTTAAAGAAGACTCCTGTGGCATTTTTCTATTGCAACCAAATTAAAAGCTACATTAAAAATTCCTGAATAAAACTCTTCTGGGAAAACTGAGAGAAATTCTTCTAACAAAAGCATTCAATGTTGCTTCCTTTTATTGTTACAGGTCACTAAAGCTATGCATACAAGCAAATTTTCTATTTTAAAATAGAGAGGGAGGGTTCTGCCCAGGTGTAGCACAACATGGCATCACACAGGGCACAAAGGAAAAAAGAAGAAATGTGATTTGGGAATCTAGATATGTTCTATGCTTGTGAGTCAGAAGCAACTGAAGGGAATGAGGAGGTGGTGGGATTAAACTCAGCCACGAAGGGAATGAACACTTTTGCACTGATCTCTAGAAACTTCTCCAGTCAGTTCAAGAGTGAACTTCAGTGTTTCCAGAGGGAATAGCAATTATCCTCCTTTGGCTTCATGCATAGATGGGAATGAGGGAGGAGAGAGACAGATGGGGATTGTATTCTGAGAGTCTCTAGAATCAGGAAATATTACCAAGAGCTAGGAGTGAAACTAGAAGTCTGAAAAGCCAACCCTGAATTGTAAATCTATAATTCCAAAATGCAAGTTCCATGTTTCCCTGCTAAATCAAACAAGAGACTATTAATGAAGGTCAGACAAAGGAAAGGAAGTTACAGGTTTTAAAGGGACATTATCAGTTCAAAAATCATAGCTAAAGCCAAGCCCCATTTAAGTCAATGGTAAAACTCCCACATGTAAAACTCCTTTAGGAAACAGGAATTGCCACACTGGATCAGATACATGGCCTGTCTAGTCCAGTGTCCTGTCTCCAACTGTTGCCAGCACTAGACACTTTGGAGGAAGATGCAAGAAATCCCAGAGCAGGTAGATATGAGGATAATATTTCCTCCACATTAGATCTCTCTCCAGTTGTTAGAGATTGGTTTAGCCCCCAAAGCATGAGATAACATTTCTTCCAAAATTGTTAGCAGTAACTATTCTAACTCTGGATAGTCATCTTATCCATATCATTGCCCAAACCCTTTTAAGACTGTAAAATTTTAATGATATTAAATGTAAAGAAAATAGGCTTGTTTTTTAATGGGGTGACTTACGTTTGGGCTCAGGCTGGAGCCCAATATCTGAGACCCTATGAGGGGAAAAGAGTCCTAGAGCTTGGGCTCCAACCTCAATGTCTAGACCACGGTCAACAGCTCCCTAGCACAACAAGCACCATGAACCTGAGTGAGCTGCCATGGGCCAGTTGTGTGTAATTTCAATGTAGACATACCCTTAATTTCTAGTGTATAATGCTGCAGGATATTGAAGGGCCAGCTTATAATCAGTTTCTAGTGAATTTCATTTTCAGATTGTCTTGCACCAACAAAATGGCACTATATTTGGGTGGTAAGGTATTTTTTATATTTTTTTTATTCCGTTTTGAGGAACAAACATGTCAACACACGTATCTAGCAGAAAACAATATGGATCCACCAATAAAGATATACTTTTAATACATGTTTTTATTTTTATAGAAAACATCTGTCTTTTAATACCTTTCACTTTCCGCAGTTTGCATGGTTTCCATCTTAGAGTGAGCTCCTCTGTTAAACCCTTTCACCTCCTGCTCCTCCAAAGACTCCAGCAATCGAATCACATCTTTATTTACTCCTCTTCGTTTTGCCAGAACAAGTGGTGTTGCACCTTGGTGATTGCTAAAATAGCCCCCGCCCCAAAAAAAGGAGGAAATGGGGAAGACAACACATAAAATGAGAATTCTAAGATAGGATGAATCTGCATAAGCATAAGATCAATAAATATCTAGGACTAGTCTCTAGTTTCAGACTAGTAAACTACTCTTAGTTATAAAAAAATCAAAGAAAAACCACACTTGTATGAAAAAATTCAGTACAATTTATTTTTAAAATACACAGCTGTATAATACTCTTGGTACAAAGTCAAAAAACCTAGTGCAATGGAATCTTATCTTGATTGCAGCCTTTGGATGCTATCGTGACAAAAATAAACTAACAACATATTTATACCAGTGTATAAGACTTCATACAATTACCCTTGAAATCTAAGTTGCTTCATGGCTCATTATTGTATATGAGTCACAGAATATTAAGTATTAAATGAAATACAAGATGGATAAATCCTCCTACTGCAAGCTTTGAAAAGAAAAAAAAAAAAAAGCAGGAGTGCATTTGTTGCCTTCAGATTAGAAGCTGCCAGCAAACATGCGCTTGGGATAAAGAAAGAAGGGGAGAAAAAACATAATGACCCCAGGCTGGCCAATTAATACTTCCAGGACCAAAGACCTAACCCACCAATAATTGCTGACTGCCATTTTTTCCTATGCTAGGATGCATGTGCAGAATGTTCTAAGAACAATGTGACCCTGATTAACCTAACTGTACTCAAAATAATAGTTTTTAGGTATTTTGAGTGCCTGTGTCTGGACACTAGCATCTGACAGCTGCTGGGAGGTAGGAAGAAAGAATATACAATATTTAAAAACAATGAAAGGGGGAGCACTGAAAGTCACCACTGTCACCCAAAGAGTACAGAAGAACTGTTACACATTTACAGTTTTCTTTTCAGACAGCTGTCAATTAAAGCATTAGAACTGTGGTACAGAATTTTAAAAAACCCCACAAAACCCTGTTATGCTAAATTATTCTGTGATACCATCCACCCCCTTCTGGTTGTCTGGCCAAACCAGGGTGGCAGAGCCTTAGCTAACTCAGGGGCTAGGCTAGCCCAACATCCCCTCCTTCTATCTGCTTTTCTTATATATATAATTTTTAAAAATTGAACTTTACTGAAAATCATTTGTGTCAGGCAACATATCTGTACAAAATACTTTTGAAAGAATAATTTACTATATACTTGAGAGTTGGTCTATGAGCGTGTCTGCCTGTCTGTTCAAGAACTCCTCCTAAATGGTATGAGCTAGGACCACCAAATTTGGTATGTAGCTTCCTCTTCTCCTAACTTAAACCAAGGTCAGAGTTTGGTTGTGTCAGGACAATGGGATGTGCCTAAAATGTGGCTCTCTCATATCAATGGAAATGGAGGGCTCTGCTAGCAGCAGAGACAGTTATATTTTTTAATGAGAACAGGGGGGCAATAAGGGGCCAGAGATGGGGACCGGGACAGCTATAACCCCATTTGGGCAGCAAGGAGCAGGAGCGGGGAAAGGGACAGCTATCTACTATATATTTCAGAGTTTATCTGTTTGTGTGTCTGTCTGTCCCCCAGTCAGAGGACAAATATCTCTCAGCCATCTATGCTTGCTGCGGAGGCCACGGACAGGCCTCTCTCACCTGGCTCTAAGCTGCTATGGTGAGAGAGAGCTGGGGTTGTCCTCTCTCCCCGGGGCAGCCTGCATCCTGAACCCCTCAGCCCCACCCCAGAGC
The DNA here is from genome assembly GCF_052426305.1 of Pelodiscus sinensis. NCBI lineage: Eukaryota > Metazoa > Chordata > Testudines > Trionychidae > Pelodiscus > Pelodiscus sinensis. The sequence goes on along the minus strand of NC_143053.1, from coordinate 37,398,181 downwards.
AATGACTTAAAAGAAGAAAAACAAAAACTGAGTTAAGGACCTGAACAACATTGGATAAATCTTATAGTATGTTCTGGGGGTTTTTTTGTTTTGTTTTTAATTTTAGCAGGCAGTTTCTATTGACTGCAGAAGACACTTATATAACTCAGTTTCCCTTTCTTTTAGAGGATTTTTGGTGATTCTGTAAAGTGGCAAAAAAAGAAAAAACAAACTTACCAAATATCAATCTTGAGTCCATTAGAGACTAGGAACTGGATAGTATCCACGTGCCCACATAGGTGAAGGGCTGTGTTACCTTGGTAATCAGTGGCCAGTAGATCGGCACCAAATTTGTGCAACAGCTGACATATGTCTACATTTCCTCTGGCTGCTGCAAGATGGAGACCAGTTCGGCCACGACTGTCCCGAATATTAGGGTCAAAGCCACTCTCCAGCAGCCGCTTAGAATAGTTAAAATCTCCATCAATGCAAGCCTGTAAGAGGGGTACATTTGTCTGGGAAGAATCATTTACAAAAACATAGGACATTGCTCCACTTCTGTCTGGAATACGTGGCAAACCTGCAGTTAAAAATGACATGAAATGATGGTGAAGCAAAGTAAATAAATACAACACAAATACTTTGCAAATGCTTTCACCAATAAAAATGCAAAGTAGTTTATGAATATAAACTCTGAAATCATCGTGTATTGCTTATTTTAATATGCTGCAGTCTTTTATGATACATAGAGAATGCTCCTTTTATTGCTGTTCACATCTGCTGGAACAGAAATGCATAGCCTTGTTCTTTCAGAGGATTGCAAAAACATTGCCATGACTTGCAAGATACTAGGTAAACCCCTCAGAGAAAGAGAACATATTAGTATATTTTTATATTAAAAAGGAAAAGCTGATGAGTCCAGCCTGTGAGCTAATTCTGTTTGCGGGGAGGCGCAATCACCTTTTATAATTCAGATTACAGGATTGAACAAACACACTTTCAAAGTAACAGATATAGTAACATCAATCGGGGATATTTGCTTACTATAAATAAAATCACTAATGGGATTTCCTCTCATTTATCTGTTCCTTATTTACATCTGAACTTCAATACACAATAGTGACAGCCGCTAAAAATTCATTGTTACTGTGTGCATTAACTCCTTCACTCTCTGCAGGAAATCACATTCTTCTGCCACCTCTGAAGAACATTTTTATACAGTATCATGAGGTGGGGGGGGGGCGCATGGGTTTCACAACAAATTATAAAGATGAGGTCTCTGCCTAGAAGAGCTTTTAGACAAAGAACAAAATGATAAAACAGACAATGTGAAGATAACAAAGGTAAATTAAAGGAAGTTCTAGAAGTGCCGTGGGTGCAATTTTTACATTAGCGCCCCATATCCATCAGAGCAAGAGGTTTTAAAGATAAACATGTGCTTTGCTGTTAGGAGCCTAAAAGTGTGAGGTAGAAATGGTTGCTCCATAGATTTTTTGCTAATTATTATTTGATGAAATATGATTCAACTAGCAGGTGAGTCCTATTGTTGACCGAGCAAAGTCATTTTGCGTAGATTACACTTATAGGAAAGTTCAAGAAATTAAGTACGTGTAATAGATATTTTTAGTAATGTGCTTGCAAAAGAGAAGTAAAAGAACAGTTTTAAATTTGCAGCATTTCAACTTCAAACATTATTCATTTTATTGAATAATTACCATACATAGTAAATTTGAGAAACTCGTAAAGCTTCCATTACTCTTTCTGTAACTAATTGGAATTATTTTGTGATTTGTAACAGTAACATTTTCTTTGCAGTAAAATGATAGTTGAATGAGTGACTTCATTTTAATTTTGTTAGCAAATATTTTTATGAATTCTAATAATAATAGTCGTTCTTTTTTTCAGATGAAAAATAAAAATAATTATTTAAACTTTTCAGTCAGCATATTCCAGTGTAAAAAGTAGTGTGTTTAAGTGACATGATTGTTTATGCAAAATTTGATATCTGTAGGTAATCACGAAGTATGATTTTATTTTGCACAAACAAATCCACTAACAAACTCTTCAAAATATACTAGTGGACTACACCCCAAGCTAGCTACGCCCGCCTTCCACCTCTCTTTGGCAGCTTTTGCTTTAGTGGCCAGAGAGCATGAGAGTGTGATGACGTTATTCTGTTGCCCAGCAGAAAAAACTTTTTTATATATAGACAGAGATAATAGATTGATTGACTAGAGATAATCAGTATTGTGGAAGGAGTGAGTTTTGAGCACAGATCTGAATGAGGGGAGAGTGAATATGTGGCTCACAAGACCATATTCCATACATGATGGAGAATAGGCATGAAGGCAAATATGAGAGAAGAGGAAAAGAATGGTTACACAGGAGGATTCACTCTTGCAAGAATGCATGAGAAAGATAAAAAGTTATGAGGGCTGGAAGGAAGGTAGGAACAGAACTGTTCAGGACCTTACAGAAGAGGACCAAGTACAGTAAAACTCCATTGGTCCGGCATCCAATGCTCCGGCACTTTTGATGGTCCGGCACCATCAGGAACCAGTGCTCTGGCTGCCGGACAATTGGAGCTGCTCTGCGCCCGGCTTCCCTGATTCAGCCGCTGCTGAAACTGACCAGCAGCTGAATCGGGGAAGCCGGGGGCAGAGCAGCTGGGGTGCTGCCGGGTTGGTCCTGTAGTGCTGCCCCTTGGGGCTGCGGGACCAACCCGGCAGCACCCCAGCTGCTCTTGGGGATGCCTGAGGAAGAGCAGCTGGAGTGCTGCCGGGTTGGTCCTGCAGAGCCGAGGGGCGGCGCTGGGACCAATCCAGCAGCACCCCAGCTGCTCTTCCCCAGGCGTCCCCAAGTCAGCCGCTGCTGAAATTGATCAGTGGCTGACTCCAGGAAGCCCGGGGCAAGAGTAGCTCTGCCCCGGGCTTCCTGGAGTCAGCCACTGATCAGTTTCAGCAGCGGCTGACTTGGGGACGCCTGGGGAAGAGCAGCTGGGGTGCTGCTGGATTGGTCCCAGCACCGCCCCTCGGCTCTGCAGGACCAACCCGGCAGCACTCCAGCTGCTCTTCCTCAGGTGTCCCGGATTCAGCCGCTGCTGTAACTGACCAGCAGCGGCTGAATCAGGATGCCTGGAGCAGAGTCCCCACCCCACCCCAGACCCATCATAGCCCCCCCTTCCGATAGTCTGGCATATCTGATAATCCGGCACCCCCTGGGTCCTAAAGATGCTGGATTATCGGAAGTTTACTGTAGTTGAACTTGAAGTGGAAAACAAATAGTAACCAGTGGAGAGCTTTGAACACAGGAGTAATGTAGTCAGGGTAGTGGGCAGGCAAAATGATTTTACCAGACAAATTCTGAATAGACTGGAGTAAGTAGAGAATCACAAAGTCAGAGAGGGGACATTTAAATAAATAAAATGAAAGAGGATTGAGATTGGAATTTTTCTAGTGAGCATGAAGAAGAAATGAAGGATCTTGGACACTCAGTACTCCATGGTCATGACAAATCTCTAGCATATTATAACAGGATTCTGATTAGCTATCTGGACCTTTTTTAATAGCATACTTAAGTACTTACATTCTCTTGCCTATATAAGGCATCCTCCCATCCAAGCACACTCATTTGGCTGGAAGAATGGAAATATGGCCATCAGCCAAAGAATTAGATTTAAGACTTCTGCTTTTGGGGAGTTTACACCATTCATGCTTTATAGCTCTTTTCTAATGCTCCAGATTAATCATTTTACAATACCTATACTACATAAACCTTGATTTTAAATGCTCTTTTGATTATGAGACAATAATATTTTAGTCTAATCAAATTAACAGGTATTATTTACCCCTCACAAATTGGTATTTCTCATCTGGACTAATTCTGCTACAAAAATATAGTTTAATTTGTCTAGGTCAAGAGACAAAACTGACTTATCTCAGGCTTGGAAGAGGGAGAGATGGGAATAAGCTCCTAGCTATTAACAGCTACAAAAATAATGACTTAATTATTCAGCCCCCATGCAGAATACATTCTGAGTCCATAAGTATTATTTTTGTAGGGGATAATTTAGTGCCTACTTGAAAGCACTCTCTTCCACAATCACCTCTAACAACAGAAAGCCATAAGATAGTTCAAACAATATTTTGCTCCTTGAGGGCATTAACTGCTTCCATTTTATCCAAATATGGACAGAGCAATTGAAAGAACACAGAACCTATCTGGTACTTCCAACTGAAATATTACAAGAACTGTGGTGAGTTGCAAGACAAGGACTCTACAGCAATCTAAATTTTCTTGCCTGTTTCCCTTTCAAAATTAAAGTAGCACAACTGTATCTTCTTCAACGCTAACTGTCCCTGAAAGCTGACATGTCCAACCTCCAAAAGATGCAATTTGCAGATTAGAGAGCTGTACATTAGAGATACCTTAAATCACTTTCAAATCTTCAAGTAGCACAAACATATCAACAGTATAAAAAAAACTCACTTGTTCTAAAAAAATAAGATTTTGCTTTCAAAGGTTGGAGGACAGTGCTGGGATCATTAAACTTAGATGGCTGTAAATGTCATTTACATGTATTTATTAGAAGCCTGATATCTGTAATTTTGCTTGTAACACTACTACTATGTCAACACTACTACTACTTTTAATTTTTTGTGCCCCTTTAGGCAAGATACTGCAGAAGCAGCAGGGAGGAATTATCGTTAGCAAGTCAAATCACACTACTAGCACAATTTGTGAAATCTTATACTGCTTGTAAGTTTGGAATTTAACAACTCTGTGTGTAATTTTATTTTGCAGCAAGTGGATATTTTCCTCTTTGTATTTTTCAATATGTAGAAATCAGAACAGCTAAGTAAAGCAGCTCCCAGTCAGTGCCACGGAGACACAAAGAAATGGCTAGATCGTAAATGAGACAGGACCACTCATGGGGACAGGTTCTCCCTTTTTCTCATACTCATCACAAAAATATTAGTTATGATTAGGGATCCACAGAAAAATGCAGAATTTATGTTTTTAGAGAATCTTTAGTATTGTAGAGAAATCATATATTAACTAACTACTATATTCTGAAAGTGTCACTTGTTCAATGTGCAGAATCTTCCCCTTGTTGATTTTTGAATGTGCTTTAAATTTACATACAGTAGAACCCCATTTACCCATCATTCAGCTCTATATGTCATCATTCAGCCTCTATCATTCAACTCTATATGTTAATCAAACAACCAACAGCCTGGGGTTGAAAGTAGCAGGGTTCAGCGACTCCCAGGTAGCTGGTGACTTGGTTAACACAAATATCAAAGGGGTAGCCATGTTAGTCTGGATCTGCAAATGCAACAAGGAGTCTTGTAGCACCTGACAGACTAACAGATGTACTGGAGCATAAGCTTTCGTGGGCAAAGACCCACTTCATCAGATTCATCTGAATAAGTTGGTCTTTGCCCACGAAAGCTTATGCTCCAATACATCTGTTAGTCTATAAGGTGCTACAAGACTCCTTGTCGCTTTTGGTTACAGAGAGAGCTAGATATTGGAGACTCAGAAAAATGGGGTTCTACTGTTTATCAGTAAAAGACTGTGTTCAACTCATACCTACCCACACTGTGGTTAGAGAAAGTAAAGTTTAGTGTTGCAATCTAATCACAGATTTTTATCAGAGATTTTTTAATCACAGAAAAACTAGGATCTCTGGTTAGGATGGGCTAAAATGTACAAATCACCCAATCAGCACCACCTGTAATGTAACAGTTCTGAGAGCTTGTGGGGGGGAACACTCACGCCATCTCTCAGAAAATGAACAAGAGTAACTGATATTACCTTTGCCCTTTTAAAATAGATCAATATTCTGCAACCATATGGTAACCGTCAATGAGACTTTCCAACATTAATGACTACTTCTGACTCCCAGAGTCAAAGTGCCAGTGATTACTGCTGGCAATATTCTGACTAGCAGCAATAGGATATTAATGGTGTGTCCACAAGTCAGTGTACTCTGATGGAAAACATGGGGAGGTTAATGCAAGTGGTACACAGTTTACACATGAGCTATTCATTCATCAATTTCTTAATTGCATATAATCTTCCACTCTTTTGTCATGCACTTCTGCAATATTTAATTGACACTGGCTTATGTAGCCTCTCTTTTTTTAAAAAGTAACTAAGCATCCATCATAAATAGTTTGCTATAGCAGTGTGCCCACATCCTCTGAAAGTGAGGTTTCCTGTTCAACTGGGATCACATATAAAAATACAGTGAGACAAAAACAAGCCCTATTTATATGTGCATGCAAGATAAAAATAAAATTAAAATTATGTAATTTTATCCACGAGACAAAAGCACACGAACACTCTCTCAGTACTTATATGACCTCTCCTTCATCACTGCTGTATATAGTACCTCTTAAATATTTAAAAATAGAAACAAATGGCCCTATCCCCCTTCCTGGTAAACAGGAGAAATTTGGTGAGTTTACAGGATGTGTTTGCATGTGAATTCTATGGTATATAGAAATTAAGGGAAAGTTAAGTTGAACAAATACGTTTTGTATTTAGTTCTGAAAATGGTAAGATCTATTATCATTTTTGTTTAGGGAGAGAATTCCATAGTTTACATTCAGCTCCTCTGAAAATAAGGTCTCCTGCTCTCTCACACCCTCTTCTTTTCTGGATTAGTTTCACTATTCCAGTGAAATAAGAATTGTTGTGGGAAGTAACTTACCAGATAGCCAGAACCAATCCCACAGAGGGCTCCGAATACCTTTCAAAATATACAGATCGCTTCGCTAACCTACAGCACTTGGCATTTTCCCTTCCTTCTGCCTTCACCTATTTTCCCAAGAGTTCCTCTTTCCATGTTGCGGGCATGTCGTACCAAGGGGCAACAGAGATGATCATTTTTAGTGGCCTGCTATCATTTTGTGTTTTTTCAGATGGAATGTATGAGTTGTTGGCAGTGCAAAAGCAGCACTACCTATGTTATTTGCTGCACACTGAAGAGACTCAAGTGTTAAATCCTTTCCACTAACTGGGACTGAAAATCCAGGTTAGAACTGGAATATTCTAGATACCAAACTTAGACATAATCATTCCCATTTTCCAATATTAAACATGGGGGTGTGGGATTTATAATTATACTATCCTAATTTTAATATCAACTGTACCCTAGAGAGATGACTGTATAGCCATTTACATGATCAACCGATGACCCTGGGCTCATCGGTTAATCCTAATGGTTACACACACTCCCCTACTGTTGCCTCTGGGGGGGGGGGGCGGAGACATGCAGGAGCCAGTGTTTCTCCCTGAGCACTGGCTACCACGGAGCCCACTTGCCCCCTCTCCCCCCGCACACACACACTGCTGCCTCTGATACAGCGGGGAGGTGGGGGAGGGAGATGTGCTGGAGCCAGTGCTTGCGGAGAGCCAGTTTAAAAGCAGCTCCCCCAGAACACTGACTCCTGCAGATCTGCCTCCTCCCCCCTGCGTTGTCTCTCACAGAGGCAGCAACTTGGGGGGGCATGCAGGAACTGGTGCTCAGGCCTGCTCTTCTGTGTGTAAACATGTAACCGCTGCAATGTACAGCAGTTACACATTTACAAAATTAAACATTTTAACATCCATACCATGGACTGAGAAAAACTTTTCATCAATTGAGTGGAAAGTACTTTACAAAGGAGGTAAATATAGTTATCCTCATTTTACATGTTGCTAAACAGAAAAACAGCAAGTGGAAGTGTCTTTGTATAGACACTCAGTAAGTCAGTGGCAACAGAACCAAGAACGGAACCCAGATTTCTTATTTCTATCCAGTGCTCTCTCCACTATGCCACACTGCCTCCCAGTACAGTATAATGAATGTGCTGTAAAAAAAAAAAAATCAGATCTTGCTCTGTTGCAGAAAAGAATGTTACTTTGTATCAGAGCTTTACTCACGAGGGAATTCACAAATATTTTCCCTACCAACCACATGCATGAAAATCAGTTGCACCAAAGTCTTTTTACAGACAGAATTTGTTTCAGAATATTTTGCTGTTTAACAGAGGTCTTTAAAAAACATTTCTGAACCTTTCCCATTTTTATCCTTTAGATAGGGAGTGTTCGGTGAGGAGCATAATTTACAGTCATGTTGATTGAATGTGCCTGTTCAAATTATTTACAGTCTTAATTCACTGCTTTTGTCTCACAGAAATTGGATACAATAACTGAGGAAAATGAATATAAACATATATTTCTATATTTAACCTCCATATAAAGGCTGAAATCACTTAAGCCATAAATTCGAATACTTCAGTTTTTACGAGATGTTACTGAATTACACTCTTCATAAGTATAAATATCTTCCTACTTAGAAACCTTTATGCAAATTCTCTTTTCACTAGTATACTGCAGGAATGCTAAACAAGTACTTCCAGCAATTAGTTCAAGGTCATTGCAACATTTTTTTAATAGCTACTGGTAATTATTTTTAGCTCTTGATGATGCATTTCAGCTTGAACTTGCTGCAGCTTCTTATGCAATAGGAGACAAGTGCCAGTGAGCAACTGTCCATCAGAAATCAATTCTTTAATAAGTAAATTATTCTCCAATTGCCTAAATGCTGTTTGTATGTGGATGAATGGCGCCACCATGTGACCTGTTGAGTTCACATGCAGCTGAAGCAAACAGCATGCAACTCCCTTACTATTTCTTATTGCTTGTGTTTGTTGTTTTCTTGAAAGCAAATATATTAGTAAAAGTTTAAATTACTAGGTGGATTAAAGGGGATCCTGAAATCCAAAATCACTCATGGAACAGCTAGAGAGTAACTTTTTGCAGAACAGTTACAAGACTCTTTGATCTGTTTACTTCTAAAACCAGAGTGCGTTGTCCAGTCATACCAAAGCTTTGTACTAAAACATCTCTAATCAAATATGCTAAAAGCGGTTATCCTTCCTGGTCTTTGATCCCATTCTATTGATATTAGAGGCTTGGATTTGGGCCATGGGTTCTCAAGATAAGATTAGTTTCCTTCAAACCAGGGATGTAAACAATTGTGTAAAAATGTAACCGTGTAACCACTAAAAACCGTAACAGTTACATATGCTGCAGGCTCTGCAGTATAACTTTTAGGCTGCAGAGCCCGCAGCACAGGATGACAGCTGGGCCCCACATGTAACTGTAATGGAAACCCATAAGCTGATGCTTATCCATTATCCATTTGAACTGTTACGCTTTTACAACCTTACTTCAAACCACTCAAGATTACTTTTCTCTGTTTACAGAAGAACAGTTTACATATGTCAACAGCTTTAATACCTTGAGATTACTAAAACAGAGCGACATACAGTATTATTGCCTTTCAGCGACAGACCTGAGTGTCATGGGTACCTCTGGCAAAATGTTGCATATTGTGAATTATAAACCAGTCAGACACACAAACTTAGTATTATTATATTGCCCTTTTCTTCTCTTTTTTGTCTATCACTTGCCATACTCTAACTAGGAGGATTCCAATTTGGCATGCACCTCCATTTGAACATTTCTGCTTAAATTTTTCTACCTAAAATCTCTTACCCATACATTTAGTCTCTCTGAGCCACTTCATAAGCTTTAGTGGCCTCACTGGCAATTACAACACTCAGCCCCATTTAATGGCTAAAACAAAATAAACAAAATCAGGTCAGTTTGGAGAAACTCGTAGGTTAGTGAAGCCATCTTAAAAGTGTGCATTATACATCCATAGTTTTTTATACTCTCTAGTAACAACTTTAAAAATATAAGAAATGCACTGCTGTGCTTGTTCACAATAGGTCTTTATTACTAATATGCTTATTTACCAATACTGAAGACCATGAAATTGACACCATCTGATTTATGGCTCTAACTATACAACCGACACACAAATGATAGTTTTGGCAATGTATATTATAGCTAAATATGTGATGGATTGAAATAGAACATCTGTTAAGAAGTGGGTATGTTTCTATAAGTAAAATGTTTTTTTAAATTATTACACAATATCACATTATGCAAGGGCATGCCACATCATGTGGCATAAAATTATATAACGGCAAAACATTTTTAGGCTACATTTCTAATGAGTACATACTGATGCTAAGCACGGACACTTTCCTGTGCCAAAATTTAAAAAACAGAAGCTAAACATACAAATCAATAGCCTAGTGTTTAAATTTCTTTCCCCTCATGTCAATAATTATTGCTGAGGAAATTTAAATGTCTTCTTCATTCAGTAATACTTTTGGTGGTTTTGAATTTTTCTAGAAAAAATATCAGTAAAGAAAAAAAATAAAAGTTAAAAATAATTCCTGTTCTCCAGGCTAAAGGAATTCATCCATAACTTGTTCAACAGGATTATAAGAGACAGCTATTTGCCCAAGTTTCACATCTTAATTGCTTCCAAAAGAATCACCCATCTAGGAAGTTGCTATGGAACACAAAACAAAAAGTTTCCAGTCATCAGGTTACAGCAAGAAGCAGTCTGTAGACACAGACTCAACTAAATTGTTCACTTTAATTTCTGCTATCTAAATTGCATCCTCAAAACCCTTGCAAACCAAAGATCCCAAAATTTATGAAAACTGTTTCAATTACTTTTGTTTTTATTAGAGATTGCCTGTTGCCCTCAGTTCTCCTACCACCACAACAGTATTAATCCTGGCTCTTCTGGTTAACATAGTGCTTATATGTATGTATGGAGAAAATGACCAACTATAACTCCCCCATATGGACATTATTCTAGAATAACTAGCCAATTAGCCCATCATAAGATGGGATTTTCAGGTCTCTCCTCCATGTCGGTCTTCTCTCCTGAGCTTCCGGTCTCTCGCTCCATCTCTCTCGTCCTCCTACTGCATCCCCCTCTCTCTCTCAGCTCTCCTCCACCATCTGCCTCTCTCCGTCTCTCTCTTTCTCTTCTCCCCCTCCTGCCTCTCACTCTCTCTCCGTTCTCCTATGTCTCTGTCAGGGATGCACGCTCGTCCAGGCCCCACCCCCTGGGCATGCACGTCGCTGCTCCGCCCCCCTTCGCCTCCTGCCATGGCACTTGGCTGATTTCTGCGCCACTCAGCCAGGCTGCCGGACGGGAGCAAGTGGCGCAAACGGCCTCTCTCTCTCTTCTCCTCCTCTGTCTGCCTCGCCCTCCCTCCCTCTCAGCTCTCGTCCGCCTCCTGCCTCTCTCTCCGTCTCTATCTCTTTCTCTTCTCCCCCTCCCACCTCTCACTCTGTTTCTCTTTTCTCCTTCTCCTGCTGCGTCTCTCTCTCTCTTGCTGTCGTCTGCCTCCTCCGTGTCCTCTGTGTCTGCTCCGCTTTCCTCCTTTTGAATCCAGCGCCCTTTCCTGATGTCAGAGACGCACGCTCATCCAGGCCCTGCCCCCTGACTGTTCCCTCTGGGCGGCGCTGTTGCCTCCCGCCATGGTGCTCGGCTGACTTCTGAGCTGCTCAGCCAGGCCACCACGCGGGAGTATCCCTGTGCTGCAAAGAGAGCGCGGACCCCAAACGGCCGTTTATGCTGCTTGCTCCTGAGTGCGCAGAAGTCAGCCGAGCACCACTGTGGGAGGCAATAGCGCCGCCCAGAGGGAACAGCCAGCATTTCAGCGTTATAGAGTCACAGACATTGGGCTACTATATATATGATTACTTGCTACAGCTAGGCTAGATTTTTTCCTGAATTTCTAACAAAGTATTCCATCTTTTATAATCATCTGCTGAAGAGGAATGTTCAAATGTGATTAATTATGTAAACGTGTACCCACTCCCTGGGAGCCAAGGTGCATGGGAAGTCTACTTTTAAGCCTGCTCCTCATGCATACCAGAAGCCTGCATGTAACTATGATGGTTAACCAATGAGCCCAGGCTCATGGTTAACCATTACACCTTTACACTTTCACATCCCTCCTGCTGATTAGGGAAGTACCTGAAAAATCTGAAGCTCAACCCTCTATGCTGGAAGTTTGAAGAAATGTCTCCTCCCTTAAATAATCTTTGGGGCTATCAGAAGGTGTCTCTGCTACTCAACCCTTCCCCTACTCGGTCAGTTAGTGTTGGATTTTTTTCCCCTCTCTTCCTCCCTCTCTCTCTTTCATATGACAATATAGCTTTTCCAGGCAGAAGAAATATGCATTTGACACGATGCTTGAGAGTTACACTGCTATTTACAGGATTTTGAATATTAACAACGAAAGTGACCAGTGTCTTAATTCTACTCCACTTCTAGGCAAATTTGTGAAAACTCAGGAAAATACTACAACTATGATTTTACATTCAGTTCACAACTGCAAGAGGTACAAAACTATTTTTTTTATATAAAAAATGAAACAAATTCTAGAAAAATTGGTACCTTTGCACCCCACACTCATCAGCAAAAGTTGTCCCAGTTGCCAGTGGACTGTGAATGCCCAGACTTTCAAATGTTTGTAGTCAATGATGTGTTTTTAAAACACAAATGATACGACTGCATCCTAAGTCGCATCTATTAAAAAGCTAAATAAAAATGTAGACAATTATTTTAAAGGCAGAGCCTTTCTGGAATGGCCTCACCTTTCTTGATTAAACTGAAATCATACTTTCTTCCCTGGGTGTAAGAATATTCAATAAAATAATAGGCATATGAGAAGTAAAATAAAATTATACTTATTTAATTAAGCTGCAACTTATTTAATTAAAATTAACTCAATCCTTAATTAAACAAATGGCCACAAAATAGGGCAGGGGTGGCCAACCTGTGGTTCCAGAGCCACATGCAGCTCTTCAGAAGTTAACATGCGGCTCTTTATATAGGAATCAAATCCGAGGCTGGAGCTACAGTTGCCAACTTTCCACTGGGCCAGAGGGTGCTCACTGTTCAACCCCCAGCTCTGCCCTAAGACCTTTCCCCTAGGATCCTGCCACTTCCTACCCTCTTCACTGAGCCTGTCACACCCATGCTTTCCCCTCAAGTATCTCCCACTGAGAAAGAGCTGATCTCAGTGGGCAGGAGGAAAAGGAGAAGGAGGCACCAACCGGCGGGACTGCCAGTAGGTAGGATGTGCTGAGAGTGGTGGTGGTGGGGAGATCATCAGGGCTGGTGACATAGAACTGTTGCTCTTTGGCAATGTGCATTAGTAAATTCTGGCTCCTTCTCAGGTTTAGGCTTAAATTGGGGCATTTATCCTATTATTTTAAAGTTAGCATTTTTCCCCCTAAAAAGAAAGTTATCCTGTGCATTCATTTGGCTAGCAGTTCTCGTAATTAGTTTTAAATTTAACATTTTGGAGTTTTTTTTTCTGTTAAGTTACTCAACATATTCAGTAAATTACATAAAACCAAAGGTTCAGAAAGCACAGCAAGTCCAGGCAAAACAAAAACACCATTCAACCTGCAATATCTGCTGATGTGCAGTGTTTGCTGCTATCAAAGCACTTCTGTCACAATACCAAAAAGGTTAGGCAAATAATGAGACAGTTAATAAATGGGGGTGTGACGTAGTGGGGGTGCTGTCTGCTCTGTAACCCGGGGTTCCCCTGTGCTGATGTGTGATTCCCACTGACTCACCCACATGTGTACTGGCCCAGATACCTAGTCCCAGATGATAAATCTCTTCCCAAAGGGAGAGACAAAAGAAGGGAGGCGGAGACAGCCACTTGGCTGGGGGGCAGCGTCTGGGAACAAGGCAGTTTCTGGCTGGGAAACATGAAGGGAACAGACTAAGCTGTGTACTGAGGGGGCAATGGACCCCCTAACCCAAGGGGTCTCAGGGATTCTGGCCCTGACTCCTGTAACCACATCACGTTTATGCTGTGCTGTATCCTGGAGAAGCAATAAACCCTCTCTATTCTACTGGCTGGCAGAGTCTGTTCTGGCTGCTACGAGGATGCAGGATCAGGGGGAACCCTGATGTACCATCACAGGGTAACTGATATTTTACCTGATCTTAAATAAATAACTTTAAAAGTGATCAATTGTTTATTATATATTAGAGGTGTAAAATCTAGGGATGTAAGCAAGTAGTCGACTATCTGATAAGCTTAGGCAGAGGCAGCAAGGGGTGGGGGAGGAAGAGCAGGTCCTGGGGGCAGCTGGGTTAAAATCTGCTTGCTCCTGGTCCCAGACCACTGCAGCTCTGCTTTTTAAATATAGTAAGAGCCACCAGGCTCTTACTACTTTTAAAAAACAGACCTGCAGCAAATCATCTTATTGACTACTTGAGTAGTTGATGGAATTTCCATCGATTACTCAATTAGCTTCCTAACTGCTATTTAACTTCCCTAGTAAAATCCCATTTAATCAGTTAACTAGTTATGTTTAACCAATTAATTGCTTAAACAGAAGCAGGGGGAGGGCCGTTCCAGCCTTTCTGGGTTGGAGTGGTCCCCACCCATAGCACACTGCTCCAGCCAGCCCAGACCCATCACAGGCAAGGGCTGCTCCAGTAAGGCTGAAACATACCTCACCCCTCCCACTGCTGGGCTAGAACAGCATCATGCCTGCATCAGGCAAGGGGTCCTTCAGCCTTTGCTGGTTAACTATTCACATCCCACATATAATGAGTGTGTGTGTGTTGTCCTTCTCCCACCACATTTCACATGCAATTTGCCTTTTTAGGCTCAATATGTTTAATTGTACACCAGAGTAGTCCTACTGACAAAGGCATAAAGTTAAGCACCACATAAATGTATGCAGGATTGGTGTATTGGATTATAAAATTTTCAGGATAGGAACGGATATAAATGACAGTTGCTTTAGAAAAATTAAACTTTAAACTAACTAGAACACCCTAAAATTGCTAGTATCCAAAAGAATGAATAACAAACAGATCTCCTAAAAATGCCTTGAGAGGCAATTCATACCAACATGAGAAAGAGTGGTTAGAAAATGTACACAAAATAAAGAATCACAGCACTTACAGCTACTGTGATCACAAAGTCACATTGCATCGGAAGCAGCTTAGTTCTATTTTGGCAGTTCTATACCATTGAAGGAAAAAGCCTTACAGCAGGAGTATTCATTGGTGGGTGGGGCTGCCCTTTATGTTGCTCTGTCAATGTGAAAGGATTGCTGAATACAGCAGAATTTAGCTCACCAAATTTAGAAGTGAAAGTCTCATTCAGTCATCTGGTCATTCCTCTGCCACTGCAGGACCATTCCGTACTTATGTATGAGATTATCAGATTAATAACATTTACAATAACTAGCTTGTAGAGCTAATACAATTTAGACTAGTACAAATATTAAAAATCTAACATTAGTATTGTTAGTTTTCTCCCCCCGACATGCCATTCTCTTGAAGTCACAAAACTTGCATCCAGTCAATTTCACCTTTTGATGCTTACACATTAGCATGATTCCATATTAGTGTTGCAAACACTGCATTACTTTCATAGCATATTAAAAATACAGAACATACGGCCTGATAATAAAACTTATTGGTTTGTATTTAAAAACGAAACAAATCTGAACATGGAACTAAAATTGTCTTAGGTTTGGTCTACATCACAGACTTGTGTCAGTATAACTACATCACTGGAGGATGTGCAAAATCCACACTCTTAGAGCCCTGCAAATTTGCAGATATCCGCTTTGTATCAGCAGATACCTGCAGATACAGATATCTGTGTACCATGTTGATGGATAACGGATAGATGTGGATTCCATTTTTATATCTAGAGCCCTGCAAATCTATGGACAGCCACTTCATATCTGCATCCGTGAATGCGGATATCAACAGACCGGCTACGTCTACACTGGTCCCTTTTCCGAAAGGGGCATGCTAATTTTCAACTTCAGAATAGGGAAATCCGCGGGGGATTTAAATATCCCCCGCGGGATTTAAATAAAGATGTCCGCCGCTTTTTTCCGGCTTGGGGAAAAGCCGGAAAAAAGCGTCTAGACTGGCCCGATCCTCCGGAATAAAGCCCTATTCCGAAGGATCTCTTATTCCTACTTCAAAGGGCTTATCAGTTAATTCTAATGACTACATGCACATACACACCCTTGCTGCCTCTGTGTCGGGAAGAGGGGGAATACAGGTGTTGGTGCCCATAGGGAGCTGGCTCCTTATGCACTCTGGTTCCCATGGAGCTGCCTACCCTCTCCCACAGAGGCAGTAGCATGGGGAGCAGGTGGGAATTCCCCATGAGTACCAGATCCCATGGCGCTACCTGTCCCACCACTGACGCCTCTGATAGAGAGGCAGCAGCATGGAGGGTGAGAAGGCAGGTGGAAGCTGGTACACATGGGAGCTGTTTTCTCCCTATTGCTGCCTCCCACAGAGGCAGGGGGGAGAAGCAGGAGCTGATACGCATGAGGAGCCAGCTTTTCAGCCAGCTCTCCATACGTGACCCCCCACGGATCTGTCTGCTTCTGCTTTGCTACCTGCCAGCGGCAGCAAGGAGAGGAAGGGAGGGAGAGAGAGAGAGAGCGCGTGCGTACGCACAGGTTGGCAGGCAAGAGCTGGTGCTCAGGGAAGTATCTTTTAAAATGAGATCTACCATTTCTCTTCAAAAACTATTTCAGTCTAACAGATCACCTCACTGTTGTTAGTAAGTTGTTCCTGATGAACCACATTTTCTTAATTCTACCCTAATGTCATTAGTTATATTTTTGGTGGAACAAAAAGAAAATTCATCTGTCTCCTTACAATTTACACACTTAATTTTCTTGTACATGTTTACATCTTTCACACTCATTTGGGTATTTAAATTGAGCTGTGCATATTTATAGATTTGCTCATTTTGCTTTGTAAGTCAAAGGTTAACCGTCAGAGAATTTTTTTCTTCACTCATTTTCCTTCTACAGATTGAACCTCTCTAGTCCTTTATACTCTGGTCTGGCAACATCTGTGGTCCAGCATGATTTTAGTTACCCATGATAAGTGAACATCTGGCTGTGGCCAAGTTTCCCACAGTCCCCAAAAGTTTGTTTACAGTCACGAGTCCTGGCTCTTAGTGTTCTGTGCTGTTATTTACCTCTAAATGTATTCTAAGAGCCCAGTAAGCAGTAGAAGGGTTGGTAATGCTGCTAGACAATACTGACCTCCTGTGGGTCAGCAAATTCTCTGGTTCAGCACTGGTCAGGTCCTGAGGTTGCTGGACAAAAGAGGTTCAACCTGTATTACTTCTAGTTTTTTCCCCCTTCATTTTAAAGGTCTCTCTACTCCTGCCACTTTCATAGTGACACTTCAAATATTTGTAGACAGTTACATCACCCAAGCTATGCAAAGTTTGTATTTTAGTCTTCTCACATCCTGACAGTTTTGTGGCTAGGCTCAAATTTGTCAGGGATGTTCCTGACGCGAAGGTACTAAAATTCAGTCAGTTATGCCCCAGTGTAGGCATCAACTCTGCTACCACATCACAGTGGGAACCTACCTAGCCGCCTAGGCAGCATCACAGCTGTTTTTCAACACGTGCATCTGCATAACGCCTTGGGCTCTTCCCCTGTACCTGTAGCGAGGCCTACGCCGTGTACAGGTCTTGGCCCAGGGTGGGTCCGGGGACACACACAAGCCATTACTTGGTCAGGCTTGAGCCCCAAGGCGATTACCTGCGAAAGGGGCAGGCACGTTTCTGGCCGGCATCGCCCGTAACTGCCCCGGCCTGGATGGGAATGGCCGGCTCAGAACACCGCTCGGCGGGCCCGTGCGGCGCCCCGGGCTGGGCAGGGGGTGGCAGCTCCGCAGCAGCGAGCGGCGCCGGGGTCCCCGCCCGGACGGTGGGTGGCGACCGGCTGCCCCCAGATAAGTGCGGGCTCCTAGGCTGCCCCCGCCCCGGCAGCCCCGCGTCCCCAAGCGGCCGGGCGCTCAGAAAGGAGCAGGCCCCGCGCCGGGTCCCCTCCCGCAGGCCTTGCCTGGCTCCCGCCGCCGTCCCGGTACCTGCCTCAGCGCCGCGCGGCCTGTTTCTTGGGGCGCTCGCAGCGGGGCCGGGCCTGAGGCCGCGCCACCTGCTGGCGGGAGGCCGCCTGCTCAGCTCCCTGGGCCGCAGTGCGAGGGGCCTCGGCCCGGCGCTGGCCCTGGGGGGAGGCTGCTGGGCCCCGTGCACAGGGGCGGGTGCTGCCCCCCTGCCTCGACGGGGTTTCCGCGAGAGACGGGCTCACGGGTTGGGCCAGTGGCTCTCAGCGTTCCTGCCCCGGCCCACCAACCCCAGCGCAGCAAAGCCGGGCAGCAGGGGTGGGGTTGGTAGGTGCCAGGCTCTGGGCCAGAATAACCCGTGGAAAAGGGATCCCGGTGCCTCTGGTCAGCATCACTGACTGGGCGGGTAAAAGTCTGCTCCGCGCTGCGGCCGGGCTAGGGCAGGCAGCTCCCACAAGCCACTGGCACGTCCCTCTGCCTCACAGGCGGACACCCCACAAGTACTCTGCTGCCAGGAGCCACCTGAGGCAAGCACTGCCTGGACCCTGCACCCCCAATCCCCTCCTCGACCCCACTCACTTGCCCCAAGCCCCTGCCCCACCCCAGAGCCCCTCCAAACCCGTATCCCAGAGCCTGCACCCTCTCCTGCACCTCAAGCCCTTACCTCAGCCCTGAGTCCCTCCACACCTAACCTCTCTGCCAAACTAGTGATATGAATGACTAGTCAACCATCTGATAAGCAAATGCTTATTACTCCCTCCACTTTGCTGCCCCTCCCCTTTGCTGCCTCTATCAGAAAGAGGCATCAAGGGAGGATGAAAGAACAGGGTACAGTACTTGAAAGTGGCAGTTCCGCATGGAGCTTTGGGTCAGGCTCTTCCCAGTGTTTCAAAGAGGCAGCTGAGTCCCCGGCTCTATTCACTGCTGCCATCTTGAAACACTGGGAGAAGCCTGATATCAGGCTCTCTCAGCAGCATCTCAAAGCTGCAGCGCTGCATGGAGCCTGGGGCCAGCGGGGGAGTTCTCAGCTGATCCTGGGCTCCACACTGCGTTGCCACTTTGAAACGCCATGTGAGCCTGACACTGGGCTCCTGCAGCGTTTCAAAGTGGTAGCACTTCACAGAGCCCAGGGTCAGCACTTCACGGAGCCCTAGGGCTGTTGCTACACTTCAAGGGCAGAGATGCCCTATTGACTAGTAAGCAAAATGCATTGACTATTCGATGAGTTTGTTGCCTGCAATTTAACATCCCTACTCAGAACCCACACCCCTCAGTCCCAGCCCACACCCTGCATAGCTCATCTCTATCCTTATCCCTATCTATCCCAGAGACTGCATCTTTAGGAAGAGCCCACAACCCCCTCCACAACACAACAGCCTGTCCCAGCCTGGAGCCCATCCACAGCCTGAACCCCTCCTTTCTGACCACACCCCAGAACCCACACCCACAGCCCAGAGACTTGATCCCCTCCCATATTCTCTCTCTTTGCCCCAGTCCAGAGTACCTGCCATATTCTGAACCCCTCATTTCTGGCCCACACCTCCAGCCCAGAGCCCATATTTCCCGGATCTCCCTATACCCCTGCCCTAGTCTGCAGCCTCCTCTCACTCTCCAAACCTTCATTTCTGCCCCCAGCCTGGAACCCATGCACATCCCGCTTCCTCTTCCCCCCACTAGGGGCACAGGCAGCTTCTGTGGGCCCCTGGGCAAAGTGTGTGTAGGGAAGGGCTCTGCACTCCCAGAAGGGGTGGAAATTCGGGCAGTTAGGAAGGAGCCAGGGCAGCCACCCCTGCATGCCACCCAGAGAGCACTGCACCCCTCCCAGCCCTCAAAGCTACGTGGAGCACACGGTGCAGCACTCTAATGCAATTTAAAGGATCCAGGGCTCCAGATGCCACCACTGCTGAAGTAGCAGTGGTGGTGGCTGGGAGCCCTGAGGCCTAGCGATTCAGAGGCCTGAGGCAACTTCCCCCTTTGCCCTCCTTCCTATGCCCACTGGCAGGCCTAACCCCTGCCCAGCCTAGTGAAAATTATCATGTGAACAAGGGTAGGGGACACTGAATGATGGGGGGGGGGGGGGAAAAGAGTGATTGTTGGGGGAGGCCTCAAAGAAAGGGTGGGGTAGAAACAGGGCTGCAAGAAGGGGCAGGTAAAGGCAGGGCAATGGTATTCAGTTTTCTGCATTTGGAAAGCTGGCAACCATAGGTGGGGAGTAGGCACCACTCAGGGCTGGGATCAGGGTTGGGGAGGGGGCTAACATGCCTCTTCATTCGCCTTACTCCAATTCACAGCTAGCTCAGGTAGTGTTCTCTGGGCTGCTGCAATCACACTTCCTGTCTGCCTTGTCCATGTACAACTACAGAGCTTCTTGCGCCAGAAATATGTAAATGAAGCTAAGCGTGAAAGATCGCTGAGCCTCATTTGCATAGCTGAGCTGCCATTTTTACAGAAGAGGCTCTTGTGCCAGAAGGAGCTGTCTACACTGCCCCTTCTTGCACAAGAAAAACCCTCTTGCGCAATGCTGTTATTCCTAAAAATAATTGGTGTAAAAGCATTGCACAAGAGGGGTTTTCTTGTGCAAGGGGCAGTGTAGACCACTCCTGTGCAAGAGCCTCTTCTGCAAAAATGGAAGCTCATTAAGCATGCAAATGAGGCTCACCATATTCCACACTTAGCCTCATTTGCATATTTCTGGTGCAAGAAGCCACGAGTGTAGACATAGCCCAGAGGTCCAGGTACCAAAAGGAGTCCTGCCTTAAAATACAGGTTCGACCTCCCTAGTCTGGCTCACTCAGGCCCAGAGTGGTTTCAAACCAGGGAGTTTGCCTAACCAGATACAGAGGCAGCAGGGAAATACAAGTAGCTGACAGATTAATGGATAAACCTAGGCTTATCAGTTAATAATTTGGGGTACTGTAGCCAGACACAAACCCCATCTTGTTTTTCCACAAACCCCATCTTGTTTCCCTCCCCCCCCCCCCCCCAGAGAGCAAGAGAAAGGCAGTCAGCCTTTGATGCCCTGGGAACACAGGTTTGCTGCCTGTCCCTGACTCTACCATAAACAGAAACCAGACAGTAAATGGGCTAGCTGACGACCCGGGGCCTCCCGTCGCCCTGATGGCTAGTACCAGTAATTGACACGCCTGCACTGTCCCAGGAGAGGAATCTTCGCCCATCACATACCAGAGGTGCCCATTGTCTGCATTTTCCCAGGTGTAAATTATGCTTTGCACCCTTCGTGGGAAACTTGGCATTCAAAGCCATTTTTCCTAATTGGCCACTTGAGCCCAGGAAGAAGCCTACATGACCCAAGGGGTATAAAAGAGGTTCAGCAGCCCACCCCATTTGAGCTCCAATCATCTATACCTGCTGGCAGGTATTGATTGTCTCCCGAGGTCTGTGGGACGCCCAACCTCGCCCTACTTCTTCCCGAGGGATTGAGAGAAAGACGCTGGCCACGCCAAGTCTGGAACGCAGGGGTGAGAATATATACCTGCTATGTGTCTATTTTGCATGCATTTAATAAGAGCTCAGAGAACCAAAGGGTTTCATGGTACCTGTAAGTGACTTATTAGTGTAATTTCTGTCCTGTCCTTTGTAGTGGCTGTGTTATCTGTAACACAGCAGTAGCATTTAACAACTAAGTTTACCCTGTAACAATAAAATAGTAACTGTTTAAGCTTTAACCTGACTCCTTCAGTTGCTGTAACAGAACCAAGCACAATTTAAAGAACTTCAGCCGGTAATAAGGGACTCACTGCCCTGACCGTCGGCTGACAGGTACGTCTAGACTACATGCCTCTGGCAACAGAGGCATGTAGATTAGACTACCCGGCATAGGAAAATTAAGCGGCGATTTAAATAATCCCAGGAGGCATACCTGGGAGGTCGACAAATGCCTTTGATGTCGACCACGGAATGTCCAGACTACCGCGCTGAGCCGACAAACAGCTGATCGGCTCAGCGCGGCAGCCATTTAAATTTAAATGAAGTGGTGATTATTTAAATCGCCACTTCATTTTCCTATGCCGGGTAGTCTAATCTACATGACTCTGTCGCCAGAGGTATGTAGTCTAGACGTACCCCTAGTTTATTACTCGTTGACATCACTAATTAACACAAGGTGAAACATGTTTCACCAATATGCTAAAGAGTGACATTGGGACTGTTTAGGGCTGCTGCCAAAGCTACAAACTAGTTTTATAAAAATGTCCATAGTGGATCAGACCAAAGTTCTATCTAGCCCCCTGTCTTCCAACAGTAGCCAGTTCCAGGTGTTTCAGAGGGAATAAACAGAACAGGCAATCATTAAGTGATCCCAGCATTATGCCTGCTTTAATAGTGCCTTATAATTCTTTGTTTTGGGGCCTTAATATACCATAAGATAGTGAGAAATTTGTTGTGTTCTGGTAATTCTCACTTTCCACTCATATTTTTAACAAGACTTTGTATACTTTTATTTTTAAAATAACGATTTTAAGAATGTAATTTTCAGTCATTTAAAAAGTTACTCAGGCCACTTGAAAAAAAAAATGGTGCTGGCAAAGGTGCTACACAGACTGCCCCAGAACTGCAAGTCTTCACTATGTACAGAACAAAGAGGCAGCACAAGGTTCTCACACTCTAAGGCAGTGGTTCCCAAACTTTTCTGCATCACGCCTCCTTTTTGATTTGAGAAACCCTCATGCTCCCCCCCCAAAAAAGCAGCAAAACTTGGGGTGAGATTGACGGAGGGGGCTGGGTCACCTCATGCCCCCCCTGGAATTTCTTCATGCCCCCCCTAGGGGGCACACTCCCCAGTTTGGGAACCCAGGCTCTAAGGCACACACAGTCTATCACTGATACGTTTCATGCATAAGAATAATTGACAGTGACCTTACTGTTTGATTAACCTCCCCCCCTCATCCCCGCTCTGTTCTGAAATTTGATTTGTCCTTTTTATGTGTTCATTTTTTTGACTGTATCCTTTTGGCATATATGGGCATGCCAATTTTCTTCCACAATTTGATCTGAGGAAGTGAGTCTGGCCCACGAAAGCTCATCATCTAATACATGTATTTAGTCTGATCTTCATTTTGTTTTGTATTATTTTTTTCACATTACGTTTTTATTCTCTTCACAAAACTCTGACCATACAATGGAGTAACAATTTGTTCACACCATTTCTGTCACAGACCTAGTGGAGTCTTTTGCATTCTTTTTATAGTCAGCTTTCGCTCAATAAAAGTATGCACCTACAGGTTAGGCTGGTCTCCAAATGCTTTGGGTGGGTAGTAAGAGCAAGTTGTGACTCTTTTGAAATGCTTTCCTCTACAAAGTATACTGGTTAAAGCATATCCAGTCCTAACACACTTCTAAATGTTTACTGTCAGACTACCATGGCTGGTCTTATTTGACAGATACCAGATAGGCATCAGCCATAAGTGAAATACTTGAATCATTTTGAGAATGGCCTAAAATGTGTATTTTTATTCATAATGGAAGGTTGGTGCCAGTGGAAAGCAGTGCTCAGTGGGTCCATGAATGGGGCAATAAAGACTCTTATCCCAGCTAATGGTTATAATATTTAAGGCTGCCCCAGAAGGAACCTGAACATGAAGATAAGAGACTTATAGCAAACAACAGCAGAGTTACTATGCTGATTCTTGATGGTTGTTAAAGCCTATTCCAACAATTTTTCATATTCATTGTTAATATTTTTGGCATTCAAGTGATTTCCCATTGTATACTACTAAAATATGTTTACATTTTTAAAAGTAGCAGCTGTTACTATTAAGACAGTAATGGACTTCAGGCATTTTAAATTATGTTAGCACAGTAATTATTTTTTCCCTCAGAATTACAATATAATGGGTATTATTAATGAAGATAAGTGCTACTGCCGCTAAGAAAACAGTGGCTCTTTTAGTTGTTAGGATTGTTCTACTGTTTATTATAGGCCCGTGTCTTTAGTTTAGTACTAGATACTCCTGAAAACTTTAAATGTTGAAAAAAACATTTCAAGTAGTTAATAGATATTTAGTAATCATTATGCCTCGTTTATATCATGAATAAATCTTTCCCTATTGAAATTTGTCAGCCAATTTTTTATCATGTGAATCGTAACTTTCAACTGTCCAATTATTTACATGTTGAGGTATGTCTATCACAAAGTAGCTTCACACCATACTACAAAGTGTGCACAAGCACAATATATGGTCAGAAAAAATCAATCACCCAGCCTCGCACACTGATTCAGCCCATGACAAGACCTGGAGCTTCCGTGTGCAGCAAGGGGAGCTGGCGCTCATGCTCCAGGCCTCATGCTGGTGGCATTGGCTGAGGGGGCTGGAGTGTAAGTTATTGATTGATTGATTCTTTGCTTTTCACTTGGTGCATGGACCCTGGCTGATTTTTTCAGTCTGTTAGTGGCCCCCATAGGAAGTCCATTTACAGTTGCATTCAGGATCTGTTGCAGTCTCCAGATCAGCATCAAGTGAAGCTCAGATAGAAGCACGGAGGCTCGGTAGTAGGCTGGCTGCTCTTGATAAGGAAGTGCATAAATGATCATAAGGAATGTTTTCAAGGGAAACGAGTGGACCTCCCACATTATCCCAAGATGGCAACACTGTAGCTGCACTCAACCATTGTCACAATATTTAAACCAACACTCTTTAGAATTAATTAATACCTTGCATTTTAATGCAAAATAAAATTTTTCAATTCTTTAACATTTCAATAGACTGTTTTCTATTTTAAAAATGTATGCTTTAAGTTATTAAAAAATACACCTATATAAGAAACAAGATGTTTTTATTTTGCTAATTCTAACTCCAGGGAGTGGTTAACTGAATCTTTAAAAACTACAAAATCAAGAATGTCATAATTATCAAGGAATTAGAAACATTTATAAGGTATTGTTAAATTGAAGACTATTTTATTATAATTGAGACTTTGCAACATATTTTATAGGCAGTTCTAAAGAATCTCACAAATCTTCCTCTCTTATCTTCTCAAACACATTATCCTCTTCATCTGATCTAACCAAAATCCTTTTTCTTGGTATAAAACCAGAGTGAGCTATCTGCAGAGAAACAAATACACAATTAAATACAGTAAGAGCACACAAAGCACAGTAATCAAGAAAGCCAATAGACATTCAGAGATAAATATGAACAGTGCAACTAAAAAAAGTTTAACAAGTATCCTGTTTTATTGATGCAGTGGGTAGCTCTTTAGGTCAGCATTTAGGAGACAGAATTGCTTACTAGAGCAGGAAACTGCTCTAATAATTAAGACATTTACAGCAATGTTTATTTCAAATGTTCTAAATATGACACACATTGGGACATTTGGGGCTGCTTTTTATTGGTGTTATGCCTAAATAACAATGTCTCAATCCAGCAAAGACCTACATAGATGTGCTTAACCTTAGTATGTGACCAGTCCGATTGAAGTCACTGGGAATTTTCACATGCTTAAAAGTCTCAGAGGGGTAGTCATGTTAGTCTGTAACTTTAAAAAAAAAAAGTAGTCCTGTGGCACCTTAGAGACTAACACTAATATATACATAGTATCATGAGCTTTTGTGGGCAAAACCCATTTCTTCAGATGAGATGATCTTAACACTGAGCAAGTGTTTGCAGGCCTGAGGCCCATGTAAAGTGATTATGTCCAAACATTAGAAATGGCCAAACTGGAGTGTGTCTATACAAAAGACTAAATGGATACAAGTCAAACATCAACAACAGTAACATTCAAAAACCAGTAGGAAAGCACTTCAGTCTCCCTGCATACTTAGTAACAGAGTTGAAAGTTGCAATTAAGCAAAAAACAAAACACATTTCAAAAACTTCAGTGTGAAACTGCAGGGCTAGAACTTGTATGCAAACTTGACACGATCAAACTGGGTCTGAATAGAGATTGAGGATGGCTCTCTCATTGCAAAATAATAAATAATAATTTTCTTTCTTGGTATTCATGCCCTCTCATCAACTGTTAGGAAAGGGCCACATCCACCCTGACTGAACTGATCTCGTTAGCACTGGCGCTCGGTATAGTAATGTAACACTCGCATCATTACATGACATGAGTATATCTACCTTCAATACTGAAGTTTCCATTTCATGCATCTGATGAAGTGGGTCTTTTCCCATGAAAGCTTATGCCCAAATAAATGTGTAAGTCTTTAAAGTGACACAGGACTCTGTTGTTTTTGCTTGCATGACTAGGCAAGAAATACATGGCATAATTCTTTAGAGATAGATACTTGGAGAGTAGTTTATTAAGCATCCTCCTGGGCTCAGTGCTTACATTCAACCAGAGATGTCCAGAACAGAGCTCTGGAAAACACTTTCAAACCCCTGGGGCAAAAGCCTGGGGCTCTGGGAAATACGCTGAGGATATAAGCCTGGCCTTGGTAGAAGGAAGATGAGCAAGATCTTTGATCAAGCTGATAGTTGTGAAAGTGAACACAGGCAGTCCAAGCAAATGTCTCTCTCTCCTTCTGAAGTGTTAAAGACTAAATGTTACGTATAGTTTTTCAAGCATCTTAGCAAGTGATAGAAAAGCTTCAAGGAGGGGGATGGAGTAGGGAAGGTTCAAGAACCATAAAATTGAGACATATAGGAGATTTTAAGATGTTCAACTCAATAAGACACAATCAAGTGAAATCTTCACATTTTTGATAATGTAAAAGTGCATTCCAGAGATGTAATGTCCACAATCAACTTCTTTCGCCCTGAGATTATTAAAATTAATTTGAAGATTGAATTTTCTACACAGCAGGTTTGGGGAACCTTTTTTGGGCTGGGGGCCACTGACCCACAGAAAAATCAGTTGAGGGCCACATACAAATGAGAAGCATACAAAATCCCTTCACTGATATGGCTGCCAACCGAGAAGGAAAAAGTCATTTCTTACATTCCCAAGATCCTAGGGAGGCCCAGGGTACTAGATTGTGTGTGCTTCAGCCCTGTGGTAGGGCGGTGGAGGGGCTGGAGCACCAGCACGGGCTCCCAAATGCTGGGGGAGAGTCCTGAGGACTGGATTCAAGCAAGCTGGGGGCCACATCCAGCCCCTTGGACTGAGGTTCCCCACACCTGCTATACAGTCTGGTTTCTTAAAACTAGGTATAATGAAAATTGAAGACCTACCCACTGTTGGTTTTATAGCTTAGGAAAAAGGATTTTGAAGTCTAGACTAGCATTTCATGTAAAGATTCAATAAAAGTGCTAATAGTGTAGAAAAATAGTACTTGCACATAGTATCAGTGAACACATTACTTTTTTAGAATTTGCTATGGATGTCATTCACTGCGGTACAGAATAGGGATGTGAAGGACTAGTCGACTATCCAATAGCAAATGCTTACCAGATAGTCAACAGGATAGTCAACTAGTCACCTAGAGGCAGCAAAAGGGGAGGAAAAAGGGGGTACTTCAAAGCGGGTGTTTCAAAGGGGCAGAACTGTACCATGCTGACCCCGGGCTTGTGCACTGCCCCTTTGAAACACCGCCCCGGCTGCTGAGCTCCGACTGAGCTGGGAGCTTCCCTTCTTATACCTCCAGCCCTAGCTTCCTGTGTCTGGCACCACCCACCAAGGGGTTTTGAGGGGAGTTTTCTTCTCTGGGTCAGCGGGAGGCCATGCTGACTCACTACAGGGCTTCTACACTGTAGTGAATGTCACTGTAAAATGTCAACAAGGCTAATAAAGTGGGATGTTTGAGAAGTAAGTTGGAATCAGAAGAGCGGTCCCTAAAATTGACCATTCCTCACAACTGAAGAAAAAGAAAGAGGTTTTACTTTATTTTAATGATGCACCAGACGCTATTAGGACCATAGGATATGAGCCTTCTCAATCATAAGAAACATTAGGTGAACTATAGACAGTGAACAATCGATTCAGCAAGTTTAATATTCTTTTTCCACTTAAAGTATCTGCAAATGTAGAAATTACATTACAGGCAGTCCCCGGGTTACGTGGATCCGACTTATGTTGGATCCGTACTTACGAACGGGGCTTTTCTCGCCCCGGAGGACGCGGGCAGCGGGACCGCCCAGACGCGCCGCGGTCCCGCCGCCCGCGTCCTCCAGGGCGAGAAAAGCTGCTCCGCGTCTCCCTGGTCTGCTGGGGGCCCCACTAGCTGCGCCCCCCCCAGCAGACCAGGGAGACGCGGGCGTGGGACCCAGGAGACCAGGCTTTTCTCGGGATGCTTGTGGTACAGCAGCTTGGGTGCTGCTGGGATGGTCCAGTAGTGCTGAGGAGCGGTGCTACTGGAGCAACCCAGCAGCACCCCAGCTGCTCTGCCCCAGGCGTCCCCAAGTCAGCCGCTGCTGAAACTGACCAGCGGCTGATTCCAGGAAGCCCGGGGCAGAGCAACTCTGCCCCGGGCTTCCTGTAGTCAGCCGCTGGTCAGTTTCAGCAGCGGCTGACTTGGGGACACCTGGGGCAGAGCAGCTGGGGTGCTGTCGGGTTGGTCCCCGCAGCGCCCCAGCTGCTCTGTCCCAAGCGTCCAGATTCAGCTGCTGTTGAAACTGATCAGCGGCTGATTCCAGGAAGCCCGGGGCAGAGCAACTCTGCCTCGGGCTTCCTGTAGTCAGCCACTGGTCAGTTTCAGCAGCGGCTGAATCTGGACGCCATTTCCGACTTACATACAGATTCAACTTAAGAACAAACCTACAGTCCCTATCTTGTATGTAAGCCGGGGACTGCCTGTACTAGAGCAAACTAGTGGTCCACTTAGTTCAGTAGCCAGCCTCCAGTAGTGCCCAGTACCAGACACCTCAGAGGAAAGGGACAAGAACTCGATAACAGAAAAGTATTGGATAATTTCCTGATGAAGGAAAACTTCTTCCTAATTTCAGCATATTTAGTGGTTGTTTTATACCCTGATGCCTGAGGATTTTTAGCCCTTATATATTTTTTTCTGAATTCTGATAAGCTGTTGGTTTTATTTACTTATGCCACATGATAACTTTGCCTTGTGTAAAAAGTTCTTTATTAGATTTAGATTTGTTTACCTTTCAATTTATACATTTGGATCTTATTCATCTATTGGTTTAAGTAACATATTTTAGCCAGTAGGTGCTCATGAAGTATTAACTAGCAATTGCTACTTGTGATTGGTTATATTCTCTGTGTGACTGTTAAACATATTATCATTTCTATTCACTGATGGAATAACTTGCAATCAAGTAAAGAGATTAAGAAAATTTCACAACTAATGCTAGCGAAAATACTGGTATGAGCTCTGGCAGCATGACGGGGCCGTCAGGAATTCCAGTGGGGCTACTGTAGCTTGCAGGGTCGAGACGCTGGAGGAGAAGAGCCCTCATGGCTGGAGAGAGGAGCCTAATGGAGAGACTGATTCTCCCTCTCCCAGACTTCCCCTGGTCTGGAAAACTCTCTTTTCCGGGACCCATCAGGTTCGGGGGGAGGGGGGGGGGGAGGGCGGGGAGAGAGGCGGACCAGGAAGGTCCAACCTGTATGACCTTTGCTTTCTGCAAACAAAATTTTCAGTAATGCAAATATCTACAACATGCAATGAAAACAGGAGCTGGGGGTCATCAAATCCATCAAAGCAAGCTAGCATTTTTATATAAACCAAATTCAATTCCCCCCCCCCCCCAAATATTTGTCCAACATTGAACTCAATGGGAATCTGCTCAGGTAAGGAAGCCCAATGTCTATTTGAACAGCATTAACAGGCAAAGCTGTTTGCAATTTTGTTTTCGTTACACCATTTCTCACTTTGACATCTTATACCCATGTTCAGGGTTTGTAGAACCGCGGCAAGCCCTGCTCGCCAGCCACGCTGTCCGGCGATCTGCATATGCACAGATCGCCCAAACCCGGCTCTTCCGGGTTACAATCTGCTTGCCACGGGTGAGTAGATTGTATTATTTGTTGAGCCCTGCCCATGTTTATATCCTACATTCTATTGTAATAATGTTTGTACAAGATACATAAGAACATAAGAATGGCCGTACTGGGTCAGACCAAAGGTCCATCTAGCCCAGTATCCTGTCTACCGACAGTGGCCAGCACCAGGTGCCCCAGAGAGGGTGGACCGAAGACAATGATCAAGCGATTTGTCTCCTGCCATCCCTCTCCAGCCTCTGACAGACAGAGGCCAAGGACACCATTTTATCCCCTGGCTAGTAGCCTTTTATGGACCTAACCTCCATGAAATTATCTAGCTTCTCTTTAAACTCTACTATAGTCCTAGCCTTCACAGCCTCCTCTGGCAAGGAGTTCCACAGGTTGACTACACGCTGTGTGAAGAACTTTCTATTATTAGTTTTAAACCTGCTCCCCATTAATTTCATTTGGTGTCCTCTAGTTCTTCTATTTAGGGAACTAATAAATAACTTTTCTTTATCGACCCACTCCACACCACTCATGATTTTATAGACCTCTATCATATCCCCCCTCAGTCTCCTCTTTTCTAAACTGAAAAGTCCCAGTCTCTTTAACCTGTCCTCATATGGGACCCGTTCCAAACCCCTAATCATTTTAGTTGCCCTTTTCTGAACCCTTTCCAAGGCCAAAATATCTTTTTTGAGGTGAGGAGCCCACATCTGTACACAGTATTCAAGATGTGGGCCTACCATAGTTTTATACAGGGGCAGTAAGATATTCTGGGTCCTATTTTCTAAGATATGCCTTATGAATGATCATTTAAAAGCTCAATTTGCTGCTCAATAATATTATGGCAAAATGGACACAGCAGCATTATATGTGATGTTATAAACATAAGCTGAGATCATAACTAGAAGTATGTTTTCTAAGTAAGTCTGGGCAGTGGCCAAATCAGTTCCTCAGAGACAAAAGACAAATTGGTGCTCACCACAGTGTAAACAAAGCTGATGGATCATTACCTACTCAGTGGTCATTCTCTGACTGGAAAGGAGGCAGGGTCAGAAATCTACATCTTAGCAACAACAACAAAAAAACAAAACAAAACAAAAATTCCACAGCATTCCCTTCCACACAGCTGCCTGTTGCCTCGCTCTCAGCTGTAAGCACTTTTCTGAGCAGGGGACAGGACTATAAAAAGAAGAGGCCCCTTCTCTCTTCCTCAGTGTCTCTGGCTGCACCTCAGGTGACAAAGGAAAACAGCCACTGGGACTTGAATGGGAAAGGAACAGTCCTGACCTGAAAGTTTAGCCAGTAATCTATTGGGGCACATGGTGATGAACTTTGCTTGAACTAATATCATGTGTTAAGTTAGGCAGCAATAAGCAATTTTTCATTGTTTTTCTTATAACCATTTCTGATTAAGCCTTATTACATACACTTTCAATGTCTTTGTAGTTAATAAGCTTGTTTGTTTTATCTAATACAGCAGTGGTCTCCAAACTTTTTAAGCACAAGATCACTTTTTGAATTTAAGTACAATCCAGGATCTCTCTCAAACTCAAATACCCTTGTCCCGCCTCCTTCCCACCCCTTCTCCAAGGCCTCACCCACTCCGTCCTCTCTTCCTCCCCCATCCTCCCTCCCTTTCACCAGGCTAGGGCAGAGGGTCGGGGCACAGGCTCTGGTTTTGGGGATTTGGAGTGTGAGGGGCTCTGAGCTAAGCCTGGGGCAGGAGCTGGGGTATGGGGGGGGGGGGGGGTCATGACTGGGACAGGGGATTGGAGCTGGCTCCAGCTGGACACTGCTTATCTCAGGTGGCTCCTGGGTGGTGGGGCAGTGAGGCTAAGGCAGGCTCACCCTGCCCTGGCCCTGCACCACACTCCAAAGCAGCCAACATACTCCCTCCATCCCAAGCCCTGTTGTGCCCCCGCCCTCCGTTCTGTGGAGATAGAATACAGGATGGGAGAGGGGGAACCCTGACATCAGCACCCCTCCTCTTCCCTCCCTGCTCTGCAAAGCAAGCAGGGGGCTCCCAGGGCAGGGCAGCTCCAAGGTTAAGGATAGGAGATACATAGTAGTATGGGGAGGGGCAACTGAAGTGCTGTGCTTGATAGCCTCTTGACCAAACCAGTCAAGATCACCTGTTAAAGGCTCCAAGATAATAAATAAATAAATAATAATAATAATAATATATGGAGATATACCATCTCAGAGCTGGAAGGGACCTTGAGAGATCATCAAGTCCAGTCCAGTCCTCTTGCCCTCACAGCAGGACCAAGTACCATCCCTGACAGATTTGCCCCACATCCCTAAATGGCCCCCTAAAGGATTAAACTCATAATGCCGGGTTTAGCAGGCCAATGCTCAAACCACTGAGCTATCCCTCCTTCCCGATCCTGATCTACTGGTTGGTGACCACTGTAATACAGTGTGTTTAAGTTGAAGAGTTTGGATAACAATTTTAAATAATAAACTGGTGTATTAGACCCTTAATGAGATAATGGATTTATTATACCTGTTCTGTTTCTGGGCAGTGCAAGACGCACAGTTTCGGGGATCAAGGAATGGCTGGCTGCAGCACACACAGACAGAGCTGGGAGTGACTTACATGCTGGAAGCTGTTTGTCAGCAGTCCAGGTTGGAGGTTATAACAGCAAAGCACTATAAAGGGAACCCCAAGGCAGGGATAACACAGCTACTCAGAGCTTGTATTCACATACAGCACTACAGCTGCACCACCCCTCTCAGAGGTGGGAGCTATGTTGATGGGAGAAGGTCACCTGTCACTGTAACACGGTCTACACAGGTGGTTAGGTCAGAGTAACTATATCACTGACAGGTGTGAATTTTTCACACCCAGAGCAACACTGTTACACTGATATAAGTGTGTAGTATAGACTGGGCCTCAGTCCAGATTGTACCCTGGCGTGTCACACTCACTCACTGACCTGGCTTTGTTGGATGCTATATTTCTTACTCTTCAAGGATTCAGGCATCTCAATCTGCTAAACAAAGTAATGAAATTTAAAATGCAGTAAACTCAAAGAAAGCAATTATGCAGACAAACTGGACTGACCCGGTTTCCATTGAATCCAAGGGGAGGAACAGAAGCAGAGCGTTAGTTAATTTATTTATATTTTCTTAATCCAGTTCAAAGTCACCATAGCTACCAAGTAGGAGCAGTAGCAGCAGCTGAAAATTAGTCATTGTTACATCTAAAATGTTAACATATTGTGATATGCTATACTTTGGGGGAGCTCCTGTATCCCCCATAATCCTCATCTGGATTTGTGATAGTATAAAATATATGCGGCCTGCAATTATGATTGGCTGAAAGTCACTGTCCTAGCTAAATAAGTTTATCTTAGTGACTAAGAATTTATGAGATTATGTTGCATGGCTGTCTCTAAAACATGCTGTCAGTTAGAGAATCAGCCAGATAATAGTTCATCAGAGACAACTAGGAAGGAAGGTAACTAATTCTGCGCTGATTAGGCCTTGATTGGAGTACTGTGTCGAGTTCTGGGCACCATATTTAAAAAAAGATGGAGAAATTAGAGAAGGTCCAGAGGAGAGCAACAAGAATTATTAAAGGTCTAGAGAACATGACCTATGAAGGAAGACTGAAAGATTTGGGCTTGTTTAGTTTGGAAAGGAGAAGATTGAAAGCGGTTTTCAGGTATCTAAAAGGGTGTTACAAGGAGGAGGGAGAAAAATTGTTCTCCTTGGCCTCTGAGGATAGGACAAAAAGCAATGGGTTTAAACTGCAGCAAGGGAGGTTTAGGCTGGACATTAGGAAAAAGTTTCTAACTGTCAGGGTGGTTAAACACTGGAATAAGTTGCTTAAGGAGGTTGTAGAATTTCCATCTCTGGAGATATTTAAGGACAGGTTAGATAGACATCTATCAGGGATGGTCTAGACAGTACTGGGTCTGGTTGTGAGGGCAGGGGACTGGAATCGATGACCTCTCGAGGTTCCTTCCAGTTCTAGTGTTCTACGATAATTCCCCGGGCAGGTGTCAAACAACCATCAATAGCCACTGTCCAGCAAGAGAGCTACAAGTCAATGACTCATCTGCGTAAGACCACACCAAGGGAATTCTCAACCTTTCTGGGGGACTCAGCAATGCCCACCAGACATGCCTATACTTGTGTTCATAGGCCCAATGGTATAAAGCAGAACAGAGGGGCCCTTAGCCTTTCTCCTGTCCCCACCTATGCTACAAGCCAGTGGTTCCCAACCAATTTTATACTGCAGATCGGCAAACCCATTTGCAATCTTTTGGAGGACTACTAACATTTTATCTGCATATTTATTAGACAAATAATGAATATGCAAATACAATGTTAACTATCCACCTAGCCCAAACCCAGCCCCTTGCTCCTCAGTGCAATACCCTTTGACCCTCACCCCTAAACCCCAAGTCCTTTGACCCTTTAACTTCTGGCCCCTACAGCCCATGCCAATGCTCTCTTGCCCGATGATCCTACCACACCCACACCCAATACCCCTTTGACCTCACCCAAGCCCTGCACTCCCCAGAGCAAGGCTGCCCCCTCCAGGGAGCAGGCATAGCTATTACTGCTGCGCAGGCAGGGGGAGCGGCTGTTGGCAGTGCGCACGCTTCCTCCTCCTTTGCTTCCCCTTCCTCCCCAAGTGCGTTGCATGTCTCCATGAGTTGAGGCAAAGTGGAGGAGGGGGGGGAAGTGCAGAGCCCCAGCTAGGCTGCCATCTTACTTGGGGGGGGAGGGAGGTGCCTCCTGCCATGGCCTCAGCCCCAGTGCCACCACCAAGCAAAATCAGCCACACGGCTGCCGGAGCTAAGCTGCTGCGAACAGCCAACTTCAGCTCTGGCAGCTGCCTCAGCCCCAGCAATTGGGACACACTGCTATAAGCAACAAGGACTCTGAGAAGACAACCAAAGACTCCAACAGAGAAGACTGGGTCAGGGTTAATCAGTTTCAAAATTCGAACTGGTCTCCATCTCCATTTACTCAATGTCAATTTTAAAATTGTTTAAAATGGAACACATAAGTCATGTGTTGCCTTCCTAGTCACTTTAATGAGCAAGAGGATATCAAAATCCTAGTACTAAACCTGCAGTCCACATGTAGTGTCTTTTTTTCAGTTCTTAAAAAGAACTGAACATAGCAGCTGTTCTACACTACCATCAAATGTCAGGACATCAGCAAAGGTATTGACATTTAGCACTCAGTACAGCTAAGAACACCACAGAAACTCTTATTATGAAGATAAGTATAAAATTAAAGGTTAATTTGGTTAAGGAGATATAAATATATATTTATAAAGAAAGCCAGAATCGGCAAGTAAATAAATCCATGAGAATAAGTAGTATTAACTGTAGTGCGAGAAGAATGTATGTTTCCAAAAGTAGCTAATAAAATAAAGAGCTGCAGTAACAAGACAAAGAAAAATGGTCTTTAAAGAAACAAGCCCAAAACTTCCCACTGTTCTGTTGGTAAGCAAAGAGTAAGTGACAAGATAAGAAAGGACAGGTGTTAGGAAGAAGGAAGGGTAAGCTGTCTCAAATTGGGTTTTAGCAGAAGTCAGTAATTGGTGATGACATCACTTGGTTGTTTAAAGGTACAAAAAGTAAACTCTTAAAGAGACTATTGCTAATACTTGCCTGACCACTTGGAGCCATCCAATATGGGTCTAAGTATGCCTGGGTTTACCCCATTTGAAAAAGTCTTGACTACATTCTTATAAATGTTTTGCTACTGTCTGGATACAGTAAATTGCTTATTAGTTAGGTTTTTATGCATCTTTACAGCAATTGCATGAAGTACCAAATGGCCTTTGGATTTCATAAAAGAATTTATGGTTAAAATAGTGTTTAGTGATTTCCCATATTAATAATGTCAATTAATAATTCTAATACCTATAAAAGATGTTCTAGTTTAAATTTAAAAAATACATTCATGGACAACAGGGAATTTTCTGACTCTCCACTTTTTAAAATTTACTAAATTTCTCTTGAAGTCTCTCAGTATGAATTTTTCAAAATTTCAGACTGATCACAGTAAACATGGTGAACAAAATGTTTTAGTAGAAAACAAAAATTCAGACAGGACATGAATAAAGCAAGTCAAAGACACAGATAAGAGTTATAAAGTAAGTGTGCGACAAAAGGTCAGCTTTAAAATCCAGATTGCACAGTATTTCTTGACATTTCCACCACCTTGTCAATTCATCCTGCATTAACAATGCTGGAAACTACAAGCCACTTTGGGGGAACAGATAGCTCAGTGGTTCGAGCACTGGCCTGCTTAAACCCCAGGTTGTGAGCTTAATCCTTGAGAGGGCCATTTAGGGATCTGGGGTAAATCTGTCAGGGATGGTACTTGCTCAAGGTCCCTTCCAGCTCTATGAGATATAATATATGGATATATATACCTATTACACAACTGATGGTAGTGGCAATGGGAATTTCATTCCCATAAAATTCCCTAGCATAGATAAGAGAGATAGCTTTGCTCACCATTTCTTTGTCTTCTTTCATTGTCTTCATCAGCTGTTCTGATATTATCTTTTTTAAGCAGCTACTTAGTAGAAATGCCTAAAATAGATCAAGAGAATATATTTTAATTTCTTTTGTTAAAGATTGACTCAACCCTATTTCCCTCCTCCCTTCCCCATTTTCTCAGTAACTACTGAACTATATTACTTGCCTTATTTGGCTAATTTTACCATGTACTTAAAACGTGTGCTTACTGAATTAGTTGCAAGTAGTTGTTAAAACCCAATATCATTGTGACTAAACCATGACACCACCTCTTAGAAAATTTAGGGTAGGAGTTTTTATTGTGGGTTCTGTACTGCAACTAATTATTTTATAATTGCCCATGTTTAGTGGCTGTAAGGCAGCTGAACATTCAAGACCAGCTTAGACAAGCCAATTTGGTATTGTCAATGCCAATACAAGTACCTACCATATTTCTAACACACCTTAGTTTCAGAAGTGCTGAAAATGCAAATGGCAGGAGTTCAGAACCTCTTAAATTCAGATCCAGCTGTGTCTACGTGGATCTGAATTTTTTGTCTACGTGCAAAAGTTGTTGCAACAATGCAAATGTTGACAGTATACTGCTATTGCTTGGAGCCAGTCTCTCCACCGTTTTATACTGCATGGTTATAGTGCTAGTGTGAATTGAAAGGATTGGGCATGGCAGCATCACTAGTTCTACAGAGGCCTGACGCAAAGACCCTCAAAGCCTATGGGAGTCTTTCCATTGACTTCAGTGGATCAAGTCTTGGGGTCCTCTCAGCAGCTTTTCAGGTTTTAATTTCTTCACCTTATCTTTGAAGAAAGGAATGCAGTTTTTCTACTCATTAGCACCTAGGGCAGGCATGTCCAAAGTCTGGCCCGCGGGCCAATTGCGGCCCGTGTTCCGGTTTAATACGGCCCCACAGGTAATTTGGCAATATCTATCTTTTATGGCCCCCAACGAATCCATATGTATTGAGATGAATACATTGTAAAATCTCAGTTAATGTCAGTTGGTCTAAATCAGTTATAAATATATTTGGACACAACATGTATACTTGGTGTTATGTTCCTGTTCATATTTTTTGAACTTAAAAGTTGACAGACAACCTTTATTACCAATAATATGTAATGTACTTTACAATGTTCCTGACATATATTTCAGCTTCTTGGATTTTTTTTCATCTGGCCTTCAGATATGAAAGGCAGAGTGATTTAATACCTGTTTAGATTTGTCATCCATGTGACGAAATGAAAAGTATGCTGTTTGCAATAAACTTTGCATAAAATAGTTAATTTGCATTTAATTTTAATGGTTCAAAGAATGTCAGGCAAAATGGTCGGCCCTCACGCATGTTCACTTAATCAAATCTGGCCCTCTTTGAAAAAAGTTTGGACACCCCTGACCTAGGGGCAGCTTTAGTAAACAGGTTCACCTGGAAAGTTAACAATAAGGGAATGCTGATTTGGCTGCTCTCTTCCTAGAACAGTGACCAAAGTGAAAAGCCTCATAGCTTATGAATATGGGGGTGACTGATGTTCTTGTAAAACTCTTGAGTGGCAGCAAGTTAATGAGCTTTTACATAAGTGGGTGAACGAGAGAGAGTCATGCTGAAATAAAGAAATAATGCATGAAAAATTAAGCATTTTGATTTCCCTTGGAAAATGATCTGCTACTAATTTTGGCTGGCTTGGGAAGGGGTGACTTTATTTAACTGAAATATTAGTCATCTGATTAAAATGTGGCACATGGCCAGAAAAAGTTAGCCAGCTCACAGTCTGACTGAACCAGCATCAACCTTTAAAGACGTGTTGGGAAGACCTAGAAATGGTAGTTGGATTATTACCTTATGTTAGAATTGACTTTGAAATGTGAACCTGCATTGTTAGAGTGGTAGAATGGTAGGTGTTTGCTCAGGTCTTGTAATGTAAACAAACAATCCTTGTCTGTTACTATACTATAGCTTTGATTCAAGATCAGAAGGAAATATTAACATTTATGATGAAACTGGATTGAAGTGGATTATTGTTTATATATCCCTTTGAAAGTTGTGGTAAACAGCATGTGAACTGTTTAAAAAGGACAAATTACCTTATACTAATTGGCAAGATGTTTGGGAGACAGGATGTTATGTCAAAACCCTATTGTGCTCTCCCAGGCCAAGAGGCGGTAACAAAAAATATAAAGGCCCTTTGAACAGGATCCTTTTTTGTCTCATATGCTTGGATGCTCCTGGGGAAAGCTGCAAGCCATAAGAAATGAGATCCCCGGACATCCTGGTGCTCCTTGCCTTAGATTCTCAGATCTGCTGGAGGTTTCATACCAGAGAAACCTGAGCCACAAGAACTGAGGTCCCAGGCATGGGCTAGAATCACCCTGGATATAGATTTTGAATTATGGCCATGAACTAAATTCTAAAAACCTTTGCAACTACAAAATCACCATCTCTGTTATGTAACTGAATCTCGAATTGAACTCATGTCTGTATGTACACTGATCTTTTAACCAATGCTCTTTTTTCTTTAGTAATACATTTTAGTTGAGTTGATAAGAATTGGCTATAAGTGTGTGTTTGGAACAAGGTCTGAAATATGCATTGACCTGGAAGGCAATGTGTCTGATCCTTTGGGATTGTTAGAAATTTGTTTAACTGGGGTGTGTGGGTGTTGGCCTGGGGCTGGGTATATTAAGGGCATGGTTTGGACTGAGAGTGACTAATAAGATAATACAGAAGCTGGTTTGTGCTGGTTTGGTGACTATAAATATTGGAATAATCACCAGGGCTGGAGATTGGCCATCCCATTTTTTGCTGTG
This sequence comes from Pelodiscus sinensis, assembly GCF_052426305.1. Taxonomy (NCBI): domain Eukaryota; kingdom Metazoa; phylum Chordata; order Testudines; family Trionychidae; genus Pelodiscus; species Pelodiscus sinensis. The sequence continues at coordinate 37,359,213 of NC_143053.1, read as the reverse complement.
TACCCTAATTGAGTGACCTCAGCGGACTTCCCTGGATCCTGCATATAACAGGGAGTGTAAGGTAGGTGAGAAAAGGGGAAGAAAGAGAAACAGCTTATCTGAAGAACACCCCACATATCCCATGTTTGCTTGTTTTAAAAAAGCCAAGTACTAGGGATGGATCTGTACCAAGATTCAACCCCTCCACTAAAATCTGGGTTCTTTCATATCTAGCTCGGAGTGCTACAGTACATAACTGTAAAATGGCTACTTTTTAAACAGTAACCAGAAACCTGATGGTGTGGTGGTGGAACACTATTGAGGTACTGTGGAAACAGGGATTATTATTATTTACAGTAGGCTATACAGATTTATATCAACCATGTTCTTGTTTTTTTGTTTAATATATACTTGCATGTAAATATTCATGTGCGTCATCTACCAGACGGAGATAGGGTCTAGTCATTAATCATTTCCACCACATTAAATTTTGTGAATTTCAGGGGCTTAGTAAATATCAGACTTGCAGCCCAGTTCAGGGCAATCTCTCTTGCCAAAAATCAATCCCCTCTTTGAGGTCCCATGTAAGTCTGGTCTTAGACTGAACTGGCACCGGCACAGCTGTTGTCCAGTTACAGAAGAGTAAATTCCAGTTCCTTTGGCTAGCAGCCCACATTTCTCCACAGGCCTTCTCCTTTCCTGCCTGGAAGCTAACCTGTTTTGTGTAAAAGACGATCCATCTCCATGAGTCTGAATCTTTGTACTCAAACCGGAGTTCTAGGGTCTGCTCATATCCCTGGTCTTTTGGCCGTGTAATCGCACCCTGAAAAGCAAGAGAGAAAAGAAACAGCCATGAAAGGGTATCAACTCAGAATCAGGGCTGGACTCTCCATTCAGACAGGTTCAGTTTATGTGGCTTATTGGACAAAAGTGCAATTGAAGCAGATGGCGATTTGTACTGGAAGAGGCCCCCTGTGAAGGGTGAAATCTCCACTAAGCAGGGGCAGTAGATTTATATAATATTTGGCAATGCCAAGAATGGGTCCATGCCTCCCCCCCCCCAAATGCCTTGTAAGCCCATGTGGAATTGAGAGCTGCAGGCTGGGATCTGGGATGAGAGGCTCCGGGTGCAGGAGAGGACTCAGGGCTGGGGCACAGCATTGGGATGCAGGGGGGTGAGGGCTCTGGCTGGGGGATGGGTGGGTAGGCTCTGGGATGGGGATGAAGTTTTTGGGGTGCAGACAGGCTACCTTGTGGCTGTGGCCAGAGGAGGCTTCCCCCCAGCCCTCTCTCATCGGTAGCAACAAGCTCCAGGGAAGAGGCCTCCCTTTCCCTGCCCACCTGGCCCACCAATGTGTGGGTGTCGGGGGGGGGGGGGGGGGGGGAGAAATAAAGAGTGTAGTTGCCCAGGGGCCCAGGTGATTTAAAAAGGCACCGGAGTCCTGGCCACTGTAGCTTTGCTGAAAAACGTCTCTTGATTCAAAGACACTTCTGATATGCCCAATGCAGGTTCCAGGGTAGATGAGGCAGTGGAGTAGCAAATAAGCTATGGGGCATATCAAAAGCGTCTTTGAATCAAGAGATGCTGAAGCTGTTCCCCAGAGCAGGTTGGGTCAGCATGGCTCAGCTATGGCTACCTGGGGGCACCTCCTGGCAAGCAGTGAGGAGGGAGGTTCAGGGCTTTTCCATGCAGAGGGCTTGTGGTCCTGGCTGAGGGAGGGGGGCAGGGAGCAGCAGCCAGCCAATGCACAGGGCACAGGGACAGGCCAGGGGCAGCATGTGGGGCTGGAGGACAGGACTGACCCTGAACATTGGTGGAGGTAGGCCCCCATGCTCCCATAGGCCCCACAGGCCCATAGAACTTACAGCCTAGAAACAAAAGGTTGACTATTAGACCCAAAAAGACCCCATTTTGAATTATACTGAAATATTTTGAGACATGCAATGTCAACAAGGTACTTACTAGAAAAGTAACCTGCCAGCATCTCACCCTGCTGATCTTGAAACTGGCCTGTTTGGTCTGGTTACTAGGCAGCTTTATGCAGCAGCTAATCTCATTATTTCCTATATGAACAGCAGCAGAACAACCTACTTCTGGGTAGTCACAGGTGCAGGGATCAAGCTGTATATAGCCATAGTGCTGCACTTCTTGAACCAGCTCTAGAAACTGCATCAGAAACACAGAATTGGACAGTGATATAAAGTAGTGTCCCACGTGATCTTCTGTACCATGTAGGGTTAGCTTGCCATGACTCAAGGCTATGCCCTGCACTGACTTTCTCTGAGGCCCCACACCCTGCTCACCCAATCCCCAATCCTTTGGCGCTTGCTCTCCCCCCCACTCACTTTCACTGGGTTGGGGCATGGGACTGAGGGGTCTGGAGGGTGAGAGGGTGCTCCAGGCTGATGCTGGTGCAGAGGGTTCAGGTACAGGATGGGATGTGAGGTGCAGGTTCTGAGAGGCAGTTTGGGTGCCCTGGGGGTTCAGGGTTAGGACAGGAGATTGGAATGCAGGAGAGGGTGAGGTGTGCTGGCACTGTCCCCACAGCTTCCAGTGGCTGCGGTTCCCAGCCAATCAATGGGGGCTGCAAAGTTGGCACCTGGAGTGGTGGCAGCACGCAAAGACCCCCTGTGCCTAGGAGCTGGACATGCTGGCTGCTCCCAGAAGCTGTATGAAGCCAGGGCAGGTAGGGAGACTACCTTTTTCCCCACTGTGCTGGAGACTGGACTTTGGTCTATCAAAATTTCCCAAATGGCTTTTAATAGCTACCAGGTGTAAAATTCACCAGATTGTTTCAGTCAAACCCCTCTGCCCCTCTCCCAAAATCTGAAACAATGTTTTATTCTGACTTTTTAAAAATTAAACTGATTTGTTTTGCTTCAGGACTTCATGTTTAGAAATTTCCTTCACTTTTATTAAACATTAAAAGCGTTTAATCATAGAATACTAGAACTGGAAGGGACCTCAAGAGGTCATCGAGTCCAGTCCCCTGCCCTCATGGCAGGACCCAGTACCATCTAAACCATCCCAAATAGATGTCTAACCAACCTGATCTTAAATATCTCCAGAAATGGAGATTCTACAACCTCCCTAGGCAACTTATTCCAGTGTTTAATAATGCTCATAAGTGAAACATTTTATTTTGAAGACATATGTGTAACCCAGAATTTTCTCTTCATTTTTTGGCACTACAGTGAATAAAAAAAATCCATTATTCATCTCTAATCATCTGGTATCTTCTCACTCACTTTCCCTATCTGTAAAATGGGTCTGAAAGTCAAAGCAAGAGAGTGTGTATATGGAACTTTATGATTCTATTTTTACAGTCACTTTTCAGAGGAATCCCCCATTTAACATATGAGGCTGCAGCCTGGAGAGCCTCCATCCGGAAATATACTCTCTCAGTAGGTTTATATCACTTTAAAAGAGCAAATTACCTTCATTTTGTTTGCTGCTTTTTGTAGCAATTTCAGTTTCTGCATCTGTCCATCTGTGGGTTTGACCCAATTCTTTTCAATTTCCTGCAGAGCCTTATTTAGAAAAGTTAGACAATTTTAACTAAAAAATAGCATATCCATCTGCTCTTTAGGGAGGGACAGGGATGAAGATGAACAATGGAACACAAAATGTTTAGTCTACTCAACCCTCAGTCCCTGCACCAAAGAAGTTTCCAATGCTCAGTGTTGCTCAACATATCTGCAAGCCCCAACCTCTGACTATGAAAAGCGGCATCCTATTCTTATTCTGTCACAACATTATTCCAGTGCACAGAGAAAACATAACACTATATGGAATGATGGGGTCACAACTACCCATTGTAAAAATCAAATGAGCAAGCAGAAGCACTAATTAACCATGGGAAGGAAAGATCTCACAGCATGATCTAGTGGTAAGGTCATTGGATCCATGTCTACACTACAGCTTCCATCAATGCTATCGCAGATGGTGTGCTCTGAGGATGAATTACAATCATGAAATTTGCCAACAGAGACTATGCACAGGTTTAAAGCCTTTTGAATCAAGTTCTCCGTAGCGAAAGGAGGAGCGTTACAGTTATTATGGATATTTTTATACCTTTAGATCAGGGGTGGGCAATAATTTTTAATGGGGGGGCCACTCCAAGAATTTGGAAAGTGGTCAAGGGCCACACTCTTCCATATTAATGGAGGAGGTGTGGGGTCTAGGACGGAGGTTGTGTGCAGAAGTGATCTTGCAGTAAGGGGTTGGGGTACAGGAGAGGGTGTAGGATCTGGGAGGTAGTTTAGGTGAAGGAGGCAGTTGTGACCTAGGTTAGGGGACCAGAGTGAAGGGGGTTGGGTTGTGATCTTGGGCACAAGGGGATTGTGACTTGGGGCAGGGGGCTGTGGTGCAGGAGAGGGTGCAGAAGTTTGGGTTGTGACCCGGGGCAGAGGATTGGGGTGCAGGATCTGGGAGGGGATATTGATGCAGGAGGGGGGCAGAGGATTTGAGTTGTGACATTGGGCAGGAGGTTGAGGTGCAGGATCTGGGAGGGAATATGAGGGCAGAGAGTTTGGGTTGTGACCTGGGACAGAGGATTGAGGTACAGGATCTAGAAGGGGGTATGGGTGCAGGAGGGGGAAACAGAGGGTTTGGGTTATGTGGATTAAGGGGGCAAAGTGTTGGGATGCCAAAGGCATCCCCTGGCTGGGAGATTCAACTGCTTGATTCCCAGCCAGCAGCCTTCTCAAGCAGACTCCCTGCCTGTCCTGTCCTCACACAGGCTGCAGGGGCCATGTGGTTTTTGAACAGCTACAAGCCCGAGGGGAGGGAGGAAGGTGCTTTGCAAGCTGCCTGTTGCTAACAGGCAGCTCCCATGGGCCGGAAGCCAGCCAATGGGAATGTGCTAGGTGCAGGGGCAGCACATGAAGCCTCTCCTCCCTCCCTCGGACTCTCAACTGTTCCAACAGAGCCCTGCAACGGCCGCTTTTCCTCAGCAGCATTGGGGGCAGGGAAAGCAGGGAGTCTGCCTGAGACTCCCTGCTGTATCCCTGGGCCAGATCTGATAGCTTGGTAGCTGGATCCAGCCACAGAGGGCATTTTGCCCAGCCCTGCTTTCTCTCCTGGTGGGGAGAAGCAAGGGGCACAAAAAGGCTTCTTATGCAAGATACCACAAGGGACTCTCTATAGCAGGGCTGGGCAAAAAGATGATCTGTGGGCTGGATCCAGCCTGCCAAGCTGCCGGATCTGGCCCGCAAGAGCCTCAGCTGGGTCCCTGACTGTCTCACTCCCGCGCTTGGCACTCCAGAAAGCCGGGTGCAGGGCCACATGTGTGTTTGTGAAAGCTGAGAGCCTGGAGAGGGGGTGAGAGGCTTCTCATGCTGCCCCTGCCCCCCAGTAGCTCCCGTTGGCCAATTTTGGCTAATAGCAGCTCCCTATTTGCAGGACAGGCAGCATGTGAAGTGCCCCTCTTCCCTTATCTTTTGGGCTTACAACATTCAATTCAGAGCAGTAAACATGGCTCCTGCAGCTCCCCTGAGCACATACAGGGGCTGAAAGGCAGGAACCTTGGCTAAAAAACCTGCTAGGCTACTGACTAGGAGCCAGGTAAGGTCTCCCAGCCTGAGCCTACCCATGGCACCCCAGCCTTGTAGGGATAACATATTAATGTATTGAAAATGATTCCTCCAAATGGAAGTGACTCCCCATAATTTGTTCCCCACAACTTAGTGTTTAGATTTATTATTAATTCTTCTTCTTATTATTATTATTATTTGTTAAGATTGTTAAATGTTTAGATTTATGATTATTATTGCCCCTTTAGAATATAATATATTAGGTCATGTAACTTAGAACTGTTAAAAATATAATCCTAACTGTTAAGAATATAATCCTATGTAGCCAGAAACAGCTCCCCCCCCTGTGCTCCAGGGCATGCGCAAGCTTGTGCAAGGGGCTGCTTGAAATTGACATTGCAGAGATACATTGTAACAATGCATTGTCAAGCCACTAACTCTGCTATGGGAGCCAAGCCCTGTAATTGTCTAAGGGCATTGTTAACTTTACTTAGCAGTCAGAGAATGTTTTAAGCAATACCACCCAGAAACTTTCTGTAACTACAACTTTTATTATTATACAAAATACTGTATGAATGTATGAGAGAGTGCTTGGATGATGAATGAATGGCTCTGAGAGGTGCCAGCCTGAGAATACAGCAACAAAGGGCTGAAGAAGGCGTCAGGTGCCAGTGCAACCAAAAGGTGTCAAGTGGAGAAACTGGAGGTCCACCCGATGAGATCACTGATGAGCACCTGGCAGCCACCCTGGAGACATCAGCATGATACAGCAATTTCCATAGACTGGCATAGGAAAAAATTCCTATAAGAACTGGACTAAAAAACTATGGAATCAGAGTCCAAGGTTCTGCTGCCAGCCTACCAGGAGCTTCAGATGCGCATCTGATCAGGACTTCGCTCCCCACTACCATCACTTGTGTACAGAGTACCTGGCCAGTATCCTGTCACAAGCAACTTCCAGGCTGGTAACTATACACAGAACTTGAATGAATGGATGTATGAATGAATGGTTTATATATATATATATATATATATATATATATATATATATATATATATATATACACACACAAGTGTATAAGGGTTAAGTAGTGTTAGGAATAAGTAGTTAAACAACGTTGTTTGCTTCTATCTTTTCTTTATTTTTTATTATTATCTTTACAATAAATGTGGCTTTTTGCCTTATCCCCCTCATAAGATCCTGCTTGCTTTTATTTGGTACAACAGCCTCTCCTTTCCCCAATCTCTGCCCCCCTCAGACACTCCTACCCCATATACCCCAAACCTTCTGCAACCCTGCTCCAGCCCCCATACATCTTTCCAGGCACTGCACCCCCCCATACTCTTCCTCCAGTCACAACCCCCTCTCAGACCTTGCACCTCCATCTGCTGCCCCTGGCAACCCAAATACCTGCACCCTCTCCTCACTCCTGCCCCACGTCACAACCCCTTCCCAGACCCTGCACTCCCTTCTCCTACACCCCTCTTCCAGGCTAGAATCGTCTCCAGTACCCATATCCCTCCCTGACTCTGCAACCCCATATCCTGTCCCAGGTCACAATCCAAACCCCTGCACCATACCTCAGGTCACACTTCCCTCCCAGACTCTGCACCCCCACCTTACCCCTCTCCATTGTCCCAGGTCACAATCCCCTCCTTCACCCAAATTTCCTCCCAAATCCCACACCCCAATCCCTGATGCACCCAACCTCCATCCAAGACCCCTGCACCTCCTCCATTGATATAATGAAAGAGTGCAGCCTTCAGCCACAAACCAAATTCTTGGAGTGGCCTCCCCATCAAAAATAATTGCTCACCCCGGCTCTATAGCAGTGGTTTTCAAGCTTTTTTTTTTTAATGACCCAGTTGAAGAAAATTGTTAACGCCTGCAACCCAACATAATTTGACTAGAGGAGTGGGCTCTGGGGTAGGGCTGAGGATAAGAGCTTTGGGGTATGGGCGGGGGCTCGGGCTTTGGGGGCCCAGGCAGAAGGTGTTTACCTTGAGCGGCTCCTGGTCAGCGGTGCAACGGGGGTGCGCAGGCAGACTTCCTGCCTCTCCTGGCCCCGCAGACCATGCTGCAGCACAGAAGCAGCCAGCAGCAGGTTCCCATCCAATAGAAGTGCAGAGCTAGTGCTCAGGGCAGGGGCAGTGCACAGAGACCTGTGCACTCACCCCCCTCCCCCCCCCGTCTCCCACCCCAGAAGCCAGGCTTGCTGTTGGCTGCTTCTGTGGTGCAGCACAATCTGCAGTGCCAGGACAGGCAGGAAGCTGCCTTAGCACCTCCACTGATCACCCTACAGCAATGAGACCCAGGGCCTGACATTCCACGACTCAGGACTGGGTCATGACCCATAGTTTGAAAGCCACTGCTCTATAGGCAGCTTTATTCCTTCCCCAGTCCCACCTATGGATTTCGCCACAATTAGCCTAAGTATCATGGCTGGCTTCGGGACTTCTATGTGCCCCTCATGGGTCACTGCACCTGGAAAGCACCATTATGGGCTGGGAGCCCAGTGCCAGCATGGGACTGGCTGGCAGCTGGGGGACACATGAAGTAACAAAAGTGGAGTTTGCCGATTTCTACTCTGTTGCCATGGGGGTTCCCAGGCTTCACGCTGGAGGCCAGAGAGACTTCATGGAGCATGTGCTCATGTGTCCAGCTCCATCCCCCAGCCCAGTTGTGCTATTTTCAGGTGTGACTCCCTGCCGCAGCACGCTTCTCCCTGGGGGGCGCTGGCCGGGGGAGATGGAGTCACTGCTTGGTGGGTGGAGTCCCCTCTGCTGCACCTGGTGAACTGCACAGAATGGGGGAAGGTGGGGAACATGGCAAGCTGGGCCAGGCCATGCTTTCCCTCCGCTGAGGAGGCCAGCCCTGGCTCTCTCTCCCCCCAGGAAGCTGGCATGAAGAGGCGTGGCTGAGGGACCCACCTCACTGTTCTTCCTTCCCTTGAAGTAGCTGTGTTTGAAGGACTGTCTGTTTGGAGGGACCGCCCTCACACTCAACAAACTCTGTCGGCTGGTCAAGCCATTCAAGTGTGTGAGATACAAGAGGCCACACCTAGGAGGAGAGATGCTGACACCTCCTCCTCCTCCTCTTCCTCTCTGCATCCTTCGGGGCAAAGGAAGGCACAACCTTGCTTCTGCTTGCTCCAGTTCCTCTGAAACTATGGGGTTGGAAGGAGCTATAGGCCTTCAGTCAGTAGCAACCCCAGACCACAGAATACAGGGGCGTGGGTAAAGAGAGGGAGTTCAGCCAGTAAACTGAAGGAGACTTCCCTTTAACCTGGGATAGCAAACAGCTTCTGCTCCAGGGTTTCCTGGGGAACCTGTTATTGGAAGGCAGCCATAGTGAGTTCCCAGCAGGAGGAATGGGAGAGCAACAGGGGGCACCATGGTCAAGAGGCAAGGCACAGGATAGGGTGCAAGGCCATGGAAGGGAGTTGGAAGCAATGAAGGGAGAGGCTGCAGAACCTGTGGGTAATGGGAGGGGAAGCAGTGGAGGGGCAGAATTGCCACAATGCACGTTTGCCCAGGCAAGTTTCCCTAAAGCCAGCCCCGAATCACCAAAAGACAATTCTTTTTTTGAGAAAATGGTAAGTAGTGAAAGTGTTTAGTATGCAAATGCAATCTCAGCCCTACCACCACCAGCAGAATAGCACAGACATATATTGTCATGAGAAGCAGACAGACCAGGGCCTAGATACATTCTCTTTATGCATGGAATAATTACTTACACTAAACAGAAAAGGGAAATTAGATAGTGTTATTTGTACACGAAAAATTGTCAAGAACAAGTTCATCCATAGTTATATCTTTTCCATTAAACAAAAATACACCATGACAGAAGTTCTTGCTCATACTTAATCTTCAGATAACCTGCACCATGTAAAACATAGTTTGTACATTATTAAAATAGGAGACTCATTTTGGGAATTAACTTTTAAAAGTATCAGGAATTTTCTTCTTTCGTTACCTGCATATAGAGTAAGTTCACTGAAGAGCTACAGTTCATTAGCATTTTATCATGAGAGGGATCCATATACCTGACAAATGCAAAAATATTCCACTTTACTTTTCTAGGCACAACAATCAGCATTTCCATTTCCATGCAGTTGGGAATACAACCAAAAAGTATCAGAAACAGAAAGATACCGCTACTCACAAAGCAGTACAAGACAGCTATGTTACACCATTGAAATTACACATCTGTGAATTATGCAAAAAAAATTACTCTTATACAGCATTGTAGCAAATAGTCTGCGGCATGGAATAACTTCTATTGCTCACCTGCTTTTATCGCAGTACCCTGGAAAACGATGAATGTAGAATCCAAGTGTTAAAAAAAACCATCAAATGTTTCTCTTGCATGTGATTAAAACTTAGGGCCTATCTACATGGAGAAATTGAATGGCGGAACTATACCAGTGCTGTTACATACTATAACTTCCAGTGTGGAAACACTTATTCCAGTCTGGGTGCCTTTTTGTGGTTTAGCTTTCACTAATTCCAAGCACACACAAGCCAGAGGTTCTCAAATTGCATCATATTGCAATATCCTTCTGATAAAAATTATTACATGACCCCATGACTGAAGCCTGAGACAACCTGTAGGGGTCAATTGTGGAAGAACTCTGTACACATGAAGTATAGGGGTGGTGAGGCCTGCATTCCCCCTTCCCCTCCCCCTTCACCTACTACTGACAAGGCAGAAGCAAGCCTCTAGGAACATACGCCACTGTAGCAAGAATGAATTGTAGATAAGGGCAGGAACATAATCTTGTTTACCTAAATGTACTGATCATGTAAACAAAGTCAAAGGACAAGCAGTGCAGATGAGCCATACTGTAACAAGTGATGAGTAACCCCTGGAAATTTACAAACTGCCGAACAAGGTAGACACACAGTATTTAAAGCTGCACCAGAGCACAGCAATTTGGACCTCACCGATAGGCTTTGGGTATCGGAAGCTGAGACAGTCTCTCACTTCATCTGCAGCCGAAACAGAGTTCCCTGTCTAGCAGAAGGGATGTAAGAAATGCCACTCTTCCTATCATTTTCTTTTAGTTAAGGGGCACAGCTGATAGCGGTCAGAAAATAAACTGCTTGTGTTTGACAGATAGATACCTCTGTAGCATGTCTTTGTACTTTGAGAACCCAGTGTTGGACCTGAGATTTACTCTTGCCGGCAACATTTGGCACAGCAAGCAGGGTTCTCTTGGTACAAATCGCTTGGCATGTGGAAGAAGGGGAAGCAGATGGGCGAGGGAGAGAGTAGGGTAGAGAGCTAAATTCCAGGCTGGCCTTGCACATCAGCCTGGGGTGTGGTTGCTCAAATCTGGTATGATGTAATGCCTGCCATGCGGTTTGAGGGGGAGCTAGCTGATGGGGTCAGTCCCGCTGGTATCCAAAAGGTGCTGGAGGCGTTGGAAGTGCATAAGGAGGATGAGGGGGTGCAACAGGCTGGATGGCTATTCCTAAGCACATTCCGCAGTGTATGTGAAGAGGAGAAGGAATAAACTATGTTTTTAAAGCAAGTATTGCCAAAGTTTAGGCATGGCCCATGGTCTGGCAATATTTTAACTTGTTTATATTATGCAGACCTTGAAAGCAAATTGGCAAACGTTTACAAACCCTTAATCTCACTCAAAAAATACTGCTGCAGTCTGGCTGCTATGAAAAACCCTGTACTGAGGAGTTTAAAAAACAATTAGCTGACTGCAAAACTGAACATTTGGATTTACCCATGTAAAGGAATCAGAAGGTATGATGCCTAATCAAGGAGCTTACCCTTCTTACTAAATTAGTAAAGGACAAAACCTATGTCCCTGGAAAGGAGCCATCTAGCAGAAAAGCAGGTTCAGGTTCAGACCATAAGAAAGAAATAAGCATGTGAAAGGGGGTAAGAAGTTTGGGGCCCTGTGTGGGCATAGTAGAAAGAATAAGAAAAACAGTAGTACAGGCATTGGAAAGTTTTCATTTGAGGGACCACGCAAGTGATTAAGGGTATGAGAAGGTGAGAAGTTGACTCCCTGGGAGTGTGGAAGGAATTAAGCAATTGTTGTAATGTGTGAGAAGAAAACCTGCTATAAAAGGACTCCTTGTTTTTGTGCAGCCTCTTTCCTAAGCAATGTGTAAATAATCCAGGCAAAGAAACAAGCTAATTAAAACAGTTGGCTATGGACACTTTTGTTAAATTTGCTAAAAGGGAAATTGAGGCATACCACCTTTAACTTAATAATTGAGCAGTGAAGTAATTTACCCAAACCCTCCAAAGCTGGTTTACAAAATAAAAGCATAAGTAATTATTGGGTAACAGCAGGCTGATCAAGAAGTCAGCAAAAGTAAAGTGAAGTTACTCACCTTTGGTGCAGTAACTGTTGTTCTTCGAGGTGGTGTCCCCGTGGGTGCTCCACTATGGGTGCTGGGCTTGCCCCGGTGCAGCAGACGGAAGCTTGTGATGAGCAGTGTTCGGCCGGACTGCGCATGTGCCGCGGGCTTGTGGCTTTCGCACTCTTTTCTGTCTTGCACGGTCTGGCCCACCACCAGATCCTCGAGACCACCTCAGAGTCTGTAAGAGACAAGAACAGAGAGAGAGAGGGACTCTGAAGCGTGGAGGAGGGTGGGTAGTGGAGCACCCGCGAGGACACCACCTCGAAGAATAACAGTGGCTGCACTGAAGGTGAGTAACTTCGCTTTCTTCTTCGGGGATGTCCCCGCAGGTGCTCCACCATGGGTGACTGCGTAGCAGAAGTCGCCAGAATGGAAGGAGGGCAAGGAGTCCCTATTTATCTGCTGTGGAGAGCACCGCAGTTGCCACTGCTCCATCTGAACGAGTGATAAGAAAAATGGAATAGTGTTTGGTGAAGGTCTCATGTGAGGGCCAGGTCACCGTCCTGCAGATGTCCTTCAGAGATACCCCTCTATGAAATGCTGTAGATGTGGCCATGGCTCTAGTGGAGTGGGCGTGTGGTTGGGATGGAAGGGGTAAGCCTTTCACTGCGTACGATTGCATTATGCATGAGGTTATGAGATTGGAAATCCTCTGGGAAGATAGGCATTGACCCTTTGACCTCTGTGCCAAGGAGACAAATAAGTGGTCCGTACGCCTGAAAGGTTTAGTGCGATCTATGCAGAATGCTAAGGCCCTGCAGGTGTCCAAGCAGTAGTGTAGGGCCACTTCTCGTGGTGAGGCATGGGGCTTCAGGAAAAAGGTTGGCATGATCACTGGTTCATTGACATGGAAACGTGAGACGATTTTCGGTATGAATCTTGGGTGTAGTCTCAAGACTACTCCATCCTTACAGAAAATTGTATATGGTGGCATGGCCATCATGGCGGAAAGCTCGCTCACTCTGTGTGCCGACGTTATGGCAAGCAGGAAAACGGTTTTCAAAGTGAGGAAATGCAAGGATACAGTCTCAGGAGGCTCAAATGGTGGCCTCATTAGGGCGTCGAGGACTACATCCAGGCTCCACACCGGTAGGACTGGGTCGTGTGGTGGGGCCATGTTGGTAAGGCCCTTGAGAAATCTCTTAGTAGTAGGATGGGCGAAGACAGAAATGCCATCTATCAGTGATATGAATGCTGATATTGCTGCAAGGTGCACCCCGATGGAGGCTAACACGAGGCCTTTGTCCTTTAGGTGCAATGCGTAGTCCAGGACAGAGGTGATCAACGGACGTGTCGGAGCGTGGTCGTTCGAGATACACCAGGTGGAGAATCTGTGCCACTTGTGAAGGTAAGTTTTTCTCATGGTTTGTCGTCTACTGTGTACTAGGACGTGCTGGACTGGAACGGAGCAGAGGGATTCGAATGGAGTCAGCCTGTTAAGAACCATGCTGTTAGGTTCATCATTTGTATCTGGGGGCCTTTCAGGCGTCCTCGGTGTTGCGTGAGGAGATTGTGGAGAAGCGGAAGGCAGATCGGTGTCTGCGCAGAGAGACAGTGGAGGAAGGGAAACCAGTGCTGGTGAGGCCAGCCCGGGGCTATGAGGATTAGTGTTGCCCTGTCCGCCTTCAGCTTCTGAAGGACTTTGGGAATCAGAGGTATGGGGGAGAATGCATAGAGGAGGGGTCCGCGCCAAGTCGTAGGGAAGGCGTCTCCCAGGGATGCGCAGCCTAAGCTCGCCCTGGTGCAGTACTTGCGGCATTCTGTATTTGCGGGAGTTGCAAAGAGGTCCACTTGGGGAGTACCCCAATGTTGGAAGATCTCGCGTAGGACGCCATCGTGCATTTCCCATTCGTGCTTCACATGGAAGTGTCTGCTCAGGAAATCTGCCATTACGTTTGTGGTGCCAGGTAAGTAGGATGCCGTAGGTGTTATTCCATGGCAAATGCACCAGTTCCAAAAGCGGATGGCTTCCGTGCATAGGGAACGGGAGCAAGTGCCGCCTTGGCGATTCACGTAATACATGGCTGTGATGTTGTCCGTGAGTATTCTCACCATGGTGTTTTGAATGTAGATGAGGAAGGATTTGCATGCGTTGAAAATGGCACGTAGCTCTAGAAGGTTTATGTGGAGCCGTGCTTCTTCTGGGGACCATTGGCCTTGGACTGAGAGGGAGCCCATGTGAGCCCCCCAGCCTAGTAGGGAGACATCCGTTGTGATTTGGTGGAGTGGCTCCTGCCAATGGAAAGGTATACCTGACAGCAAGTTTGCATGGCAGGAGTGATTGGAGAATGCCAGGTGGCGGCGTTACTGGCCTGTGGAGATCGTATCTGGTGTGGTCGTATACGAGAGTCAGCCAGTACTGAAGGGCGCGCAGATGTAGTCTGGCGTATTTCACCACGTACGTTGTGGGGGCCATATGACCCATCAGTCTGAGGCATGTGACTGAGGCTCTCGGAGCCATCTCAGCGCTCTGCGCCAGAGTGAAGGGAAGCAGCTGAGCGGGTGCTGTCTGGGAAGCCGGCGTTTGGGAAGCCTCCCGTGGACGCTTAGGCTTCGGAGCCGCTGAGGCAGGGGGACGTGGCTTTACATTGCCAGACGTCCCGGTTGTGTCTGCCTGGTTTTCCCTGCCATTAAAGGCAGCTGGCAGGGATCTCACTGGGGACAGCCTTGCCTTCTTTTGGAGTCCCGAAGCGGGGGAGGAAGCCCGGCATTTGTGTGGCTGCTAAACAGAGTCAGCTTGTTGTGGTTGCAGGGCTTTGTCAAAGAGGAGCATGCGAAGGCGCCTCTCTATCTTTTTTAGCCCTGAAGGTGAGTCTTGTACAATGGGTACACTTCTGGGGGATGTGAGATTCCCCCAGGCAACGGATGCACTCCGAATGGCCCTCAGAGGCTGGCATTGCCTCCCAGCAGGAGCCGCATTTTTTAAAGCCGGCCACAGACATTTTGCCAGCAGCCTGAGGCAGTTTTTTTTTTTTTTTAAAGTAGCAGAGAGACAGCTAGTTGTTCAAATGTTGCTAACTTGGCGATAATGTCTCTGTTCTGTTGTCTTTGTTCCTTTTCTCTTTTCTCTTTTTACTTTTTTTTTTTTTTTTTAAAGGTGAACGCAATTATGTACAACGGAGTTGACGGGAGAACAGCTGAGAGGCGGGAGCTAAGAGCATTATGCAGTTTCTGTTCTTAGTTCTGTCTCTTTTTAAAAAAAAAAAATGAGAAAAAACAGAGGAAAAGTAGGAAATAGGATTGTATGTACAAGGGGGAACCAGAAGGAGTCTAATTCAATGAGTGAGGTAAGGAGCATGGTTCCAAGCATCTGCAGTCTGAGGCGGTGAAGAGGAACTGGCGGGGGACCGGACTGCGTGAGACAGAAAAGAGAGTGAAAGCTGCGAGCCCACGGCACATGCGTGGTCCGGCTGAACACTGCTCATCACCAGCTTCCGTCTGCGGCACTGGAGCAAGCCCAGCACCCATAGCGGAGCACCCACGGGGACATCCCCGAAGAAGAAAGGCGTATTACAAGATATAATGTGCCACCCCCATGAGGGTAGGAAAATGTTCTTTTGTCTTTCAGAATATCAGAAAGAGCTGGTACCAGCTGAAGAGCAACTGGAGAAAAAAAAAAAAAAAAAAAAAACCATGGCTCTACTGTCATGACATAATAAATTGTGTTTTGTGTTCTAAGTTTGTCTTGTGGCACATGTAATGCAAACGTTGTTGTGTATTGTTTTTTAAATGAAAGAACATTCTAAGTAAAGCAAAAGCGTGAGCTAGGGGAAAAAGAACTGTTCAGCAAGAGAAAAGGAAAGAAAAGGATTGGGCCCAATCAAATGGCAACTCTAAAAACTTAGTGGAAGGATAATAGTTAGTTAATTGTTTAAGCTAGGTGAATGCTAACAATGTATCTACAGGTGAACAAGAAAAAGAACTAAAAAGGTAACCATGAGGCCGTTCTTGCTGCAGCTCCTGCTACTCCTACAGAGCCTGACGAGGGAGCAAGGAGTGTGCGATGTAAAAAGGAGGACTAGGAGTGGGATACCAACCCCCTTCCACTGGGTTTGCTTTGCTTTAATTGCCACACTAATGGAGCATTTAGCTTTTGCAGAACTTGCACACTAACTGTGAAAGGGGCTTGGCCAGAGGTAACAATACATCTGCAAGTGGAACATCAGAAAACGTGGATAAAAATCATACATCAATACTTACAACAATAGGGAAACTAGTAACCTCACCATTGTAATAACAGCCGATCATCCAGTTACTCTGGTGCCAGGTGCTGGACACCTTAAAAGGCCTCAAAAATACCTAGAGAATCACAGAATTGCATGGGTTCCCTATTAATAATGAAAGACATTTTTAAACCATGCTGTGGTCTTCTCGGGGGATGGTATTTGCAATTAATGCAACCAGCATCCAGATCACCTTTAAGGACAGCTGAGTACTGACAGCCAAGGAAAATACAAGGCACTGGGCTACCCCTTGTTTAAACACAACTACTTTGCATACTGTAACAACACTGGCATTGAAAGAACCACACAATCCTCTGTACTATAACTTTTGTGGGATCTTGTAGGTAAGAAACCAAACACTGAAATCAATTAATGCATTAATTACACCAGCATAGTGCCTGTGGAAGTCAGGCCTGCCGACTCTGGATGGGGCCTCCCACTTAAAGCAGACTGAGGTCACCCCGGAAGCATGGCAAATCTTTGTGAAGCAATGGCCCATGCTGAAGTGCACTCAGCTGAGAACGATTAACCGAGTTCTCAGGAACAAGGTAAGAATGGGGCAAGCTCTAGCTATCAGCACACAAGGAATTGTAACAGACCTTTTAGATGGCTGAGTCCACCCAGTCCTTATGGAAGTGGTGAGACCCCCATCTCCCCAATACCCTTCTATGGGAATGGGGAAACAGAGGATACATGAGAATACAAAGGCCGATATGGATGGACCATAGCATGATCTTTACCCTTCTAGCATCTGGTGCACAACGTGGGCAAGCACCCATAGGCATCCCTAACACTCAGCTAGCAAGAATGGTGACCTCCCTGCTAATGTTAAGGCAAGGTCATGTTACTAAAATAGAAGGCGTGGCATACTCTGAAGTCACTGGAAAGGCACTGTACCCCAGTGAATGTTGCACCCACTCTAACAGAAAGATTCTATGTACATGTCCACTTAACGCTTTAACGAATCTGTCTAGGTTCGAGGTGGCTGTTACCAAGAAACTAATGCACGCAAAGTTGGTCCAAATAAATGGTACCTACTGGTATTACACTGCCCAGAAGCACTCCATCAAGTTAAATGAAAAGCCCTGCCCCGCAACACACCTATCCTTGTGCATGACGGTCTCTCGACGAGCAACCCTGACCATTGATGAGGTGCGGCTCTACCGAATGCTGCCAATGATGGGTAACCCAACATGGGATCCAGAATGACACTATGGCAGTAAGTACTTGGAGGAGGACATACTGGCCTTGCAGGCGAAGATTAAGGAGTTGGTGGCTAAGGCCCAGAGACACATTCAGAAGGGCCGACTGAGGTACACTCAGATAGGGGAAACCGTGGACCAGGCCAATACCAAGTATTCCAAAGCCATAAACCAGGCAGTGGAAGTTAAAGCTATAGTCATGGGCAGTGCTATCTCAGGGGATGGAATATCCTGGGAATGAATTTGGGTGTTGTTCTGCCAAATTATGTGGGTGTATCAATTATAACATTCCTACTGGTACTAGTGCTCTATCAATGGTTCTTAAGTAAGCTAAAAACATTAAAATTGCTGTATTTAACCTGGTGGATTAGAGAACCCTACGTTAAGAGAAGGAAATGTAGGAACCAGTTTTTAACCCACTGTAGCCAGTAGCCCTTTGATATATAGGTAAAACCTTAAACTATGATCTGTGGCTAAGCTGTCCCCCCCAGAAACCTGCTGTTCAGTTGGAGCAAAGAGACAAGGCCTAGCTGAAGTCAAAACAGACAACAGGAAGCTTGGAGAAAACAGGACGGACACAGAAAAGCAGCCCTGTCTGTTCATAAGGTAGGCAGCACAACACTAAACGGACAGCCATAATTGAATACCATTATCGTGAATTTCACATATACACTCGAGGTTATGGCACTGCAAGGTGCCCCACAGTCTGCATGGGAAAGAAACACCCAGCTGCCCTCTTAAGGCCAACCACGAATTGTTGCTAAGGAACTAGAAATAGCGCCCCCCCTTCACGAGCCCAGCTTGCTAATTTACCAAAGACATATCAAACAATTGCTTCTGCGTATCTTTGTTTTGTTTTTGCTTTATACCCCTTGGCAAGCACCTATGGACCACACCTATCATGTGTCGGGAAGACACCATTACCACTCCTATGCATTCTAATGAGAATATGGGGGCTCGTCCCGGGATCCAAGCTTGTGAGCTAATCAGGAGCTGGAGACTGACATCCAAAAAGAAACATGCTTGCGTAAACACCCCAGAATGAATGAATGTGTCCCTTTAAACACCACATTCTGGATCCTTATAGAATACGAATTGATACAGTGGGGGAGTATGTTATGGATGATCTAGTTAATCAGACCATTGTGGTGCTCACTAATAATGTGCGGTGCTTGTGTGTGGTATCTACTACGCTTGTTATCTGGAGTGACCAGACACCCAGTTTACCCCCAGTCCGTGAATGCAGGTGCAATGCCTCTGCCCTAAGAAGCTGGCAGTCACATTTATGCCAAGCCAGTGTATCAGCAATCTAAGGTTTTGGCTAAAATGTTTCCCCCAAATTGGACTCCTTTCCTCAGCCCAAAATGGCAAACAGTGTACGATCAGATCCACATCCTTAACAAAATGTAATAAAACAAAACACCAGGTCATCCTCGAATAGCTGACACCCTAATTAAGGGGCATACCAGGGTGAGGTGCAGTGCCCCACCACCCAGGGGTAGAATGTAGGGGTCAACTGCGGAAGAACTCTGTACATGTGAAGTATAGGGGTGGTGAGGCCTGCATTCCCCCCTTCCCTACTACTGATGAGCCAGAAGCAAGCCTCTAGGGACATACGCCATTGTAGCAAGAACGAATTGTAGATAAGGGCGGGAACATAATCTTGTTCACCTAAATGTACTGATCATGTAAACAAAGTCAAAGGACAAGCAGTGCAGATGAGCCATACTGTAACAAGCAATGAGTAACCCCCAGAAATTTCCAAACTGACACAAACAAGGTAGAAGCACAATATTTAAAGCTGCACCAGAGCACAGCAATTTGGACCTCACTGATGGGCTTTGGGTACTGGCGCCTCGGAAGCTGAGACAGTCTCCCACTTCATCCGCAGCCGAAACAGGGTTCCCCGGCTAGCAGAACGGAAGTAAGAAATGCCGCTTTTCCTATCATGTTGTTCTTTTAATTAAGGGGCACAGCTGATAGCTGTCAGAAAATAAACTGCTTCTGTTTGACAGATACCTGCGTAGCATGTCTTTGTACTTTGAGAACTCAGTGTCGGACTTGAGACTTACTCTTGCTGGCAACACCACCCAATCTCTGACACTCTAGGTGGAGAGGCCATAGCCCGAGCCCCACTGCTCCAACCAGGGAAGTCCAAATCCAAGGACTTCAGCCCGAGGTAGGGGGCATGAAGCCCCAAAGTCAATAGATGAAGCCCTTGGGCCATGGTGAAGTGGGGTGGGGGAGCTAGTCTTCAGACCTAGACCCCAGCAGGTCTAAGCCAGGCCTGGTTGGGTCACAACCCATAGTTTTAGAACCAATATAGAAGCTAAACCACAAAAGAAGGCACCCAGACTGGAACTAGAGTATCCACACAGGATGTTATAGTACTATGACTGCACTGGTATAGTTCCGCCATTCAATTTCCCCATGTAGACAAGCCCTTATAAACTGGAGAACTTACAGAAGAGCTTACACATGCCAAGATTCAGTACAAGGAAATTTAAAATGACAAGTTACAAGTGCCCAAAAATGCTTTTATATAGCTTAGTGACCAACACTTCCTAATAGTGACAATGCTATAATTCAGGCTTTTTGTGAGTAAATATTATTTCTCCCTCCTCCCTACACACACACATACAGAAACATGCAACTCAGAATGATCAACCTTCTTGTTTTTCTTTTGGGAGATCCTATACAGCGTATAATTTAAGCAATTTAACAAAAGAAAATAAATATAAAAGGTTTTCTTTATTGTTGGCTTTGGCAAAATAAACAACCACAGAACATATTTGTATCTATAGATTTTGAAAGTGTTCAAGACTAACCAATGGATTGCAGTAATGGACATTCAATCACCACCACAATGACTAGATATAAAACTTACAGGATCATATAAACTGGTCACTTCCAACATTACACTGAGAGGTCCAAAGACTAGCAGTTAGGAACCATTACATACTTTAAAATAAATAAATAAATAAATAAAATAAAGCTGTGTGTGTAGGCTCTCAGATCAAACACACAGAATTTAAGTTGCGAGGATTCTCTTCCCTAACACATGTATAATTTTAATTCATTATCCAAATTTATTTTCAGCTTCCAGCTCACCATTTTCTGATTCCAATCTTACAGTTTGATTCTTTCATACTTTGAAGACTCACATAGGGAAGTTCAAATTCTGCCACTTTTTTCACCACTGGGGACAGGTCGGGGGGGAAGGGCGGGGGGAGGGAAGAAAAAAAAAAGAGACAAGTAAACCTGATTGTTTGAAACCCCACTGAAGTAGAATAGCTATTTAAGTATGTAAATAAGTGCTTTGTGACAATATATCTTATGTAGAAGAAAAAAGGACATTACAGTACATTACAAAAACAAGTTATAAAAAAAATGTTTGGTGACATTTGTTAGATGCTTCCCATTTCCCATCCCCCCAACTTTAAGAAACAGTATAGAATTTTGTGCCTTATTCTGCTTCATGCTAATGCAAGGGGTAGAGACAAGGGGTACTAAACTGACACATCCAGGAAAGAAGATCTAATTTAGTATAGATCTCAAACAATGCTGAGCAGTTATGGACAGCTGTAAATATGGGAGACTAAACATGTTTTGTGATTTGCATATACGCTAACACTTGTTGCACTTTGTTTCATTCAAGCAATGAATAACTTACGGCAAACACACTGTCACTAAGGCGCAATAAGGAATACAAGTCACACTAGAGATGAATGCTTTCATTAATAATTTTTTCATATATAAAATTAAGGGCCTGCTCCTGTATGTGATTACTACTGTGCTTAGGCCCCAATTTAGGAACATACTTAAACATGCATAACTTTAAGCATGTGAGTATTTAGGTGGTTCCTTAAAGTGGTTTGATTCTGGAGGTTATGCTACAGGTTGGCACTATGTGGAAAATCTATTCCAATATGCTGTGCATTTTTATACTACCACACAATTCAGAGGCAAATTCATTTGTGTAAAATGTATTTTATTGAGATATTATATAATGAAGTGCAAGTCCAGGATAGCACCTGACTGTCTATCACACTGAAACCTAGAACTTCTGCTGAGGCAATGTGAAGCAATGGAAATAGCTACAAGCCTGGCTGAGAGCAATTAGTTCTCAGCCACTTGGACTTTATGAGTTACACTTGAGAGACACGGGAGAGGGGGAGAAGTATGGGGCAGGAAGAGGCAGAGCAAGGATGGGGTGCTCATGGAAGGGAGTGGAACAGGGCAGGAAGAGGCGGGATGGGGTGAAGCGGGAGCAAGAAGATGTGGAGCAGGCAACTGGGGAAATCAGAAAGTCGTGTCTGTGATATGTAGGGAGGTTTAGCAGCAAGTGATAATTGCACTTCAAACCCATCAAGGGACTGAATACCTGTCATGACCCCAATGCCCAAAATTCTTTCAGCATTAATCGAATATACATTTTAAAAAAAAATCTAGATCACTGTAAAAAGGTACTTCTATAGCACTTTGCTCTTTATGGACCTGAAAATACTGTCAGGAGAGTATCACTACCACCTTTTGGAGACTGGAAAACTGAGACAGAGAAGGATTAAGTGACTTGCCCAAAGCCACACAGAATCAGAAACTGAGCCAAATTCAAGGGTGAAATCCAGTCTCCACTGAAATCAATGAGAGTTTCACAATTTACTTCAGCCGAGCCAGGCTGTCACCCCAGATCAGGGTTGCAGCCCTGGCTTCTGTCCATTAGACTACAACTGCTCAAATGGAGGAAGCACAGATTTATCAACAGTCCATACTAGACAGAAACGCACAGGACTCTAAAAGATTATACATTTGTGAGCACAGACACCTTAGATTTAGAACACATCCAGCTCCATCACTGTTACGATCTTTCTACCCTTAACTAAAACGTGGAAGAGTGGAATATGAGCATGGGTGGCAGGTACAGCAGGCCAGGGAGGTCTAGCACGGTCTCCAGACTGCTAGCTGTGAGGTTTTGGGGGGAAGTTAATGATTTATTATGCCCCATGCAGGTCCGGGGTGGCAGAGGAGACGGTATGTGCTAGGCTCTCTCGGACACCCAAGAACCTGCATGTGACATAGCAAAAGCTTCTGCCAGAAGAGAGGCTGTAGTCAGAGACATGCATTTTTGGCTGCTGGGAGTCTGGGGAGTGGAGGCGTGGCTGAAGCTGGCTCAGGACTACTCTGACCAGTGCAGGGGCGCTCGGAGCTTCGGTCGACTTGGGGCACTTCTGGACAGGTAGGGGAAGATGGTTCAGGGCTTCAGCTGACTCAGGGCTCATCCAGGGAGGTGGGGGCTGGAGTTCAGGGCTTTTGCTGACTTGAGGCTCCTCTGAGTAAGTGGGGAGGTTGCAGATCTGGTCATAGGAGGAAGGGGGCGAGGGAGTCTCTCGACTTCAGCTACAGGGCCCCTTTCCCCGCATGGGCAGAAGGGGTGGAGCCAGCTCCACCAGTCACCCATGAATATGAGGGCACAAATGAAAGCAAGTTGTGAGGGGATGGAGGCAAAAGTCTTTTGAGTGTTCACATATGAGCTTGAGATTATATAAACAATCTTTACTGCAAAGCAAAACCAGGAAGAGGAGCCTGAAATAAAGCTAACCTAGCTCAATGTTCACCAAACAAGCTGTACAGTAGTTACTGAGTTACCATGTGCCTTGTAAATTAAATGCAATGCAAACTGCTTATAGCTGAAGTCCAACCGCTATACATAACCCAAACCCACCTGTGATCCTTTGTCCCCCACTAGTGGTTGGCTGGGCTGCATAAAGGGATTTATGAGCTTCCAGCCTTTGAGCTAACAAAGATGGGTCTTTTAGCTCAAGCAGCACAGATTCATGCTTTTGGATCCAGGGGTCAGAGGTTCCATCCTCACTGGCAACGATTCACCCTGGGGTGCATTACGTTACAGATACTGCACATGACTTACCAGAAAGAACTCCACTGCTGTGATCTTGAATAAAAAATAAGCTAAAATATCGTATTAATTCTCTTGACAGACCCATCTTGCATGAGACAACCTTAAAAACAAATGAGAAAGGAGGTCACCTATGCAGCCAAATATGAATTTATACAAGGCCTAGTCACCATCCACTAAAGCCACTTCAAATAGGGTTTTTAACTGTTCCTTTATCCTTTTAGGCAGAAGGAGCTGTTAAAAACGTACATTTCAACTTTGCGCAGCCTTGCTACTGGCAACCATGAGAAGGAAAGACTGAACTCTCAGAAGCAGATCCTATTTTGCTATAGCCCATTTACATCATTCAGGTGTCAAAGGAGCCCTAAAAGGGGGAATGGCCCCCATCCCCACTGGCAAAGAGTGCAAGAACAGCCCTGTGCCAGCTCTGCCCCCCAGGCCTCAGTGCAGGAGATGTGAGATGTTAACTGATCAGAGTATGACCACACAAAATCATTGTTGCTACCACTGTTATATAACTGCAATGAATATTATACACTGAGGTGGGGAATCTAAGGCCCTGGGGCTGGATTTGGCCCCTGAGACTCGAGGCTGCAGCCTCCCCACCCTCTCCTCATGGGGCTACAGCACACAAAATCTTCCCCCGTTTTCCCCAAAGCTCTGGTGTGCAAGGAGAATGTGGGGAGTGTCTTTCCTCTTCTCAGTCAGGGGCCATGTCAGAGGGGTTTTTGGTTTTGTTTCTTTGCTTCTCACTTGGGTGCAGCCCCGGACTGATTTTTCTGTGGGTCAGCAACAGTGTTCTCTCTACCTGCACATAGCTTCACATGTGACTCGTCAGCTCCATGCAGGGAGCCCTGAGCCTCTGATTGGGCAGGGCTGATTAATCACCTCTGAAGCTGAGCTGTCATGCAGCTTAAAGGGAATAGGGTTGCCAGGTGTCCAGTTTTGAACGGGACAGTCCAGTATTTGAACTCTCTCTTCAGGAAAAACTGAGAACATATAAATATCCGGTATTTTCTAAATAAGATGTAATGTAGATTGTGCTGTAATGTCAACTGTGTCAGGTATTTTTGTTGAAACCATCTGGCAACCTTAAGAGGGAACACTGGTCAGCAGACCCAGATGCAAAAGAGGTTCCCCATCCCTGCTATATACACTATGACCAGAAGGGGTTATACAGCTTGCAGGATAAATGATTCAGAGCCAATCAGGGCCTGGGGGACGGGGGAGCGCGAGACGTCTCCTCCCGCCCTGCAAAGAGCTTGTAGCTCTTTGAAGTTCTGTGTGCTCCTCACAAGGCAGAGGAAGTTTCATGCGTTCCCCTACTCCCAGGCCTCAATTGGCCTGGGGGCGGGGAAGCGGCAGGACCTCCATGGGCCAGATCAACCCACTTGGCAGGCCAGATCCAGCCTGCAGAGGCCCTTTTGCCCACCCCTGCTTTAGACGGTATCAATTCCTCAAATACTTCCACTGGAGAGAGAGTTGGAGCATCAAATCACTTCACTCAACTCTAACTTAGATCCCTAGACACTTCTCAGATACAGCAGGAAGAAAAGTTCACAGGCCCAGGCAAAGACAATCCTGACCAGCACTTTCACCTTATATGTTCTTGAACCAAAGTCCCCATAACCTGCTACCTGTAATGGATTAGGGATTTGAAACAGCTGCCATATGATGAGAGATTAATAGAACTGGGACTCTTCAGCTTAGAAAACAGACTAAGAAGGGATAGGACAGACGTCTATAAAATCATGACTGATGTGGAGAAAGTGAATAAGGAAAAGTTACGTGTTCCCATAACATAAGAACTAGGGGTCACGAAATGAAAATAGGTAGCAAGTTTAAAACAAACTAAAGGAAGTATTTCTTCATGCAATGCACAGTCAACCTGTGGGATGCCTTTCCAGAAGATGTTATGAAGGTCAAGACTTTCACAGGGTTCAAAAAAGAGCTAGAGAAATTCATGGAGGATAGGTCCATCAGTGACTATTAGCCAAGATGTGTAAGAATTGTGTCCCTAGCCTCTGTTTGCAGAAGCTGGGAATGGGGGGCATGAGGTGGTTCATTTGATGATTTCCTGTTTGTTCATTCCCTCTGGGGCATCTGGCATTGGCCACTGTCAGAAGACAGGATGCTGGGCTAGATGAACCTTTGGTCTAACTGAGCATGGCCATTCTTAATAATGAGGAACGCTTACACATGCCCCAAAGCCTGTCCCACATTAAAACCAAAGAACAGGCAGCAATTACAGTGCCAATGAATTATCAGCATCATTGCAGTTTACATATAGTGCCATTGTAAAGTGTATCCAAAGTACTGTTACAGAAAAAGTGGCACTGGCTCTCGAACAGGACAAACAAAGGCACCAGAACAATGTGCACAAGTGCTTATGTAAGCAGGGTCTGAATCAATGCTTCCAGTGCAGCCAGCTGAAAGAGGAAAGGAATCCTGGGTGTGGTTCTGCTCGCTCAGTTGTTTAGATCTGCAAGGTATTCAACTGTTATGTAAATACAGGTCATGCTGGAACGGGAAAGACATCCCGGGTGTGCTTATGTAAATCCAGCTCAGTCAGTGCTTTAGGCCCAATGGATGGTCAATTGTTAGAATGGTATTTTGCCTGTTGTAACTCATTTGGCTGTTATGGGATCACAAGCCATGTTAACCCTCAATATAGGAATTGTAAAATATGGCCAATGCTTGCAAGAGAGACAGTCATTATAAAGACTCTCAGATGGACACCGATGGGGGGGGGGGGGGGTGAGGGAGCGCAGAGCAGAGCTCTGAACCAGCAGGCTTCATGCCTTCCAGGCATATTCTGTAAGACTGGTTCAACCTCTTTCTCTCCACCTCCTCCCCACCCATTCTAAACCAGACACCATAAGAGATCTCTATATTCTGCTGGCATGCACTGTGGGTCAAGAACCGAAATCACTGAGAAGCTGGAATCACAGAGAGCTGAAACCATGAGGTTTGGGATAGATTCAAACCCATCATCAGCCGGCAGACAGCAGGGTGGCTGGCAGGAGCAAATGGCCGGCAGGCAGATGGTGGGAGCAGCTGGCAGGATCAGTGGCGAGTGGCCAACGGAGTGGGTGCGACACCTCCTATCCCCACCCCTCCAAGGGTGTGAGGTCAGCTCTGAAAATCACCTCAGAGCTCTGGTCTGCCCTGACCAAGGGCAGCAACTGTGAGTGGGATAGAAAGAAAGGTTGGGCATGTGAATGGGACACTTACATTGCTGGACTTGTGAGCCTGAGAGGCAAAGGACATTGCTCAATCCACTTGAGTGGGATGGTTATGAACTCTGACTGTGGGGTTTTCCCAAGTTAATGCCACATTACTTCTCGCCCTCCATTAACAGTTTATTTTCTACACACAGACTCTGTGCTTGCGGGTGGGGAAGCATTGCCTCTCAGAGGAGCCCAGGGGTTTATGTGAATTTCCCAGGCTACTGGGTGGGGGCTTGAGCCAGTTCTGTGGGAGATGGATTAAAAGGAACCCCTAGATATTGAACCCAGCCCTGGATGCTTCCAGCACTACCTGGCAGAAGGGTTACACTTAGATAGCAAGATATTATATGGAGTGATGGGATTGAAGATGCCAGTGATAAAGAAGAAAGCTACGCTCCTGCAGATACAAATTAAAAAGGTGCGTCAGTTCTGGATTAATAGATTTCCTTGTTCTGTAATTCCTTTGTTGGCAACTAAGCAGTGAAGAGCTCCAAAGGTAAAAAGAGTCTCAACAAACTTGAGCATGATGCTGTTCAAAGAGTGAGGGAAAGGAAGGTGGGTGGAATTCCTTTCACTCGCATGATACAGATCTGCTAGAAGAACATTGTGTGGCCACGCTGTACCACTGAGCTAAACCAGCTCTAGTGAAAAGAAGCCAACGTGAGAGAAATCTTTATACCCAGCAAAGCAGCTGCTCAGTCGCAGTGTGCTTTACTTAAACACAATCTGGCCAGTATTCTGGCAGAGAGGCTAGCAAGTCTCTGTGCTTTATCAGGGACTTTGCTTGGAGAACAGATTTAGTGCTCTCAATTCTTGGACCCATGATGACCAGCTATATTAGAGGCACTGATAATATAGGTGGAAAAGATGGAGACTTATGGATCGGTCGGCAAAGGCTTCCCCAGCCGACTGATCTGTGTCTAGACTACCACGCTGTGCCAGATCAGCTGATTGTCGGCACAGCGCAGCGGCCATGTTTATTTTAATGAAGCGGGGATTATTTAAATCCCTGCTTCTTTGCTTATGCTGGGTAAACTAGTTTACATGGCTCTGCCAACGGAGCCATGTAGTCTAGACATACCCACAACATTTATACTGATTTGGCTCGAGCTAGATTAAAACAATCTCTTTTAAAATTAAAACACCAGTTTGCTAATCAGCTTAGATGGCCTCCTGTCCACAGGACCAAAACAACCACCTTTGGAGATGAAAAGAGCTGCAGGGATGTTGAGTGGGTGAAGTGAAAAAAAAAAAATCTAAAACTTATCTATAGTATTTGTAAACAATGCCAAGTGTAGGTTTTCCTCGGGTATGCGCTCAAATAGGCATTTTTGACAATGTCCTCTTAAAATATGAAGGAAAGTATCTCAACATTTCACACACTTTTCCTTACATTTAGCAGTTTCAGCAGTGTCACATTTAGAAACCCATTACCTCTAGTACTCTTTCAGCAGTGTCTGATGTCTGGATATCAAGCCTAACATTCCTTCCATCTGCCAGGTAAATATCCAAAGAGGCTCTCTGTGTCTGGATCTTAAATGTATCCTGTTAAAGTGAAATAGGGACATGGTTTATTACTTATTAAAGTCTTGCTTAAGATATTGGTGTTCTGCTTTCCTGTTTACCTTAGAGAAATTAGCTGGGTTACAGGGAGAGACACTAGTACAGGATGGAGGCCTGGTCTACATTTTAAATTTCAACTGACCCAGATACATCACTCAGGGAGGTGAAAAATTCAGACCTTCAGCACTATAGTTAAGCCAACCAAGCCCCCAGGCTAGACACTGCTAGGTGGACAGAAGAATTCTATTAACCTAGCCACTGCTGCTCAGCAAGTTGGATTTCTTACAGAGACAGCAAATCCCCTTCCCATCAAAACAGGGAGTGTCTACACTGCAACGCTACAGCAACATGCATGCAACACTGTAGTTGTGCCACTGTGGCATCCATAGTGTTGACATGGCCTACAACATGAGAGTCTACAGGAGGGAAAGCGAAGTTACTCACCTCGGTTCATTGTTGTTCTCACTGTTGTTCTTCGAGATGTGTGGTCCTGGGGCGACCCAGACCGCACATGCACAATGGTGTTTCGCAGCGTTCACGCTCTTTTGTGTAGTCGTACGGTCCGGCCCCCACCAGTTCCTTGAGGCCGCCTCAGAATCCGGAAGACAGAAACAAAGAAAGACTCCGAAGCAGGGAGGTAGTGGAGCACCCACCGGGGGGGGGGGGGGGGGGGGAGAGAATGACTCATCTCGAAGAACGACAGTTACTGCTCCGAGGTGAGTAACTTCGCTTTCTTCTTTGAGCGATGTCCCTGTGGGTGCTTCCACATAGGTGACTAAACAGCAGTACCCCAATGAGTAGGAAGGTGGGACTCGAAGTCCTTATTTGTCTGCTGATGAGAGCACTGCTGATGCCAATGCAGTATCTGAGAGCCCCCTCTGTTGGATTGTGTAATGTTTTACAAACGTGTCATGTGATGACCAGGTGGCTGCTCTGCAAATGTCCTTGAGGGAAACACCCTTGAGGGCCTATTGATGCTGCCATCGCTCTTGTAGAATGTGCTCAGGGTTGCATTGGGAGTGGTACTCGTCTGGTCATGTAGGCTTCAGTTATGCGCATGGTTATGAGTTTTGAGATGCACTGAGATGATATTGGCTGTCCCTTAGATCTCTCAACTAGAGACACGATAAGCTGGTCCATTTTTCTGAAGGGTCTCGTACGGTCAATATAAAAAGCAAGGGCTCTACGAATGTCGAGTGTATGGAGAGATGCCTCACGTAACGAAGAGTGAGGTTTGGGGTAAAAGGATGGAAAGATAATTGGTTCATTGACATGAAAGGTCAAACACATTTTGGGAATATACGTAGGGTGAAGCCTTAGGACTACCCCATTCTTATTGAAGATACTGTATGGGAGTGTTGCCATGAGTGCTGATAGCTCGCCGACTCTGCGTGCTCATGTAATGGCGAGAAGGAAGACCACCTTCATAGTTAAGGTCTGCAATGGTATGGTAGCCAGTGGTTCAAATGGTGGCATAGTTAGAGCCCCAAGTACAACATCTAGATTCCATACTGGGGGAACGGGTTTGTGAGGGGGGCTTAGGTTCATAAGGCCTTTCATGAATCTCTTGGTAATTGGATGAGCAAAGAGGGAAGAGTCTTCGACAGGTTGTCTGAAAGTGGAAATTGCCACTAGATGGACTCTGAGAGAAGCTAAGGTTAAGCCTGTGTGTTTTAGGTGCAACAAATAGTCGAGGATAAGGTGGAGTGTAGGTGAATGCAGAAGCAGCTGTTGTGTGGCACACCAGGAGACGAATCTATGCCATTTTGAAAGGTAAGTGGTTCTGGTCATTTGTCTTCTACTGTGGATTAATACATCTCTAACCTGTGTAGAGCAGAGGGATTCGGAAGGATTCAGTGAACTAGGAGCCATGCGGTGAGCTGTATGGTATGTATTTGGGGGTGTCATAATGACTCGATTCTGGAGGAGAAGGTTCGGGAGGGCTGAAAGTGGATACGGTCTGCATGGTGACATGCGTCGAAGGAAGAGGAACCAGTTGGCATACCCATGCTGGTGTTATCAATATGATTGTGGCGCTGTCCATTTTGACCTTCTGCAGAACTTTGGGAATGAGAACTGTAGGTTCCAATTGAGGAGGAACTCATCACCTAGAGAGCCGGGGCCAAGTCCGGTTCTGAAGCAGTAGTTTTGGCATTTCTTGTTGTGACACATGGCAAAAAGATCTATTGGGGGATGCCCCAGCATCAGAAGAGTATGTGGAGGACTCCATCGTGCAACTCCCACTTGTGAGCTGGAGCGAAGTGCCTGCTGAGGAAGTCTGTGGCGACGTTCATGGCACCAGGTAAGTAAAATGCCACAGGTGTGATACCATGGCAAACGCACCAGTTCCAAAAACGGACTGCCTCCACACAGAGGGTGCGGGAGCAGGCTTCGCCTTGACGGTTCACATGATACATTGCTGTGACGTTGTCTGTGAAGATTCTCACCATGGTATTGTGGAGGTGGCTGTGGAAGTGTCTGCAGGCGTTGAAGATTGCCTGGAGTTCCAGAAGGTTTATGTGGAGTCGTGTCTCGGAGGGTGACCACCGGCCCTGAGCGGAAATGGTGCCCATCTGCGCTCCCCACCCAAGAAGGGAGGCGTCAGTGGTGGTGTGATGCAAGGGTTGCTGTTGGTGGAAAGGCACGCTGCCAAGAAGATTCGTGAGGGTCATCCACCAGTCAGGCGACCGGAGGACAGATTGCGGAGGGGTCACTGACCTATATAGGTCACGCTTCGTGTGGTTGTATACCAATGATGACCAATACTGAAGGGTGAGAAAGTGTAGTCTGGCGTAGCGTACCATGTAAGTTGTAGCCGCCATATGACTCATGAGTTTTAAACAAGTGATTATTTGTACGGTAGGGCTGCCTCAAGTGACTTCTATCAATTCCTGAATGGCGTGGAATCTCTGGATGGGTAAGTATGCTCTTGCGGCAGTTGCATCTAGGCGGGCACCAATGAATTCCAGGTCCTGAGTAGGATGAAAAGTGGACTTTTGCTCGCTGGTAGGTAGTCCGAGGGTATGGAAGGTTCTCATGGTGG
This sequence comes from Pelodiscus sinensis, assembly GCF_052426305.1. Classification (NCBI taxonomy): domain Eukaryota; kingdom Metazoa; phylum Chordata; order Testudines; family Trionychidae; genus Pelodiscus; species Pelodiscus sinensis. The sequence continues at coordinate 37,328,131 of NC_143053.1, read as the reverse complement.
TTTGGACCATATCAAGAATCTTGGTACGGGAGCGGCCCTTCAATAGGCAGTCGTCGAGGTAAGGGAATATGATCACCCCTTCTCGGCAGAGGTGTGCTGCTACTACTGCCGCCAAGATTTTTGAGAATACTCTGGGGGCGGTGGAAAGGCCAAAGGGTAGGACCTTGTATTGGAAGTGGTCTGTACTGACTGTAAACTGTAAGAATCTTCTGTGTGCTGGACATATTGTGACGTGAAAATACGCGTCCTGGAGGTCAAGGGCAGCAAACCAGTCATCGCGATCCAACGCGGGTATTATCGAAGCAAGGGTCACCATTTTGAATCGTTGCTTTTGTAGGAACTTGTTCAAATTCCGGAGATCTAATATAGGTCGCCAACTGCTCGACTTCTTTTGAGTGAGAAAAGAATGGGAATAGAAGCCCCTGCCTTGTCTGGGACTGGCTCTATTGCACCTATGGAGAGTAGGTGGTTGACTTTGGTGCATACCAGGGTCTCATGAGATGAGTACCTGAAGAGGGACAGGGGAGAAGAGTGGGAGGTATTGCGAAGGGTATGGAGTATCTGGATTGAACCATCTCCAACATCCACTTGTCTGCAGTGATTGTGGCCCATTGGTAGTAAAAGGGCCTCAAGCAATGGTGGAACAGGTGAGCGTGGTGACTCTTGTAGATGTAGGAGACGGTCTGCGTACCCTCAACGGGGGCGTCAAACTTGCTGTTTATTATTCAGTGGGGTCTGAGTATGGTTTCAATGCCTCTGAGGTCTTTGCCATGCCTGTTGCTGCTCAAGGGTCCATTGTTGGTGTTGCCATTGCTGTCTGACATATGGGAGGGAGGATAACGACATCATCTGTAACGTTCGGAGGGTCGTGCACGAATCTTTAGATGAGTGCAGCACGTTGCCTGTCTTTTCAGAGAATAGTTTGTCCCTGTCGAATAGTAAGTCTTCAACTTTGTTTTGGAGGTCTTTGGGCACCCCTACCAAATAAACGTAGGATGGTCGTCTCATCAGTACCGCTGTAGCTGTGTCTGGAGTGCTGCTCTTGCTGAGGTATAGCCCTCCTGGACTACAGACTTCAGTATGGGTCGTTTTGATTCTGGTAGATGGTCAATCAGCGGTGTGAGTTTTGTAAAACTATCAAAGATGTGTTTAGAGAGATGTGCTATGTAATTGGCTATTCTGAACATGAGTATTGCAGATGTATATACCTTCCTGCCCATTAAGTCGAGTCTTTTTATGTCCTTAGCAGCAGCAGCATGTTTATACTGCTGTGTTTTTTTACCTCGGCTGGGCCGCGTTCACCACTAAAGACTTGGGTTGGGGATGGGTAAAGAGGAACTCCATTCCTTTAGGGGGTACAAAAATATCAGTTTTGTGCAGTGCAGGCACTTTTGAGGGACATGGGTTTCTCCGAGGCAACGGATGCAGGAGGAATGACCATCAGCGGCAGGCATTGCCTTGCAGCAAGTGTCACACTTTTTAAAAACAGGGGAGGACGGCATTTTCTATTAAAGTTTTAAGGCTTTTGGGGGGGGGGGGGGTTGAAATACGAACAGAGTCCAACAGAGAGACAGAGACAGAGACAGAGACAGAGACAGAGTGTGTGTGTGTGTGTGTGTGTGTGTGTGTGTGTGTGTGTGTGTGTGTGTGTGTGTATATAAATGATAACTATGAAAACTTGAGGAAGAGAGCATAAAAACAGGAGGAAAAAGCTTGGCTATTAATTTTTTTTTTTAAACAAAACTGCTTGCAAAGGCCAGACGGGACAGAGAAATGAGGCTCCGAATTATCTTGTTTGACAAAGCTCTTCAGCCGGAGACCTCTGACAGTGCAGCCTCCTCAAACCAGCCTCCGAAGTGTAGAGCCTCATCCCCTACGACAGCGCCGTCCTAAAGACGTAGGGTGTCACCCACTAGGTCTCTACCTGCCATGTTGCAGAGCAGAGTCAGGAAGAATGCAGGAAAGAAGTGAACCAAAGAACAATAACTATTAACAGAACACTCACGATTGAACGATGAAGGAGGGAAGTTGAGGAGACCAGTTCACTCTGTCTGCAGCCTGAGGCAGTTGAGAGGAACTGGCGGGGGCCAGACCGCGCGACCACACAAAAGAGCATGAACACCACCATGCATGCACGGTCTGGCCAAATACTGCTAGGGGAAAGTCTCCATTCTGCGGCACCTGGGTGAGCCCAGCACCTACAGTGGAGCACCCACGGGGACATCACTCGAAGAAGAAGGGATAAGTACGGTATTGACTGGATTCCCATTCTTGCACTACAAAGTTGAAACTCACTACAGGCCTTGTGTGTTTAGAAGAGTCATCCTTTCCCTGGATTGTCTAAGGATTTAGTTACAATTCATTTTCCTTCTGAGGTGACACTATTTCCACTGTGATTTTGCCAAGAAAAGGAAGGTTCTGCAACTCCTCTGCAGTTCGTGTCCTTCAGATCATGGAATTTGGCTATTGTTGCACTACAGCTTAAGAAGAATTTGACATAAAATATGTTGTTCAGGGTGTGAATTAGCCACCCCCTTTAGCGAGAGCTTCTCCTGCAGATGTGGATACCACCACTTGATGGCGGAGGAATAATTAAGTCAACAGAAGAGCTCTCTGCATCAGTGCAACTATGCTGCTGTGAGCTCTCTAGTGTAGCCACATCCTTTCAGCCTTTCGTCTTCCTGCATCCAGGCCTTCTTTCCAGGGCATCGACATATCCCACACCAAAGCCGGCACACTCTGCATGGAGGCCAGTGCACTGCGCACTGAAGATGACAGCACTGGGGGTCAAACTGCTGACTCCATAAGCAAGAGTATCAAGCACTGATCTCACCGTCTTAGTGCTTGCCCTGAAACTCCTGCAAATACTGCACTTATCTCCTACATGTCCTTCACCTAAGCACTTGAGGCAAGCTGTATGTGGATTCCCCTCTGGGCACAGGCTTGCTACAAGCGACACCGTTCTCAAACTCCATTGCATGCCCGGGGGGAACTCGAACGAGAAATTAAAAAAAAAAAAATCGGAAAGGTGGGAGGAACCTTCCCCAGCTACAACTATCAACTAACTAACCCACCCTAGCTACATTTTCGTATTTATAGTTGACTTGCCCAACAAGAGAGCAAGCGCTCCAACGACTGTCACTGGCAGTAAGAAGGAACTGAGGCGGAGGGGAGGGGGGGGGGCGGGAGGAGGATCAGCTGAGCCCTATGTGCTGCGCCATGCAGGAACCACTCCAGGAGGTTCCACAGCCAACCCAGCGGGGATGCTAGGGGGAAAACCTTCCGAGGACTGTGCATGCGGCATGCACACACTCATTGGAAAGCATGTGAGCGATCACTCAAAAGAGGATATACTATAGATTCTGGATCTATATAATTTTTCTTCTTCTGAAGCACATTTTTCCATCTTAAAATGCTGCCAATACGTGTCATACTAAAATATTTTTATAACAGGAAGAACAACATAAACTAAAAGCCCATAATGCTCTCAGCATGCTTAGGGCATAGAGCTAAAACAAGGAGTTTTGGCCATTGATTTGGACACCCATGGAGTTCATTGGAGAGCAGAAAATCTACATGATCAAAACACCAGGTATACTCATGCTAGTGGAAAGCAAAGGAGGCTCTAGAAGTGAACGGCAGAGGTGAACAAACAGAGTGACATAACAGGGAGATTATCCAGCAGGGTTTCCCTCTTCGGGAAATATCCAGGCACAAACTACTCCTATGTTCCTGTGCCCAATTTCAATCCCTGTACTCAAGTGTATTATAACCAGAATCCTGAACCTATCACGAGTCCTCAGCCAGAGAATAAATCCAAATCTGCAGCACTCAGAAGCAAAAACAAACATTAATTTAAAGCTTCTAGCCACACAATAGGGAAGAAAACCTTCACATTGTAAAACAAACGCAGTCCCTGGCAGTGTTGTCTTTCAGAAGCCAAACCTACACTAGCACATTACTGTGCAGTAAGTCAGCCTCCAGTGCTGTAACTTTCACAGTGTCCACAATGGCAAGGCACTTAGTGTAAGAAGCAGAGAGCTTGCTGTGCTCAGCATAGTGCACTGGGGTACCACTCTGGACACCCTGGTGTAGTACTGCATCCTGGCTGGCCTCTGGCACCCTTCCCACAATGCCTGTTCTTGCCTCTCTGGCCATTTGTTTGAACTCTACAGCCCTGCTCAGGTGATCAATCCTCAGCCCGGTGAGGTTTTTTTGAAATTTGAAAGTCTCCTTCCGGTTTGCTCAGTGACACGTTGTGTGTTCTCAGCTTCTTTCTCCAGCTGGCCATGCCCGCTCCATGCACCAGGAGATCCCCTACTTCGAGCAATGTCAAGGTACTAGTCCTCATCAGCGTTTGGGGAGAGGAGGCTGTCCAGTCCCAGCTGTGCTCATGATACCTGTGAACACATCTATCAAGACTATCAGTACATAACCAAAAGAGGCCATGACCAGGACACACTGCAGTATAGGGTCAAAAAGAAGAGCTGCTAAATGCCTACCCTCAGGCATGGGAAGCAAACGTCCACTCTGGTGCTGCACCCACGCGCTGCAGGTGCTACAAAGAGATGGATGATATACTTGGAGGTGACCCCACCTCCACTCCAAAGACCCCATGGATACCTCAGAGGCTCAGGGGGCAACCGGCAGTGGACCAAGTCAGGAGGAGGAACCTGTGGCTGAGTGCACTCGGGGGAGAGGGACCCAGAACCAGAAGAAAACTTGGCCTCCATAAAGGCTTGCAGTCACAAGCTGTTCTGTTTTGTACCCTTGAAGAGACGAGCTACTCGCAGACTTCAGAGGCTGTGGATGATATGACTGGTAAGTTGTTTGGGAAGCACACAGGCAACTTGCTGTGATGGAAAAGGTAACAGAAAGGAGGCATTTTTGTTCTGTGAGATGTTGCTACCAACAAAGGGTCGATCAGACAATGAACAGACCAAGCAGACCATTGACGTAATCTCTTACATCTTGGTAAAATGCCTCACAAACCTCATCAAAAGCTGCTCAGATTAGCTGGATAAGCAAATGTGGTATTGGACTCGTGAAGGCTGACGTTTCCTTGCCATTAAGTCAGTGGGGGGATGGGGGAGGAAGGATCATCATTGCACAAAGACAAGCTGAGTACGGTCCCAGAGGCAATCTGCAGTCAAATAAGAGACCCTCCCCTTTGCTTCCCTGCTGACCCTAAGCAGTGAAGCGTATGCCAAGGCGAACACAGCCTGTGGAAATGAGTGGCCATTACTAAAACTTTTGCTTCTCACTCAGTGTGTTTTTTTTATTCACACCTGCTCAGAATACAGTACAGCCATGTGCAAATGAAAACTCCTGCTCCCCAGCAAGAGTGAGAATCCAAGATGCACAAAGGGATACCTTGTCCACGCTGCCATGGCAAGGGTTTTCCTAGTCTGTTCCCCTGCCTCGCTGCACCTAGGTTTTCCCTTGAATGCCCTTAGTGAGGACTCACCATTGTGGGGTTCCTGTATGTTATGTACACTCGCTCCAGGACAGCCAGGTAGTGCTAGGGTATGTAGACCGTGCAAGCGTTTCAAAGGGGTCGGAGGCAGTGCTGTTTCTACCGTTAACGAAGGACCTCTGGCATGTTGCAGTATTGGCCTTGATAGAACCTGCCTTGGAATGCCAGTCTCAGGAAGTTCTAACTCCTGCAGAGCATCTGACACATACACGGAAGCACCCAAGAAAGACCGTGAGGAGCTTTTGAGACATGTCCTGAGCCATGCAAATACCGAACACGAAAATTGAGGAGTGGAGGGATAGCGACAGGAGAGACAGCAGTAGAATATGCAGCAGCTGCTAAGCATTAAGGAGCGGCAAGCAAACACACTGGAGGCACTGCTGGAGCAGCTGCGTGACCATCCCCATTCCCATAGCTGGTGTCTGAAAACTTTCCCGTACACACCAATAAAGTCTGGCCATCACTCAGTCCACAGGCGTCACCTGCCGCACTCCCACACCTGCCTGCCCAACCTCAACCAATGCAGGCTGCCAATGCACTCTATGCCAATCCACATGCAGCTTAGCCCCGATGAACTGCAGCCCTCCTTCCAAGGCACATCAGATGACAAGGCTGCATATGAACCGTGGATATACACAAACCTGTGAAATTCCTGGGGCTTTCCTCACCTCCTGACCCCTGTCTCCCACAGTACCGGTGTTTGTTTCATGCTTCATGGGTGTCCTACATTTACTGTGTTTAACAGATGAAATTTGTGTTTCAAAGAAATCTTTATTCCATTACATGAAAGCAAGCCAGCAAGTGTACCCCAGCAACGCTATGGTCACTGTAGCACTAAGTACTGTGCACACTAATGACAGTAACCCCCTAGCAACACAGCTACTGCACTCCCATGCATATCAACTAGTTTTACTGACTTTCAGCATCTAATTGCTGCCTCAAGGCATCCTTGATCCTTATAGCACCATACTTTGCTCCTTCAAAATCTCTAGTTTCTGGCTGTTCAAACTTGGCCTCCAGGCATAGCTTCAGGAGTAACTCGACTGCCATTTATGACTTGTTAGTGAGACCTATTAGCATTTCTGCCTGCAGGTGAGGATCTACTCCTGAAGACCCAGGAGCAGAGTGCACAGCACAGAAGCTGTTGAAAAATGGTGCTAAATGCAGCCAGAAGCATAGGGTTTGCTGGGATGTGAAGCGATAAACCATGAGGCATTGGGACAGGATCCAGGATACCCTGTGCCTCCTCACAAACCTGTGTGGCAGAAAAGGAAGAGATGCACCATGTGATACCTGCCCAGAATGCACTGCTCCAAAAGGTGCTGCAAGTGGTTATGCTAATGCACTGGTGGCTGACAACATGGACACCCAACAGCATTTTTCCTGCTGCGCTCCGTGAGTGAGGCTGTAACTGCCAGCGCTTTACATCTGCCAGTGTAGATATGGCAGAGTCTGCTAACTATGAGCCTTAAACGGCTCAGACAATGAACTGTCCCTTTCATCTCAATGGGAAGTTAAGTTGTTGCCATGATTGAAAGAGAAGCACTGGCATTGTTAAATATTTCGCTATCAGTCATGAGTGGAATCACTCAGCACTAAGCCCATCTATTGCTGATGAAAAGTGGATGTTTTGGATGCCACCAGCTGCATCCAGTGTGGCTGAGCACTGACGCCTGGCGTACATTAGGGAACGTATCATTCCATCTTGAACCAGTGGGACTGCACCCGAGCAAGTTACAATGTGTCAAACTTTCATAATGGGCACCCTGTGCGTACGGCATCCCTGCACAAAGTACTCCCTGCAGGTGCATGTCGAGCGGCACCCATACGTTACTTTGTGCTGCCATCTCCTGTCTAGACTGCCTCTGAAGTGCATGAGCAGTGCTCACATAGCGAGGCAGCCAGGAATAGGCTGACACTGACTGTGAAGAGCTTTCTAAATGCCATGAGTGGCCCATTCCAGCCTCTGCAGTGTCCCAGGATCAGGTGGGTAGGAAAGGCCTAAAGCTACCATAGCCTGGCTCTACCTGGGAAAAGAGGTGGCGCTGTGCCTCGCAGAGGCGGAGCACAGGTTTCTCACCCCCTGCCCCCCCAGTCACCTGCCTATGCTGGTGAGGGAAAGAGGAGAGGCATCTCCTCGTGTCAGATGTTTCAGCTACCTCCAAACAACTGCCCAACCCACAAACTATTGCCTAGCTTCCAGACAGACAGAAATACCAGCAGTTGATCCTCTGCCCAGCTGTTGATCTCCAGCTTTGCCTCCATCCATAGTTCAATGATTATATCTTCAATACAAAAATTAGCCAAACACTGAAAGCTTAAAGGTACCATAAACTAAGATGTATTTGGTATAAAAATCCCTCTGACACCACATTATCTGTTTTAACAGCAGACTGGGGGAGGGGGGGGGGCAAGAGGAGTGCAGTGGATTAAATCAAGAGCCTTCAGGTTTGCTCCCTGTTTGCAGGGTGGCCTTGCACAAGTTGTGTCATTCCAGGCCTTAATTTTCCCCAGCTGTAAAATGGAGACAAATGCCATCTTTTGTAGGGTCCTTTCTTCTGTACATCTTAAAGAGCAAGCTGTCATTAGAGCAAGCTGCTGATTGAAGCAGTACTGAAGCTGCTGCGGAAACTACAGGCCTTGCCTGAATTTTTCTTGCAAACCAAATAACGCACTAGTGGACTGGTCAATTTGGATATCTGCTGAAAGGTGGGAGGTAAGTGTGAAGAGAGAAAAATATGGAGAAAACCTTCTCCAAACAGGAATGGCCACATGGAGTCATTCTGGAACTGCATATTACTTAGTTCCCTTGTTTGCTATCTTATGTCCACACCTCTGTCTCCACTAAATTACAGCAATACAATAAAATGAACCAATTGCCTGTCACAAGATCTCCATTTCCTTATCTCCAATATTTGTCATAGCAACACTACGAATACTTGCAACCAATGGCTGCTTCCCTCCCCTCCCCCTCGAAAGTTCATCAGTATCTTAAATGCTTTCAGGTGAAAACAACTCAGATCACATTTACTCCAAAAAAAAAAAAAAAAAAAAAAAAAAAAAAAAGTTAAAAACCAAAACCTCCATACATCAGCCAACATCTTCTGTGTATGTCATAGCCACATCCAGCTAACTACAGTGTAGACAAAAACACTTATGTAAAAGTGAAAAATAGGAATTTGGGGTTAATTTGTTCCCAACGTATTGTGAACAGTTTTGTCATGGCTGGAAAGGGAATACAAGATTACACTACTATGCATAACAGAAAAATAAACGTGTTTATTATTTAAAAGTCCACAACTTTAAGTGTGGCCTGGCTACCGCAGTGCTGCAATCACCTGCACGATTAGTCATCTATTTCTTATTCTATGTTGATGTTTTAATTTTATTTGAGGAGAGGAGCAATGCCTTTGTCTTATTTACTCAAAGCTCAGAAACTTTCCTCACACTCCAACTTCATGTTTTTCTTTGGTTAAATAAATAAAAAAGCAAGCTTATACCTTGGCACCCCTACCCTTCAGTATTTATGCCATTACCACTCACTATATTCCCTAGATCTCCGTGCCTCCGAAATACATTCATATATAGATTCCCAAGATATCATGAAACAGCTCACATTAAAAAAAAAGTATTTCTCTCTCCTAGAGTTGCTATTACTACCACCAGTAGTAAAATCTTTTGAACTGCAAATAGCATCTGCTGTCCCCTCATAAATATACAGCCCTCAATAGTTTAATACAAGAATCCAGAGCAATAGCCACACTTCTGAGTAGAACTGGCCAGGAATTCTCCCCCAAATATGGTGTTGATGGACAAAGCCATTTCTGCACAGTTTTCCCTGGAGAAGTTTTGAGTTTACTGAAATTTTTTTCTTTTGGATTTTCCATTGTTAAGTCAAACATGAAATATTTCATTTTGGATAGCATCAGTATTAATGCGCCTTGCTGGAGCTGCAGCAGTGCCTCACTGGAATTATAGTTCTGGTACCTCATGCCCCCATTCCACTCTACAGGCCAGGCTCTCTATCTGAGCTACCTCTGATGCACACAGCAGCCTTCCCTCTGGCTGAGCTGCTGCAGTGCTTTATGGGGGTCCCAGACCATGAGCTGAGCCCATATGGGAGGGAAGGGCCATCCAAACTGCAGTTCCCATGAGGCATTGTACATAAGAACATGAGAATGGCCATGCTGGGTCAGACCAAAGGTCCATCCAGCCCAGCATCCTGTCTGCCAACAGTGGCCAATACGAGATGCCCCAGAGGGAGTGAACCTTACATGATTCCCTCCCCGTCACCCATTTCAAGACAGACATTGTAGCAGCTCAGGGGGACACAGATGAAAGTCAAACTAAGCCAAAACTATTTTGACATCTCCAGATCAAAATTTTTCAGAACACCGCATCTGGGTATTTTAACTTTTCATTCTTTGAGTCACTGCTTTTCAAAGAGAGAGACCATTCTGTGGGCATACTGTGCATTCCTTGTGTTCAGATGTATTGCCCTGCATTTGGCTGTATTCAATATCATGTTGATGGCTTGTGACAATTTAACTAGGATTTAGATCACTGACTGTAACCTGTCCTCCTTATTACTTATTTTTACATTACTGACACCGACTTTACCAATAGATTTTTCTATTATTGTTTAGATCAGGGCTACTCAACATGCAAACCACAGCCCATTTGTTTGCAGCCTGCAGTGCACCTTGGGTTTACATGCGGCTCAACATGCAGCCTGTGGGTGGGATCCTTTGAACATGGCCTCCACTGGGTACACGCTCCACAACAGCGAGTCAATGAACTTCTGTTGATATGCATTTTAGTAGTCAACCTCTTGGACTGTCGTTGCTCAATAAAAGTTCTGTCATATGGGTAGAAATTAGATAAATATTGCATTTTATTAATATGAGCAGAACTGACTTAAATGGGGCCTGTGTGTTGTGTAGTCCTGCCTTAATCTTTGTATTCATGCCCGTCAGTGTGAAAGAAGCTATTTGCATATATATTTGCATGCATATGCAATCACACTTAAGTTGCGGCCCTCGGCATGTGCTGAGAGTATCACTGTGGCCCCCGGGGCTTCCAAAGTTGAGTAACTCTGGTTTAAATCATTGATAAAAATATTGAAATGGAAAGCAGTAAATATGAATCCCCATTAGGGTTTCCAGGTGTCTGGTACTGGCCTGGACAGACTGGTATTTGTGGCTTCTGTCCGTTTAAGAAAAAAAAAAAACCCAAAAAAACAAAACACAACACAGAAAATACCAGAGATGTAAAATGCCCAGTATTTTCTGTTTTTCCTCAAATGGAAGGCCACTTGGGACATTCTTCTCCTGCCACGTCTGGTGGGGGAGGGGAGAGCATGGGGATTTAAAGGCACTGTGACTTTTTTTTTTTTGCTCAACGAATTTTTTTCCGCCATGTTCAGTATTTTTTGTGGATCTATTTGGTAACCCTAATCCCAATTCTGTTTGGCTTGGGAAAGTAGCATTTTAGCCAAGGGAGACTCAATCTGGTCTCTGTTAGCATGCATGAATATGCAAGCACATAGATAAACTTTTGCTATGCGCACAAGTGACTGTGTTTGCATCGGACAGTTCTGCTTTTTGTTTCCAAGTGATAAAGATAAAAAAAATAAGGATGCAAGTATTTGTGAAAGCAAAGTATTTACATGCTCAAAGACTGGGGCATATGCTGAGAACATGGGCAAATACTGCCCTGGTCAGAATAGTCAAGATAATTCTTGATATCGTTTGGAGACACTTCAGCTTTGCAACATTGCCTATCGTCCTATACTCCTGATGGACCCAGACTACAGTTCCTTTTTGACATGCTCTCCTTGGCTTTCAATTTAATCCTAAAAGGAAAACAAATGCTCCATAAAAATCCTCTGATAAAGCACAAGGCAGGAATGCTGCTTCAACTTTGAGTATTTGATGCAATCAATAGATCAAGGAACTCTTAATCTCTTCTTTAGAGAGGCACCTTAATCCATTTACTCACATCAAAGAGCTGTTTATCTGGTACAGTAACAACCCCTAAAACACTCTGCATGTTTTCCCATGGTGTGTACAATATGCTACACTGATTACGTTCTTCATTTACTAAAGGGGCACAGGCCAGCCGCACCAAATTAGATGGGGGGGGGGGGGGGGGGAAGGGATTCACACACACCCTGTCCAGAATAGGGCAAGAGAAGATATCACCACTGTCCTCCCAAGACACTGACGAGGGATGAACACCAAAGTTGACTGAATTTTTCCACTTAAATATTTCTTTTATTAGAAAATGCCAAACTGATTTTTTTAGCGATTTATGTAAATGTACATTTTGACAAAACCTCCAGTGGAAAGGTTTCTCAAGTGCACGATGGAAATTCTGGTCAAAGTGAGACACCCACTCTCTCAGTGCAACCAATGAGTGAATGCCCTAGGTGAATGACCAAGGTGTCTCTCTTGCTTTTCCTTGTGAAAAATTTTCAGAAGGGTTTGCTTTCATTTCAAAGCAGAACAAAGCAAAATGTCAATTTTCTAAAAGAAAAATAAAACGTGTTTTGTTTATTTCATCCTTGTGAGCAACCCTAAACTGTGATTGGGGCCTGTAAACAGGTTCGTCCCTCAGAGTCCACTATGAGCTAATCTTATCACAGAGAGTTAAGCCTGAGCAGTCACCATCAAGGCCGGTGGCCCTTTTATTACGCACGTTCGCGTTTACACCCGAGCCGGATCGGCCTGTCGGCGGAGTAGGGGGGTTCGGGCCCGCCCCCTCTCCGAACCCCGGCCCAGGGCCCTAAAGGCAGGGACCCCGTGGTCCCTCCCTAGCGGATGGGGGAACGCCCCAAAACACACCCGCTCACGGGCTCCACGACCCCGCCCTGGGCCGCTTCCTACTCCACCAGGCCTCCCGGCCCGCTTCCCTTGACCTCTCCTGCCTCACCTCTCCCTCCGTCCCTCCTCGTCTTGCTCCGTCCACCGCGCTCCCTTGCACCGTGCCAGCCCCGGGTTTAAATCCCCCGCCGGCTCCTTTCCCCCTCTGTGTCACTTCCCCTGCGACGCCTCCCGGACACCCTTCCCCCGTGACGTCATCCCTCTGCGCCTCCCCGGCCCCTCCCTCTTGGGCCCTGCTGGTCGGCGCCCGCTGCCTCCCGACGCTCCCTGCGCCGGCTGTAGCCGCGGCGGGCTGGGCCGTGTTCTCCGCCCCCCGGTGTGGCTGCCCGGCGCCTCCTGGCGCGCTCTCCGTGCGGGGCGCGAGTGCCCCGTCACCCCGCCCGGCGCCTCCCGGCACGCTCTCAGTGCGGGGCGCGAGTGCCCCGTCACAGGGCCCACAGAAACTGCCTCCAGCTCCAAGATGCACTGACTAAAATGTATGTCCTCAGCTTGTCTCCAGACTGGGCTGGCTCCAGGACTCAAGCTTTTGTAGCTGAACACGAAGGTACTAGCTGACAATATCTTGGAACCTTTCACAATTATCTTTGAGAATTTCAGGAGGTTGGGTGAAGTCCCAAAAGATTGGAGAAGCCCAAATACCATACCTATCTTTACAAAATGGAAACAAAAAGGACTGAGAATTATAGCCCACTCGGTCTAATTTCAATACCTGAAAAAACACTGGAATAATTTTTTTAACAATTCATAAACAGCTGGCTGATAATAGGGTTACAAAGAATAGCCAGCATGGGTTTGTCAAGAATTAATCATGCCAAGCCAACCTAGTTTCTTTCCCTGACAAGGTTGTGTGTCTTGTGCAGTGATACTGGGCCAAATGTGGCCTGCCAAGCCTTCTTGTGTAGCCTACCAGCCCAAAGTGTTTATAATTAAATCCATGAAGAGTGCTGCACAGCCTATCATTTGCTTTCTTAGTAACCAGCTTACTGGATCTCAAGGTCTCATGATTGCATTGACTAAGCTGAGCTAGGATGCACTCATTTTTTCCACTAGTGATGGAAATGGAGGAAAAAACACTAAATGCAAATGGGAGTAAGCATTGCAAAACCAACAGCAAGCACAGTTTTTGAGCCAATCTAGACAGTGGATTTTCTTTTTATTATGCCACCTCATTTAAATGCAAAATCTTTGTGTTTAACATGGCAACCCACTGTGCCTGTTTGTAAGGCTCTCAACATGAGGCACCACTTTAACTCAAAGCACAGTAACTCAGTCCATAGGAAACATTAGGACTACATCTACATTGGCAAGATTTTGTGCAAAAACATGCTGCCTGTCTACACTGGCCGTGAGTACTTGCACAAGAACACTGACGTTCTAGTGCAAGAAGCCCTGATTTCATACATAAGAACTATGATGCTGCTGCTCAGGAATAAGCCCTTTTGCGCAACTCTTCTTGAGCAAGAGGCCTGTGTATACGAACAAGAAATTGATGTTGCCTAAGAAAGCCCTATGTTTAAAATGACCATCGGAGCTTTCTTGCGCAAGAGAGCGTCTACACTGGCACGGATTCTCTTGCTCAAAAGCACATATTTTGCACAAAGGCACATGCCAGTGTAGACGCTCTCTTACTCAAATACTTTAATGCAAAAACTCTTGCGTTAGAGTATTTGCACAAAATCTTTCCAATATAGACGTAGCCCAAAAGTATGGTAAGAGGTCACCTTGGTTTTACCAGAAGCTCTTCAGTAACCTAAAACCCGAGATTCTTATAAAAAGTGGAAGCTAAGTCAAATTAGGAATGATGAATGAAGAACAAAAACAAAAAACACCACCTCAGGCGAGGGATAGTAAATTTCAATTAATCAACTAGCCGTGCAGTTGATGGAATTTCCATTGACTACTCAATTAGTCGATAAGGGAGACACTCGCTATCCCCACTGTGCCTTACCCTTTAAAAAATGTACGAGACACACCAGAGGCCCTTTGTACATTTCAAAGGGAGAGACAACTGGAACCTGCTAAGTCTCTCCCTTTGAAACGTACAGGGGCCGTGGGCAGCTCTTGCACATTTCAAAAGGAAAGAGGCAGCAGGAACCCATGCCAGCGGGGACCAAAGCAAACCCTGCTGGTGCGGGTTCCTTCTTCCTTTGAAATCACAGAACACCAGAACTGGAAGGGACCTCAAGAGGTCATCAAGTCCAGTCTCTTGCCCTCATTTGCTTCCACCCTGAAGCAAAACCTTTCCAGCAGCCACACATCACTCTTCAGATACACTCACCAGGAACCTATGCCTGCAATAAGCCCTGTCGCCAAATCTGTCCACAAATCTATACAGGACATCCCCGCTATAAGTCGCCCCAGTATACGTTGGTTCCTCATTAATGTTGCTGACACCTGTGGGAACTGCTCCATTTTAAATGGCAGAGATTCTTTCCACTCATTCTTGTTAAAGGATTTAGAACACAATTCATCTTCATTAGTTCACAACATATGCTGCAGAATGCCTAGCAGCTCTGAAAGCTACCAATTACTTGTTACAGTGCAGCATGACAACTCATAGGATCTGTGACAAATGAAAGTACAGCAATCATCACAACATTAATAGGTGTATTGACAGTGTCCTATTCACACATGTACATCAAGCATGGCACAATTCCCAAGAGGCACCAAAAAGCACAGTCTACCACAATGCCTTACTGTTAAAGGGCTTTTTCAAAGCTTTCCTCAGAGCAGAGCTATATAGATGAGATCATTGGATAACCCTTGTGTCTGGATGTTCAACCTCAAACAGCCATTCCACCTCCATTCTGGCAGCAACTTCCCCCCGTGGCTTCACAGGTACCACACAGAACATGATAAATATCCCAGCGAGATCCAATCTTGTCAGTAAACATCCTGAACATCCCTTCTATCTACCAAAGGCACATTCAATGGTCATTCTGCCCCTGCTGGGCCAGTAGCTGTATCTTTCCTTAGGTGCCTACTGTACATTTCATAAGACAAGGAAGTAAAGGTAGACTTGGTCCCCCAAGATCACTACTACAAGACATTTCAGAATTCCCAATGGTAATCTGCTTGTACCTTTCCAAACAGCCCTATGTTCTGAAAGACACAAGCACCATGCACCTTCTCTGACCAGTACTTGCTGATGTCAGTGAAGCATCCCTTGCGACCCACCACTGCTTCCATAACTGTGGAAAAGTAGCTTTTTGCTACTGTACTTTGCAGCAAGATGGTCTGGTGCTAAGAGACAGCTGTGTGCCATCTATTGCAGGCTAGGAATGCCATTTTTGCAAATCCCTCTACTTTGCCCTGCATATCACCCAGAGTCACAGTACTGTGCAGCAGGAGACAATTAATGGCCCTGCAGAAAAGCACAACTGCATGACAAAGCCCCCGGCAATAGACTTTCCAATTCCAAAATGACTTCCCACTGGCCCGGGAGCAATCCAGTGTTGCGAGTTTCCACACTGCAATCACCATTTTCCTTCTCCACTCTCTGTGCAGCTCTCAGTTTGGTGTCCCTGCACTGGGGGCAGGAGAGAGCTTGGCACACAGATCCAGGAACATGGTCTTGTGTCTCCAAAAGTTCTGAAGCCATCAGTCGTCATTCCAAACCCACATTACGATCCAATCTCAACAATCAGCACTCATTTCTTGAGCCCAGAAGCAGTGCTCCAATATCTGCAGCTGCTCCACAAATCCCTTGACACCTTGAATTGGTTCTCACTGTGTCCCACAGCAATCTGTCCTCCAAGAAATGATCCTGTTCCCCACTCATTCAGTTTTTCATGCAGCTCTGCTAATACTGAAGGTTTGCGTGCATTGTGCTTCCACTACTTACGACAATACTGCAGAGCTGTGCAGCATCCATGCTTCCAAAAGATGGTTTGTGGGATTTTGGGGGAAAAAAAAGAGGCACAGAGTTATAGGATGGAGACAATTGCATACCAAGAAGCTGATCCTTTGTTTCCAGTCACTTCTCTGTGACTCGTTTCAGCCCCAGCATCCATTGCCAAAAAGCTTCCCAAAAGACTGTGCATGGGACTGTTACAAATTGGCTGTGGAGTACCTACCCACAGTGCACTGCATGTCAACAATACAAGTACTCCCGGCAAGTACACATTCCACAGACACATGGAGCCAAGTATGTATGTTCACAAGCAATATACATGGATGGTGGGTATGCTAGGCAAAACTGCCAGCCTGGCCCCACCCCCACTCCAGCCCCAGAACACCTACTGTAGGCATACTGGGGGGCGGACTGTTGCTGGCCCCAAAGTGCCCTCCCTCCCTGGTGCTCCAGGGCTGGGGAGACGGGGGCCACAATCCACTTCTCCCTCCCTGCGGTGCTGTGGGGTGGTGGTGGCTTGGCTCCTATTGAGGGGACAGGGTTTGAACAGAAGGGGCAGAGCTGGGGGCAGGGCTGCGGGACTTACCTCCCTCAGCCCTGCCTTCACCCACTGCCCATGGCAATATGCTAACTGGTGGCTTTATGCCAAAGTAAGCACTGTTAATCAAAGTTTGTAGTGTAGATATGGCCTTTAAAAGGCTTAACACTACTATATTTATGTTTTCCATTCAACATGTCATGCAAGACACAATAAATGATGCTTGCGAGTCTTAAAGATGGAGCAATGGAATTGAGGACTCTACAAGGATATATGAAGGATCAAGTTTACTCATTGCTTTCAAAACTACTACACAATTCCTTTGCTATAAACATTTTTACAAGACATTGTTTGTGTTATTAAATATTTGGAGCATCGCCACCGAAGCCATGTTGTTAAGCAAGATTCTTTAATATCTAAGTGGATGTTTGTTAAGTCTTTAGTTTCACCAATGAAAGGCACTTACATATAATGATGGAGAATGGATTTGTGTCAGTCACATAGCGTTCTGGTTTGTCTCAGAATCTAGCTCTTTCCAATAATGAAAGACTATACCCAGCACTATTGCTATGTATATTATGAAGAAACTGTTTTGTACCACGTCTAACAATTATAAGATGAAATTGTAAACAAAAATGCTGTGAAACTAGTACCTTTGCCAGGCAGAAAAAGCACAGAACAAGAAAAAAGTCATTCCAAAGCAGAACAGAAAGTTTTCTTAATTTTGGTGTTGGGAGGATATAGTGACCTTGTATTAAACTTGTAAGACTTATTCCAGACTACCATGAAATGTAGGAATCAATTGACTATGTGGTGTTCAGTATCTTCTCACTGCATATTTTAATAGGATGTATTTTTGTATAATCATAATTAGAAACATTACCCCCATGAGATGTGCCCCAAGCCAAAGTAGACTCTCTCAATGCAGACAGCCAATGTCAAACACCTGAAATACACATGTAGGGGGGACATGCCATTCCAAATTCAGTGCCCAACTTTCCCAGTTAAGACAACATAGCATCAATGTTTTTTTCCCCCAATCAGAATGCTGGCAGAAAAGGCTCACTATCAGAAATGAGTAGTTGAAAGAAGAAATGACAAAAAAAAGGGGATTGGTAAAATTGTTCTAATTGGAATAATTTTATATGCACCAAGGCATGTGCAAATGTGCTCCATCAATAGAAATAAAAAGCCCAGTTTTGGGTGCTCTGCTGATTTAAATCTCTCCAAGCAGCCACAGAAGTGCGCAGCTTACAGGGAACACAGATGGTGATGAGACTTCTCTGTTTAGCGACCTTTATGGAGCTCATTCAGGCCCCCATAGGAATCATCCTGAGTCATTCTGTTGACTTTCAAGGGCTCTGGATCAGAGCCTAAGTCCTTCCCCAAATAAATCTCTAACTCAAATACAGAAAGCTGCTTTGCTCACAGACTCAAGAATATTTCCTGATCTGGAAAAAAGAGGCAGTAAATAAGCCACATTTTTATGATGAAAGAATTTGTCTATGCTTTGTGTAGAATGCTTCTTTGTATAGTTGCTTAGAGTCTTGTTAGCCCTAAAGTTCACAACAAATATGAAACAAGAGCAAAATAAGTTACAAAGTTACACATTAACCATTGCAGTATTAAATTCTTTCAAGCATAACTTCCTCTCAGGAATTTGTAATAGCTATTTGGATTATGGTCACACAATGGGTAGGTGCTTTCCATAAACAAAAGACAAACACTCCTTTCAGAAAGAGCTGCTCACTATGGAATTTAAGAGCCACATTGAACATAAAATTAACATAATGCAAAGTATTGCACTTCCAGAAAGAACATGGCCAGGGAGGAGGGGATTACTTTGGGAGTCATAACAGTTGCCTTGTTGTGCATTTGCTGCAGTGTTTTGGTTGATGTTTCAATGTAGAGGATATTTGAGTTTATTATACTGGATATTCTCCTCTTATGTCCTCCCCTACCCTCACTATGGAGCAAATAAAATGGATTTTGAAAGACAGTCCAGGTTGCAACACTCCATATACATGCCAAACTGCCTGTCACCGGTGTTACAAGATAAGAGAAACTGACATTTTCACAGCAGTCATCAATACCCTTATTGCCCCAAAGTACTGACACAACCAAAAAAATCTCTATGCTTGCAAAACCCAAGAATGTGTATAATCCTTTCACTGAGCTCCCAACAAAAGACTTTTCTGAGTATTATTTTGGGGCAAAAGATTCATCAGATATCCCAGCAGGACATAAATAAAACAAAGCAAACAATTATTTGCATGGTGAGGCTGTACAGAGGAGAACAATTTAGAATGTGGACAAGACGATAACACCTAGCTTTTACACAGCAATTCTCACCTGTAGATCTCAAAGGGCTTTACAAAGGAGGTCAATATTAGGAGCATATGAATACAAGGAAGCCCACACAGAAAACACAGCCTACATGCAGAGAAGATGAAGCATAAGTCAAATGGTTCCAAGCAGATAATTATGTTGCTGAAACATTAAAAACACACTTACCTGCTGTAATTTTCTAAAAAAACTGATGAAGACATCGTTGTTTGTAATACTTGGATCTACAGTTACTGAAAAACAAGGACATAGAAACCAGAATTAGTTGAAAGTGGGGCGGAAAGGATCTCCATCTGAAAGTAAGATTCTTACACCACCCTCCTAAGCATTAACAAACTTCTGGTCAAGCTGTGAATGAGTTATTCATATACACTTTGATTAAAGCAGAGTTTGCTCTCTATTGGATGGTGCTCAGATTACTCCCACCCAGTACCATACAGTGGAAGGCAGGTACTGCATTAGGCACACATCCTAATGGGGAAATCCTGGCTCTGTTGAAGTCAAGAGATGCTTTGCCATGGACATCAACAGGGCTAGGATTTCTTCCCAAGATTTAATATAAAGGCCTAAAGCTGCGGTCATTTATTCAGGAGCCTGAAGTGCTCAGTACCCAACAACTCCCACTGACATCACCAGGAGCTGCTGAGTGCTTGGCAGTTTGGGAAGTGGGATTACTGAAGAGATTAGTTTTACAGTTTTTGGAAAATCTTGGCCATGAAGCAGATGTTGCCTCAGAAGGCCTAAGAGCTTCCTACATCTTGTAGCTGAAAGGGTTACATTTGTTTATTGGCTTGTGACATTCATGCATGGCATATTATACCTGCAGAGCCCTGCATTTCAGATATATAGTTTTTCCTAGGCTATGTCTATACTGGGAAAGTTTGGCAACAAAAGTGCTGCTGACATGCAGTCACCAAAAGCGAAAACCGGTCAAACCTGGTTTTCTGCCACCCATTGCTGACATTTCATGGCCACATTGTCAGTACCCTGTCAACAGACAAAGCAAAGCAATGTGGGTAAGCATCCCACAATGCCTCGCGTCACCTTCTGTTATTAAGAACTGTGGGAATGCGCAACATAGCACTATGCATTTTAGGAACATGGAACCATCCTGTCAGCCACCTCTGCTTCCCACCTTCTCCCTGGGCTTCCAGCTTACTTTTGCACCATTTGAATGACAGTCCTTGCGTCAAACTCCAGCATCTGCTGTGAGAAATCATGGATCCCACAATTCTCTGCAGTAAGGAGCAGTTTGACATCAGGCTAAGCCGATACCACATGGCTGTTGAATGTGCTTTTGGCAGACTGAAAGCTAGACAGGTGTGTCTCTATGGCAGGCTGGATTGATTGGAGGACCATGTCCCCACATGCTGTTCCTTACAGAATTTGTGAAAGAGTAAGGGTGAAGAGTTTGGCTGTGGAAGGAACAATGAGACTCAGCACCTAGATGCAGTTTGAACAGCCAGGTATTCATGTTATCAGAGAAGCCCCTAAGGTAGCCACCAATATTAAGGAGGCTCTGAGGAACCACTTTGATAATGAGGGGTACTGACATTTCTGTGTGTTGGGGTTGCTTCCCTGCCTCCCCCCCCACTACTCATCCTGAGCGAGGCATTCCCATGAAACCCAAAGGATATTACAGGCTGCCATCGGGGCCAGGAAGATTGGTGTGGGTTGTGTCACAAAAAATAAACTCATGGAAACCTGCACCACCTTTGTCTTTATTGATACCTTTCAATCAGGATATTTGGTAGTAAGGGTTATTGGAAACCACTTTGATAATGTCCAGATATCAAATTCACAGCTCATTTCACCGGGACTAGAGTATGCTGGATAAACAAACAAATCATTACTTGATTGTATGTAGAGGGAGGGTTACTGGGTAAAGAAATTTGCCTGTGCAGCCATGGAGGCTGATGTGTGGGTGTGGTGGATGGTTGCTATGAAAAGAGTTCTACAGAGTGGGGCCTCTAGTTGTGTTTCCTCTGCATCTTGATAAGACACTTCAGCATCTCATTTTGGTCTTCCATGAGTTGAGTGGTTCGTGTTCTCACTTCCATCTCCGTAGCTCTTCTTTGTTCTCTTTTCTCTGTTTGAAGTATTGACTGACGCAATACCTCCTTGCGCAGATCCTCCCTTGTTTTCCCTGTTTTTTTCCCCTTAGTTGATGGAGTCTGTCTGAGGGCGAACATGCCTGACTTCTCAAGGTCTGGAAACAATGGAGTGACTATACTATTCCTGATAAAGATGGTAACATTTCACTAACATGCACACCTCTGAACAAAACTTGACACTTTTCTTGTTACCCTAGAGGCAAATACAAATCTCTCCAGACCCCTCGACTATGGCGAGTTTTAAATGCAAGGGAGCGAGTGTTGGGCATGGGTCCCCAAGACAGTCTGGGCTTGTGCAGCAGTTGCACATGGAAACAATTTATAATCATCCTACACTTGTCCACAGGCTGCCATTACTCTGGCTGACACATCCCTGCTGAAAGTTAACAGGCAAGCCTTGGCTCTGCTTCCAGATGTGAATGGGGGGGAGGGAACGGGGGAGGAGGGAGTGCTCTGCTCCTTATGCAGCCAAACTCTGCCACCTTAGCTCCAGCAGCACAGTACGAAGAATGGTTTGGGAGCACGTCATACCACTGAAGTGGGGAAATGGTGCCCGACCATGGAATCCTCGGGAGGAAGATTAGTTAGTACGTCAGGCAAAGCTTCATCACCATCTCCCAGCAAGTTATGCTCCTGTTTGGATATAACAGACCTAGGCCGGGCTTAGTCAGCTCACGGAAACAGCCTCCGTTCGCCCGGCACCTCAACCCCACCATGACTGGAAGAGCAACTTCCCAAGCTGCTGCCCATCCCTCCCTCACCCCACTACAATACACAGGAACTTATTGCCCCACCCTACCCCCACCCCCCTGCAATACACAGCAACTATCAGCCCCACACAGCCTCTGCCCACCCTCTCCTGGCTCCACTAGAGCAACTTTGCACCCCACATAGCTGCCAACCGGACTCTTTCCCCCCTCCCCCCTGCCTGCACAGCAACATACCCTGCAGCTCTTCCTTTGCTTCACGGCTCTGCGTCTCTTCCCTTCCTTCACGCCCCACATACAGTTGCCAAGGGTCCTCCCAAACATTGAAAGTTAAAAAATTCCTCACTGCCTGGTGCGCGGCTTGTCACTAGATTGACTCGTGCCCCTTTGTCCACTTCCACCTCTTCATCAGTAACGTCTGTCTCCAGGAGAAGTG
The DNA here is from genome assembly GCF_052426305.1 of Pelodiscus sinensis. Lineage (NCBI taxonomy): Eukaryota > Metazoa > Chordata > Testudines > Trionychidae > Pelodiscus > Pelodiscus sinensis. The sequence goes on along the minus strand of NC_143053.1, from coordinate 37,305,777 downwards.
TTTCTGACTCTTTCTTACAGGAAGTATTCACACCCTCCTTGGGCGTGGCCATGAGGTCACCCCAGTCCAGTTCTTTATAAAAATGTCAGGTTGGGGGTGCAGCACCAGACCAGCTGTTTGCTTCCTTTACCTTCTGGTATGCCGGTCGGAGTTTCTTTATCTTGGCTCTGCATTGTAGGGTGTCTCACTCACACCTCTTCTCACACAGGGCTTGAGAAATGTGACCATACATGTCCCAGTTCCTACGGGCCATTCGCAGCTGTGACTGCACCGATTCTTCACCCCACACACTGATAAGATCCAAAAGCTCTGCCTTGCTCCAAGTAGGAGAGTGTTTTGAGCAATACACACACCTGGTTTTCTGAGAAGACCCCATAATGACCCATTTCACAATGATCCAGGAGAACCACTACACAGTCAGACAGACACCATGAAATGGATTTTTAAAGTTCCTGTGGTACGCAGGTGGGAAGAGCACATCTGCTTATGTGGTTGCAGAGCAGCAGAGTTCAAAGTGCTGGTCAGAGTGGCTAATTGAGCATTGTCGAAACAAGCTAGAGGTCAATAAACTCAACAAAAACCCTACGATAGTACACACTACACGATTGTCAACAATAAAGGCAGGGGGAAGACACAAAAGCGTTGTGCAGAGGTGGAAGTTTTATCACCAAAAACTGGGCATTTGTCATGGAGAGTGTCCACATTTTGATGTGACAAAAGTCAAGTTGTGTCACCAAAAAGGGGGGGTTGGCAACAAAACTTGCAAGGCTCTAATAACTCCATGAATCTTGTAACAATTCTCAAGTGTCTGCTTGGAAATCTGGGAAAAACTAATTAATTTTGTTCTGGGGGGGGGGGGGGGGGAAGCTAATTTAAAGAAAAGAGGAGGGATATAAAATGTCGAAGGGACTGCCCAAAGGCTCTGTTTTTCACTCTGAGCTCAGTGGAATTATTTGACATACTAGGACTGCAAGATCAAGTCCAAAGTACTTTAGTCCCAACATTAAAGGTATGCCCCCCCCACAAATCATGACTTGCAGAAGCAATAAACATATCCAACTGTTGAAGCGACAAGTTGAAAACCCAGATATGTAGTTAAAGCAGAGACTCCATACCATTTTGTAGATACTGCTCAAGTTGAGATCTCCTCTCATCAGCCATGGACTCGGTCATTGCAAGGTAAAACTTTGGAGGGAAAGCAGGCACGGTACTCCCAAAGATCCGTCTTAGCTACAATAGCAGTCAAATAACGCTTAACGTTAGTGACGATCTGCTCAGGGCTTCAGTGAACATCACCATATTCCCCAGGTCAGTTGTGATCTGCTATGGTGAAGGGGGTGTCCGTTCACTTTGGCCCCAAGGCTACTGACAGCTCTCCCAACCTCTAAAATGTATTCAAGATTGTATAAAACTAAAAACACCATGCTTTGCACTATCTGAGTAGCAGCTTGGAAGCAGCTTTTCAGGCCCCAGTCAGAAGGATCACAGCATGTCTACTTAACGAAGTCTTGTGCATTTTATAGACAATGCTATGGGTTATAGCTATCTTAGTCCACAGTACTTACTTTCCACACTATCTATGCCAGTGTTTCCCAAATGGTGTTCCGTGGAACCCCAGGGTTCCATGAAGTGAAAATAAGAGTTCTGCAAGAAAATTCCATTACAATAACATTTTATTATTTTTTTAAAAATTAATATTTAAGCATTTATGAATTTTATTGAAAAGAATTTTCATTTGTTTGCGCCACAATAAGTGTGCCTGTGTAATGCCAGCTTAGCTGGAGAGTGGGGATGATGATGTTACTAATCAGCGCTGCATGCGCAGTCACTCAATGGTGCAATCGTCTATTATATACCACTGTAAATCCTCGTATTCACTCTCAGGAAGTGTGGATCACATGGGTGACTGAATACGAATATACCGGTACTAGCGCTGCATCAGACAAAGTCGAAACTTTAGCTGTTAAACCAGTTGCTGTTATTAGGAAGTCCGCAAAATTCTTTCGAGTTTAAAAGGGTTCTGTGGCCAAATAAAATTGGGAAACACTGATCTATGCTAACACAATAGGATCACGTAAAACCTCTCTTTTGGAAACCACTGATCACTATCTTTGGTTTTCATTCACAACATGCAAATATCCTCCTCACAGGTCTCCTATGCATCACTGTATTTCTTTAACATGTTACACACACTGTATATAGCTGAGAAGTATTCAGAGACATTTTACACTTCCAGAGCTGTTACCATATTGTACAGTCACCTGTGGTTGAATGTTAAAACAGTAAGTTTTACAGAGAGCATGTTGCTTCTTGAGCACTTAATTCAGATTGCAACCAAGCTTAGCAGAAAACAGAACTTTGTTCTCACACAGAGCATTCAAGTTGGCTTAGCTTTTATTTTTTTTAAAATGTATTATTCCAGCATAGTTACTTCTGTTTCCTACATTCGCCACCTAGCACAATACCTGTTTCCTCATTGTTTAGATTAAGAGCAGTGACAGACACAGGAAATATGATCCTCTTAGTTCAGTTGAATTAAATGCAGAATTTCCAACTTGGCATCTGGACAATGCAATAAGAATCTTCCAGTACACGAGAGGGAGGAATCTCAAACAAAAGGAACAAATGTTTTTAATGCTGCCAACTCCATCACAAGTCCCATGATGCTTCAAGAAAAAATGCCAAGCCTCAGCTTCTAGAGTCATGTGAATTCAAAGTGCTCAGCTTCCACTTAAAAATAAAATATTGGTTTGGGGGATGGGAGACAGACTCCAGATTTTTGAGATGGTAGGATTAGCACTACTGAAGTTTAAAAAACAAAACCAAAAAAAGCACCAAAACCCTGAAATGAAAAGTTTCCATTCTCTCCTACTCATCCTATTTGATCATACGATCCCAAAGTTTGAAGTGCTCCTGTTTTCAGGACCTCATCTGATCAGTTAAACACATACACACATTAAGACCCAGCTTTTGTAAACCCTTAAGGGGCCACCAGACTGCAGGCTGGCAAAAGTGACAGCAAGTCAACTGAAAGCATATGCACCTCACAGATCTTCCTTGACTATACTAGAGACTGTTGTAGTAAGTAAATAATAATTAGCTTTAAAAAAAAAAAACCCTCACACATTATCCTACACAAAAGGTGCACATTAATACTATTTGTTGGCTTTCCCACCCAATGGCTCAAGGCCAGACCATTCAAACTTTAGTTAGAAAGCTATTTTATTTACTAGAAACGTAGACTAATTTCTACAGCCAAATACTGTGTGGCCACTACTGAGATTATTATTATTATAAAACATTTAGTGCCACTTTCTGGAAGCAGGGGGAAAGAAGATAGAGAACATCTTATGCCTCTTTCTGAAAATGCCTAACTGACAAGCCTGGACAAAAATCCCTCTCAGTAAAGCATTTTCTGAATGTATTAAAAGATTCATGGGAGCTTTGCTTGTGTCACATGTTGCAGATGCTAGTGTAGAAGTAATGGAGTAACACATTAACAAATGGGACACTGGCAATTATTTACATATTACAAGCAGTCCCCGACTTACGCGGATCCGACTTATGTCGGATCCGAAGTTACGAACGGGGCTGCCCCGGAGGACACGGACTGCGGGACCACGCGGTCCTGCCACCCATGTACTCCGGGGCTTTCTCCGCATCTCCCTGGTCTGTGGAGCAAAGCCGCGGAGGGGCTCGGGCAGTGGGGCAGCCCAGGCGCGCCTGAGCTACCCCGCTGCCTGAGCCCCCCGCGGCTTTGCAAAGCCTGGGGAAGCCGGCAGCGGAGCAGCCCAGGCGCGCCTGGGCTGCCCGAGCCCCCCCGAGGCTTTGCAAAGCCGCGGGGGGGCTCGGGCAGCGAGGCAGCCCAGGCATGCCTGGGCTGCTCCGCTGCCGGCTTCCCCGAGGTTTTGCTCCCTGTCTCCCTAATCTGCTGGTCTCCAGCAGACCAGGGAGACTGGGAGCAAAGATGCGGAGGACCCAGGCAGCGGGACCGCGGTGCGTCTCGGTCCGCTGCCCGCGTCTTCCTGGTCTGCTGGGGTGGGGGGAGGGGGGCGCAGCTAGTACGCCCCCACCCCCCAGCAGACTAGGCTTTTCTCCAGAAGCCTGTGGCAGGGCAGCTGGGGCGCTGCCGGTTGGTCCCGCAGCGCCGCTCTGGGCGCTACTGGACCAACCCGGCAGTACCCCAGCTGCTCTGCCCCAGGCGTCCCCAAGTCAGCTGCTGCTGAAACTGACCAGCGCTGACTACAGGAAGCCCGAGGCAGAGTTGCTCTGCCCCGGGCTTCCTGGAATCAGCCGCTGATCAGTTTCAGCAGCAGCTGACTTGGGGACGCTTGGGGTTCTTAAGTTGATTCTGTATGTAAGTCAGAACTGGCGGTCAGTTTCAGCAGCGGCTGAATCTGGACGCCAGTTCCGACTTACATACAGATTAAACTTAAGAACAAACCTACAGTCCCTATCTTGTACGTAACCCAGGGACTGCCTGTATTAGATACTTGTAAATTGCTTGGAAATACACAGAGTATAAAACGAGATATATAAAACCAGTACCTAAATATAACAGCAACAGATTTTACATAGTGCTTTTCATCTTGACAGTTCTTCACATACACTGATCCAGTGCTTTTTTTGTGACGGTACTGCCCGGTACGCAGTACCGGCACCTCCAGATGCAGTCAGACCTCCACAACTTTTCCCCTGGAGAACTGGCACTTTTTTACACACACACACACACACACACACACACACACACACACACACACACACACACACACACACACACACACACACACACACACACACACACACACACACACACACACACACACACACACACACACACACACACACACACACACACACACACACACAGCATTGATCCCTCCAAAACCTTCAAGATAGAGAAGCACTCAGTTTTAAAGACAGGGAAATTGAGGCAAAACTAGGAAGTGATTTGCCAGAGTTCAGAGATGGTGTCAGAGCTCAAGTTTTTCCTCAACCTGAGTATCCCTTTTTTTGTACTTCTAAGAACTATAGAAAATTTCCATAATAGATTATACACACACTCTGGAGCATGGAGTTAATTAGGCTGAGCTGTGAGTCTGCAAGCATTAAGTTTCAGTCCAACATGACTGGAATCTTGCTTGTTTCCAATATTCTCCAGCCCAGAAGACAGACTTTAAAATTTAAACACAGACAATTATTAAGATTGTACCTGGCAGAGCTATGTTCAGATCCAGCACAACATAGGTTGCAGATTTCCAGAGGGTAGTAAATTCACCTAGAGAAGGCTCCAGAAGCAAAAGCTTCCTGCAACCCTTGCTCTGTTGAAGACCTCACAGCCTGGTAACATCCTAAATTGGGCAAGGTCAGCCTGAATAGGAGACGTGCTGAATCAATGTCTCTCCATGGTTGCTTTCACACGTAGAGCTCCTATGGATGCCCAGCCAGGTTTAAAGCTGTCCTATCTTGTGAAGAGACAAGGTGGGTGAGACACTATTTCAACCCCTGAAGTTTGTCCAATAAAACATGTTACCTCACCCACCTTGTCTCACTGAGCTTTTCTTCAGGTCTGGGGAAAGTATTTGGTGTCACAAGCAAACACAAGATCAAACTGATTATTTAGCACAGTTACCCTCAGTAGGGATTTGAACAACTAGTTGACTAGTCACTCCCCTCCCCCCTCTTGCTGCCTCTATCAGAAAGAGGCAACCGGGGAGGGGGAGGGAGGGGACAGAAAAGGGGCAGTGCCGCATGGAGCTTGGCATCAACTGGGCTCCATGCAGCGCTGACACTTTGAAATGCCACGGGGAGCATGGAGCCAGCGGGGGACTGCTTAAGTCCCCCGCTAGCCCCATGCTCCTCGCAGCGCTTTTGTCTTTGAAGTGTAGCAACAGCCCTGGAACTGTTGCTACACTTAAAAGGCAGAAGCACCCTTATTGACTAATTGAACAGTCGATGCAAATTGCATCAACTATTTGATTAGCCAAATAATCAAAATTTTACAACCCTAATACTTAGGCCTCAGTGGTTCAGAAGCCAAACCAGTAATCAACATTATCCAAAAGACACGGTACCAGGAACTCATTGTTTCTTTTTATATACACACACACACATATAAATGCACCACTGCACTTGCTGCGATAAGCAGGTGTAAGACCCCTGGATCTCAAATCACGTGTTGTTGAGGGTATTGATCATCATAGCAGTAATATGGCAGGGTCTGTTACTGATTTGAGTTGAAACAAGACACCCACATACCTGGAGAGAACTTACTTCAATACAGGAAAAAAAACCTCATCTGGTCATACACCCCTAAGCTATCACATGCTACCTCCTGCTGGAACAATACAGGGTATCGCTATACAATTAAAACCCATGCTTGAGGACCACATCTAGAAATAAATATTTTCTGAAACTCTCTTCGGACCTTTAAACAACCCCTCAAACTTGTCATCAGAAAAAAAACAAAAAAAGAAGTTCCCCACAGACTAGGATACATCAGATCAAAGCAGCATCAGACCTTGATATGATGCTAACCTTTAAAATCCATCAGACCTACCCATGCCCAGCACAACATGATGTGTACCTCATCCAGTGCATGCATACCCCAACAACTAAGTGGGTGAAATGAGACAATCATTACACTCCTGACAAAGCTCACACAGAAAAATGAGACAAACATACCATATCAACCATAGCTGAATACTTTTCCCAGCATGAAGCTCCATATCTCACCTCTCAGTCCTCACTCAAAGGAAAACTGCACAACACCTTTGAAAGATGAGCCTGTGAGCTTAAATTCATAACTTCCCATGATATTTAGTTTCTAGCATTCATTCAATGAAGAGAGTGGACATAGGGGGTTACAGATTGTTATAATGGGCCATAACACACCTTCATCCCACTTCACCTTGAAAGCTCTCTAACATCATGTGACGTCCTTATGCTAAACAATCTGTTCCCCCTTGCATTTAGCTGCAACACCCTGGGTATGTGTACATGGCAATCCAAAACCTGCAACAGAGTCTTTGAGCCCAGATTAGTTGACCTGAGCTAGTAGGGCTTGGCTTCAGGGATAACTAAAAACTGCAGCGTAGACAGGGGTGATGCATGATGGGGGGGGGGGGAGGGAAGACAGAAGCATCACATCACCCCCAAAATTCTGGGAGGAGGGGAGAGGCAAGGGGCCAGCAGCCAGTGGGGTCAGAGCCTCCCCTCTTCCAGGCATGCTGTCTGGCTGCTGCTTTCTCAGGAAGCTTTTGGCCAAGCTACCTGGGACGATGCTTGCTGCTTGGCGCAGAGTAGTGGGACAGACACCATAAGTAACATGGGATGGAAAAAGGGACAGGACAGGGAGAGCATGTGGGCCCTGAGCTAGAGGTAACACAGGGAGGAGTCATGTGGCCCCTTTTGGCTGGTGCCACCTTTGTGTCTCTCCCACTAGTCGCCTCTGAATGTAGCTGTTTGGGCTCAGGCTGGAGCCCGGTTCGGAGATCCCGCAAAATGAACCGAAATGCATACAACACAATTGTACAGCTCTGCAGACAAGCTCCACTAGCCCAGGGGGTACTTCAAAGTGACAGTGCCACGCAGTTGAGCTGGGGGATCAGTTGTCCAGCACTGCCACATATGGACCCTGGGGTCAGCTGGGGCTCCATGCTGCGCTGCCGCTTTGAAATGTACAAGAGCCCCCGCTGGAGCCCAGAGTCAGAGGGACTTCCCGCGTGCCCCTGGCTGCACTCGGAGTTCCACATTCCTCCTTTGAAATGTACAAGAGCCCCAGCGCCTCTTGTCGAGTAGTCAATGGAAATTCCATCGACTACACACCTAGTCAATTAACCATTACTTAACATCCTTAGGCTGGATGACTCCAAAGATTGGTTGTGGGCTATAGAAACTTTTATCTAGGTCACCAGTTCAAATCCAGCTCTAGTGATAATGTCCAAAAGTTGTTACTGTCTGTCTAGTTATCTCAGTCTTAGTCCCAGAGGATGCTTGTGCACCTGACAAACACAATAACCACAGTTAGTATCTTTGTTGTCTACTTTGGAAGAGAGACCAAGAGAGACCAAATGAGCCTGGAGAATGAATTATATCTTAGCATCCCTCTAACAGAGTTTGGAGCTATACTAACAGCAAAGGGTGGAGAAGGTTGAAGAGCTGAGAACCAGTAAATGTTCAGATACTAAACAGGAAACTTTATTTCTAGGGCAGACACTCGTTGCCTGTCAGTAGCAGAAAACATACAGACTTACACAGACTCGAGAAGAGTGGGTTGTGGATTCATCCTTAGTATGTCATGCTCCTTAAATAAACAAATGAACTGTGATCATGATAAACAGCATAACCAAAACAAATTGATTATTTCTCTCTTTTTCCTCTCTCTCTTTTGTCAAAAAGTTTCCTATAGTTCTATAAGCAGGAGCACGTTTCTATCCTTTGCCATCATCACTCAGGATGTGAATGGTTAACTGGTAAGCCTTATCCTTAAGGGCAGACCTATGCTTCTGCACTGATGTGGTAAGTAGAGGGGGGCTGCTCCAGCCCAGCTCACCTCCATTTAGTTAGTTAACTAGTTAAACAAAGTTGAACTGGTTAACTTACTAAATGGAATTTTATAACCCTAATCATCACTGGGCAAACTGCATCATTTGCTCTTCTGGGTCTCTGAGATCAGAGGATATCTAGCAGTTACCTGTATCAGAGGAAGCAACACAGGTAGGGGGAGGCCGTTATTCTTGAAGACATTAACTGGTTGCCACATTACAAAGTCAATTTCTCCTGCCTTTTCACATCTGCATTTTCATAACAAAGGCTATGTATGGGACACATCCAGCCCACTTCATTAGCTTCATTAACACAGGTCCTACAATTGACAGGTACTTTTTTGTTATATATATTTTGGTTTCTGTTATTTCCACTTCTACTCTATGACAGCTCATGATTCTATAAATCTGGTCATCTGAAGACATGGACTGTGCCCATGAAAGCTCATGATACCATCTACACATTGTTAGTCTTTAAAGTGCTACCAGACCATTTATTGTTGTTTAAGTTTTTCCTGTTACAGACTAACTGTTATCCCTCTGAAACTATATATTTTTGTTAATCTCTATTGTGCCATGTAAGGATGTTAAAATGCAATTATCTGGCTAATTGTATAGTTGATACAATTTGTATCGACTATACGATTAGTTGATAAGCGCCACTCTGCAGAGTCACAGCGGGGGTAGCTCCAGTAGCCGACTCAAGCCGGGACTGAGCAGTCCTGGTTCCTAGGCTAGCTGTACAGACAGCACCAAGTTATGAAACAAGCTATTTCAAAATAAGATCTGCAATTTGCATAGCTCAAATTGCAAATCTTATTTCAAGTTATGGTGCAATGTAGATACACCCTCACAGTTCAGAAGTGCGTTAACAGCAGGACCTTGACTCTGACACACATAGTTAGAGCCTAGATACCTGAACTCAAAACAACGTCAGCACCTTCCAAGCAAGAATACTCTGGGGGAAAAAAAACCCTCTGATTAGCCCAGACAGGGCCTAAAAGAGGCCCCAGTGTAATTTATGACTCAGAAAGGAATGCTGCAATAGTTTCAGATGTCCTAAAATCAGAGAAAACTTCTTGCAGTCAATGATACTAAAAATAACTGTGTGAAACCTGTTCCCCTGAATATTGGGTACATGACCATTACTCAATTCTCCTTTCAAGTTTTCAGATGTTACTAAGTGTCAATAAGGAAACACCTTAACACACCTCCATTGGGGAGTCATACGGGGAAAAAGTTGAAAATATTTTGCAAATAAAAGAAAAAAAAAAAAGATAGCTCATCTCTTGCATATGGTTCAGACCAGCATGCCTGGGGAAATGCACAAGAGCCAAAGAACTACCATGAAAATAATTTGAAAAGAAGCAGAAAATAAGTCAGTGTTTACAAATGGTGGAGAATTGACCAAGAAACAGTTAGACTTGTAATCACCTTCATTCGCACTTCACATCACCTCTATGTAAGCATAAGTGCGATAGGGAATAGCCAAAATATGCCACCTCTACTGCCCAAAATTTAAAAATAGCTCTTTCTTGACACTAATACAAATCCCTGGAATTTTGTATCTCAATATGTCTCTGTGATTTGATTCAGAGTGTGCCACATCCTGTGGACAAGGGGGTCTTAAAATGTGTGTAATAAACACAACAAACACTCAACTCCACAGTATCCAGAATTTTACGAAACTCCCTCCCACTAGAAAAGCTCACTACCATCCACAAGTAACGTTACGGGATTTTAACCTACAGTCATTTCAATGAGGTCAAGAAGAGCTCTGAGCAGCTCTAAAGCTTGTCTCTATCAGGAACAGAAGTTGGTTCAGCAAAAGATATGACCTCACCTACCTTGCCTCTCCTCATTCAACAGACCGTTCAATGGAAGCTGCCCTAGCTGAAGCTGGCAGGACAAGAGTGAGAAGGGCTTGGGCTGGAATCTCTTACCTGATCATTCCAGTGGTGTAGCTGGCTGTAGCGCACCTTGCAGAGGAGGAAGCCTTCCAGGTACACAGAGTACAGCTGAAAATATACCCAAGACACATCAGCTCCCCTCCCTGGAGAGCAGCCCCTCTCATTCTCCCGCCTCCCCACATAGCTCCCCTCCCTGCATAAACACCTCTCATTTCCCCTCCCTGCACAGCACCCCCACCCTCCTCCTACCTGGCTCCTCTCCCTGCCAACCCCCCACTTCCACCATTCCCCCAAACAACTCCCAGCGCCCCTTCCTACCCAGCGCCCGCACCCTCCTATCTGGCTCCCCGCCCATGTCTTCCTTCCCCTGCCCCCCGGCTCCACTCCCTCCCCAGCTCCCCGCCAGTGCTGCCCGGGAGGCGGGCCCCGCGGCGGCCTGGCCCCTCAGCCCGAGCCGAGTTACTCAACCACGTAGCGGCCCCCGAACTTCTCCAGCAGCTGCTCCGACACGGGGATGCTGAAATGCATCTTCATGGCGCGGCGCGCCCGCTCTCCGCAGGGGCCGGGCAGCGGCAGCAATAGCGTTTGTTTCCCGCACGTGATAGAGCAGAGGGCGGGGATGTCTCCTCCCTCCTGGCAGGTGATGGGGAGCGGGTAGTGCCTTGTTCCCACCCCGGCGGGGAACTCCTTCTCGCACACCCCAGGGAGGGCTGCCTGTCCCAGTCAGCTGTTCCCCCCGCCCCCACACACAGAGCAGAGAGCTGAAAGGAGCAGCCAGCCGCTTTGAGCTGTTCCATGCTGCAAGAGCAGGCTGGATTAAAAGGCTTGGTGGGCCAGATGTGGCCTGCCCACCCCTGTGCTGAGTGTTGAGCAGCTCTTAACCCCAGCCTTCTTGTTTTTCTGTAGCATCTGGGACTAGGCTCATGTAACAGGTACTTACAACCCAACCACCAAGCTTTCAGACTCCTCAGCCACCAGTATGCACCTGGCATGAAGGGGTTTATCTTTGACTATGTAATTTGGATAATAGCCATGACTCTCAGTGAATCTCTATCTAGGCAACACTTCTGATGGGACTGAACGAGCATGGGGAGGCTGGGGTGTGAATCCTGCAGCTTTCACACTGATTTGCATTACCCAATACCCAAGCTTCACTACAGGATCTTCATAAACGTCTCATTTAGGGGCGTGTTAAAGGGAGGTGGTGAGAAAACATGTTACTAAAGCAATTGAGATTTATAAAGCTTTTGCAGAAGCTGAATTTTTGGGAACTCAAGTAAAAGGAATAAAGTAAAATTTTTGTAATATCTTTTATTCATCTGATTTGTTTAGCTTCTTCATTGTCAGACAAGTGACTGACAATTTCTGAAATACCTAAGCAGTTACAGTGTTATGGAAGCAGTCACTCTCCAGCAGTGATAGAGTTATTCCATGGTTGCTCTCGCACTGCATCAAACTCTTTAGGTTGACCATGGATCCATGCTATTTGGGGGTGGTTTTACTGCATCACTGTAATGGAGCACTTACTTCATCAGGAGAAAAAAATTGAGTGTAATAACATGCATAAATAGGTTGCTGCAGGCTGACTTACATCACCCTAGCTTTGTAACATGGACCAGGACTTAGAGTCTCCCTATGGTGCTGCAGAGTTGAAGCAGCAGTACTACATAAGAAGCCCTTTAAGAGCATTCTTGAAAGACACTGGGTGCCCCACCCCATGCTTAGTTTGTGCCAAGTCTTCCTAGGGCTGAGCACTGGGTCTAAACACCCCTGAGTTTAGCCTGTTTGTAAGTGTCTTGATCAGATGCTTATAAATGTTTTGTTACTGTTTGGACATAGGAAATTGCTTGTTATTTAGGCTTTTTAGGGACGTTTAGACCAATTATATAAATATCATCTAGCCTTTGGATTTAATAAAGGTAATACCCTGCACAAACAACAATAAACTTCAACAGCTGGTCTGACAGGCCATTGCTCTTTTCTGGCAAACCATAGAAACTCTGCTAGAGGGAGAAGCTGTGGCACTAAGCTACAAAGTCTCTCCCTCCCTTTCCTGGTAGCCTCTTGTGCAAGGTACCGTATATACTCGAGTATAAGCCGACCCGAATATAAGCCGAGGCACCTAATTTTACCCCAAAGAACTGGGAAAAAATATTGACTCGAGTATAAGCCTAGGGTAGGAAATGAGGCAGCTACTGGTAAATGTAAAAAATGAAGATAGATACCAATAAAATTACATGAATATTTATTTCAAAGAAAAACAATAACCTAGCTCTGTAAGGGGAAAAGGGGGTCAACAAAAACAATATGGTTCTGCAGGCACGGCCACAGCTCAGCCCCCGCCGCCCCCGCCCCGCAGCCCCCACGTTCCGGCCCCCTCGCCTGCCAACGAGCCCCCTCTAAACGAGCCAGCGGGGGGGGGGGGGACTGTGCGAGACCCGGGCTGGGAGTCGATGGGCCAGTGAGCCAGCGGGGGGAGCGGGTGCCGGTGCTGGCTGGATTTTACCACGGGAGGAGAGGGGAGCGGAGGGGGAGCAGGGAGCAGCGGCTGGTCCTTGTGCACCTGCCCCAGAATCGGGCCCAAGCTCGTGATCAGGGCTCCCGGGCGCTTCCAGAACAGATGCCCACGGTGCCGAGTCGGCTCCTGGCCCAGCTGTTCCCGAGCTCAGCGCTGCACCCGAGCGTCATGGCGAACGGCCCCAAACGCCCTTCCTCCCACGTGGCAAGGGCCCATGGTGCCGGGCAGGCAGGGGCTGGGGGGCCAGGAGAGCCAGGAGGGCAGGGGCTGGGGGGCCGAGGGGGCAGGGACTGGGTGGGCCAGGAGGGCAGGGGCTCGGGGGGACAAGGGGACAGGGGGGCTGGGAGGGACGAGGAGACAGGGGCTGGGGGGGACAAGGGGGCTGAGAGGGTCAGGAGGGCAGGGGCCGGAAGGGCCAGGAGAGCAGGGGCTGGGGGGCCGGAGCTCTGGGCTCACGCGTCTAGACCCGGCCGGCGGCAGAGACGCGCTGAGCCCGCCCGTGAGCAGGAGGCTGACTCGAGTATAAGCCGAGGGGGGCATTTTTCAGCACAAAAACTGTGCTGAAAAACTCGGCTTATACTCGAGTATATACGGTAACTGCAATTGGCTAAGGGAGAAGAAAAGCAGCTTACCTGTACCTGTTCCTGAGATCCCTTGGCTACGTCTAGACTGGCATGATTTTCTGCAAATGCTTTTAACAGAAAAGTTTTCCATTAAAAGCATTTGCGGAAAAGTGCGTCTAGATTGGCATGGATGCTTTTCCACAAAAGCACTTTTTGCGGAAAAGTGTCCGTGCCAAACTAGACATGCTTTTCCGCAAAAAAAAAAAAAAAAAAACCCCGATCACCATTTTTGCGATTGGGGCTTTTTTTGCGCAAAACAAATCTGAGCTGTCTACACTGGCCCTTTTGCGCAAAAGTTTTGCGCAAAAGGACTTTTGCCCGAACGGGAGCAGCATAGTATTTCCGCAAGAAGCACTGATTTCAGACAGTAGGAAGTCAGTGTTCTTGCGGAAATTCAAGTGGCCAGTGTAGACAGCTGGCAAGTTTTTCTGCAAAAGCACTTGCTTTTGCGGAAAAACTTGCCAGTCTAGACACAGCCCTTGAGTCCTGTAATCATGGTTCTTTTCTCCTGTTCCTTGTGGCGTCCATTGGTACTTTGGTTCTTGTAATTCCTGTCCTGGTACCTTGTGTCAATAAGAATGGGAATATATGTACCCTTTTAATTTCTATTAACCCCTCACCCCATATTGTTGTGGTTTTGGGGTTGGAGCTTAAAGACTATTAGATCGGTTAACATGTGAGTAGGGTTTGTCTGTTAATTGGGAATAGTTGTTGGGGCAGAGATTCTTAAATAAACTGTTATCTGTTTTCATCTATTCCTGCCTCCTTGGTTCTTTAATCAATAAATCACTAGCCAGTGATAGATGTAGGTGGGGGTTGAGCTAGATTGATTGGTGTTTGATTTGGTTCCCAGCTCCCTTGCAGTTTGGTTCCTTGTTATGGTGGAAGGAGACAGGGTTGGGTGAGACTTACAGATGAAGGTGTGACAGCAGGGATACATTTGGGCCAAATAGTGAGATCCATTTTATATTGTAACTTCCATTTTGGATTGGGACATCCATTTGTGTCATGTGCTGAACTTGTGTCTGAGGCCTTGTCTACACAACAGAGTTTTGTCACTAAAAGTAATCTTTCATTGACAAAAAGCTGGAGATGTGCATACAAAAGCATTACTTCTGCCAACAAAATAAATCCACCTTGGTGAGGGGCATAGAACTTTTTGTGGCAAAGTTAGCTTGACAAAGTGTCATTGTAGATCCTGTGCTTTATGTCATGTCTCTGTAAATGGCCTTCAGGTAAGAGGTGTTAAAAGTGTGTATTTTTGTAAATGTGTAACTGCTGACATTTTCAGCAGTTACACATTTACGTGGGAGGAGGGATAGGAACTGCTGCTTGCAGGATGCTTGCCTGCTCACCCCCCAACTGGTGGGGCAGGAGGCAGTGCCGATGAGAAGGTGGCTAATTGTGCTACAGGAAGAATGTGTGTGTTTTCCCTTCCTTCATTCTGAAGCCAATACGGAACTGCTTGCCATGGCCCCCACTCCTCCTAGACATTCCTTGCATCTTCCCAACCTAAGTATCATGTTCACTCCATCCCTTCAGGCAGCTTTCAATTTGATAGCCGGTGTTATACACAATGAAAACCTATGTCAGGACACTGTGCTTCACTGTTATCATCCTTTCCAACCCTTGTTTCTTGGTTGATGAAATCTAATTCCAGAACTCACCACTTTTGGGGTTTGTGCCTTGTTTCTGGTCAGCCATGAGGCTGGTATTCTAGCTTGTAAACCATTCCAGATAGGTAGCAGCTCCATTCCCATTTCATTTATCACCCTATCATCTCTCATTTGCAGTGGAGCAGTCAATGCTACCCTTTGATCACCTCATGAAGCCAGCCTTCATTGCCCACTTGACTGTGGTCACTGAAGAAGCTAGATTGAGAATGGTCAATGAAAGCAAACTGCGAAGAGTAGGGCAAATGAACCCCAAAACTGGTGGTTTATTTTTATAATTAGATTTGCCAAGCCAGTAATAAAACAGCTTCTGGACTACCTTATTGATCATCAAGAAGCCAAAATACAGTTTCCTTCAAGCAATCGAATTTTTGGCTCCCACCCAGACAGCCAAATTTATAAAGTGAGGAAGCTTAGTCGCTAAGATTGGACACATTACTCACCAGGTCAATGGATATTTCAGATCTTACCAAATAGACATTTATAGTTAATTAACTAAATCTAAGATTTGTTTTAAAAGAATAAGGACTATGTGTGTAGATAGTAGTAAAGTTCTTAGGTCAGTTTCATAGTAGAGACAGTGAAACTGCTGATTTTTAGAAGTCCTTCCAGAATTAGTTCAGTAGTCCAGCAGGCCATCCCTGTACAGAGTTTGTTCAAATTCTTCCATAAGAAATTGCAGGGCTAATCCAGAGTGGATATGGAGCCCTTTGTCCTGCAGCTCAACCTTCCCCTGAAAAAATTTAAGAAGATCTGAGATCATAAGGATCAGGCCCCAAAGTCCCTTTATACCTGAAGCTCAGCTGATTAGCCTCTTGTCAGCAAATGAACACAGCAGGCAATCCTGAGATGAAGACTAGGGAATGTACACAGTTGCTTTGATGTAAGTTTCTATTTCCTGGGCATAAACTGATAACTAGTTGTACTGATTAACATAAGGCAATTTACCTATGAATTGTTTGAATGGTTGTTTACCACAAACTTCAAAGAGAAATAAAGACAGTGATATTATTACACCACACATTTTGTCAAATGTTAATATCCTCATTATATCTCTGAATCCATAGAGTATGGTATTGAAACACAACAAACAGAAATAGAAGTTTAGCATCTAAATACTAAATGGTTGTTAAATTTCTAACAAGATATAAGTAAACACAGTCAAAAACAATTAATATCTACTTTCTGATTCTCTAGCAATAGAGACTTACATTTCAAGAACTCTAGTCTATTTAACATGGCTTTCCTAATGATCTTCAAAAAATGGCCCTGTTTACCACTTCAGTACTTTTCTAATATGTCCTTGAAAGGTTACTTTTCATTTAACCAGCCTACTAGTTGCTTAACTCTTGATGACTCAGTGTCTCAGAGGCATTCTCCCTAAATATCCACAAAGCTACCTCCTTATCCTATAAATACCTCCTCTTTCCCTTAATGCCTACAGAAAAACTTCGGGCTGTTGGTGTACAGATACCACTACATATCTATGATGACCAATATTCTCATAATTTCCTGTGCTCCACCCTCTGTCGCTCTTGTCTTGCACTTAAATTGTAAGTTCTGTGGAACTGGGACTTTTTGTTCTATGTTTGTACAGCACCTAGCACACTGGGCCCTGCTAGCATGAAATAAGTGAATCTATGCAATACCGAATTTCTCTCTTAACTGCTAGCATGGACCTGCAATTAAAGTAGCAGAGTCAGGATTCCTGGATCTATTCTTTGTTCTTCCATACAGTGTGTAAGTTGGACAAGTCATTTAATATCTCTGTGCTTCATTTCCCCCATCTGTACAATGGAAAAAGTATGTTATCCCACACTTGTAAAGTGTTTTGAGATCCATAAACAAGTGCTGTATAAATGCTCAGAATTGTAATATATGTGCCATCACTAAACAAAGAGATAAATGTGTGTGGGGATGAGGGAATTCTGCTGTTAGCTGGAGTTCTCCCATTCATTAAGACTTCAATGAGAGAAGGATCAAGCTCTATTTTTCCCACTTTTCTGTTAGAAAATAACCACCCAGGCTAGAAAACAGACACCTCATTGGTATCATTTTTTTAACCTTCCAAAGCATTGTTTCTGTCCTTTAAATTATTTTAGAGCTAACAGGATTATTTATTTTGCTTCTTAATGCAATATTATCTTTTTAAAGTGTTAAGCAGTAGCCCCTCCCCCCACTCAGGAATGTCAGTTTATTCAGCAGGCAAGGCATTGTTACCTCAGGCTATTAGCTAGTTTAATCAGCAATCACTTCCTTCTATCTCACATTCCCTCAGGGCATTCTGTTTATCACAGGCTTACATAGTTCAACCCATCCAGAGCCAAAACCAGGAAACATTGATCCTTTACAGTACCACTGACCACTAAGCTGATTTTGCTGAATCCTCTAGCATTTCATTTCCTCAGCTCCCATCTTCCATTTAACCAGAGAAAACATTTCAAGTGAGATGATGGGATGAGAGAGTCAAAAGCTGCTGGTTGTATCCATGAAATGTGGGGACACTAGAAATATTTGATGGAAACATTTAAATCTCCAAATGTTCATAAGCAGAGAATACTTTTAGTCACATACAAAGGATTACACAGAAACTATTTGGGTTGACAAGCATTCTCTTTGGGATTCTGCAGTGGGCCTGGTGATTAGATTTTGGAGGGGGATATCTAATCAGTATCTCTGGTTCAGGCAGCATAATCACAGGTGCTCTCTCAGGTCAGATAGGCTCTGTGACCGTCACATCAACACACAATCTGCATTTCAATAAGTAAACAATGTCCTTCAGGCTAATTATATTCTCTTCCAAGAAATCAGCAACATTCTCAGTGACTGTCATGAAGAACTGGATTTTGGAAGAAAGCCACTACCGTTTTTCTACACTAAGAACCTTAGCAAATAGGCTTTTTTCCTTCTACTTCTAGTAATCAAGATTTTGCATGGCATATCAAGACAATCTTGAAACATAAGATTTTTTTCTTATCTTTAGAGATAATCCAAGTGATGGTCCATAATTCTGAAATATTTCCAGAGTCTCATGTCCCACTGTTCCAGGTGATTAGGACTTACAAGGTGGGCTAAGAAACACTTCTTCTGCCAGGACCTTCCATGTCCAGCAGTGCTGACAAACCTGCCTCTGCAACCCAGTATACTTCAGATGAGGTTGGAAATTCTCCCATTTCTATGATCCTTCACTTAGTGTTGTTCCCATGACACCTGGAGGAATTCTCCTACTATGCATACAGACCTGTAAAAATTGATTTGCCAGCCATGGGAGAACTCCTTCAGCACAGGCATGTAGAAATGCAAGCACCCGCCTTCCGGAACACAGCTGGGGCCATCTCTGAGGTTGTAAGGGGTGAAGTCAGAACACAGACAGCTTGAAATTTTGAGACAGCTCTGGATTATGTGGAGTACAACCTGTAAATCTTGCTGTAACAGAGCAGGTCCTTGGCTAGCAAACTGATATCTAGGACTAGTTTGGCCTCTCTTGGTTCAGACATGGGAGACTGCAAAGCTGGCTTTTAACCACTTTTGCCCTCCAGGAGACATAGCACTTTCTTTCTCTGCTCTCTTAGAATCTAAACTATAGCTTTTGTTGAAGTGAAAATTCAGGCTAATCTTAAAATTTACTAAACTTGAAAAGTGCCAAGTCAGCAGAGTATTTAGGCAGAAGATATTTAGGCTGCCCTGACCCAACCTCCTCCTCCCCCCGCTCCCTTAAAAAAAAATCTTGTATCTTTACAACCAATAGCTGCAACTAGTTTGTTCCAGATAAGCATAAATCTTTTTTATAAGTTCCTTTGCTAAGGCAGCACTAGCCAGGCCTTCCCAGCTGAGGATGCATCTAGTCCACTTCAAAACTATATAAAAGGGTTGTGGAGATACTGGAATTGGGGTCTATTCTGGAGAATGACCGTGTGGTCTCTCATAAAACTTTTTGGCTACGTCTACCCTTGCATGATTTTCCGAAAATGCTTTTAACGGAAAACTTTTCTGTTAAAAGCATTTTCGGAAAAGCGCGTCTAGATTTGCGGAAAAGCATCCTGCCAAAGCACTTTTTACGGAAAAGTGTCCGTGGCCAATCTAGACGCGATTTTCTGCAAAAAAGCCCCGATCGCCATTTTTGCGATCGGGGCTTTTTTGCGGAAAACAGTACTGTGCAGTCTACACTGGCCCCTTTGCGCAAAAGTTTTTCGGAAAAAGACTTTTGCCCGAACGGGAGCAGCATAGTATTTCCGGAAAAGCACTGACAATCTTACATGAGATCATCAGTGCTTTTCCGGAAATTCAAGCGGCCAATGTAGACAGCTGGCAAATTTTTCTGCAAAAGCAGATGATTTTGCGGAAAAACTTGTCAGTCTAGACACAGCCTTTATGTTTGTGTGTAAGCCTCAGTGGACTCATCAGAATTAAGCCTGAAGACATTGTGGGTGCAATACAGACCAGTGAGGGGGACGTGTCAACCCTGCCCTGCAGCCTTGAATGCCTTGCAGCAGTAGTTCCCACCTGAGTCGCTCACAAACAGCCTGTCAGCATACAAGTCACATCCGGAGTGTCAGTGTATGGTCACAGCGCTGGTTCAGCAACTCTGATTTCAGCTGCTTGTCAGCAAATACAAGCCACACTCTGGCTTCAATCAGCCTTAGTCATTATTTGAAAGGTGACTCCATCACACTTCCAATCCTGAATCGCCCCTCCCTCAGAATGCGTGTTCTCTACTGTGCAGCCCTTTCCTGGACCGTTCAGAAACTTCAGGTTCATTGTCGTCATAGGCGAACAATATACAGCAAATTGCCACCTTAAATAGATGTACTCTCACAGTTCACAACAAAAGAGTAAAAAGTTTATTTAACTACAAAAACAGATTATAAGTGAGTACAAGCATCGAGGTATAAAAGTCAGAAATGAAAATAAAGATAGAACACTTTCTAAGCAAAATAGAGTTGATTCAAAGGAAATTTTTACCACAGGTTTTTAGTGTCCTTGCTGACCAAGTGTTAGATCAAGGACTGCTCGGTAGGTCCAAGGTCTCTCTGTTTATCTTTTTAGGTGGAGAGAGAGAGAGAGCAGGTCAAGGAGAGAGAACATAGGGGTTTTGTCTACACTGGTGTGATCTTGCACCAAAAATATGCAAATGAGGCTAAGTGTAGACTATCGCTGAGCCTCGTTTGCATATCTAATGAGCCACCATTTTTGCAGAAAAGGCTCTTGTGCAAGGAGCATCTACACTGCCCCTTCTTGTGCAAGAAAAACCCTCCTGCACAATGCCATTATTCCTGAAAATAATGGCATTGCACAAGAAGGTTTTTCTTGCGCAAGAAGGGGCAGTGTAGACACTCCTTGTGCAAGAGCCTCTTCTGCAAAAATGGCTGCTCATTATATATGCAAATGAGGCTCAGCAATATTCCATGCTTAGCCTCATTTGCATATTTCTGGCACAAGATCGCGCCAGTGTAGACATAGCTAGGGTGTTTCATTCCTGACACTTATAGTTCAGTCCCCCTTTGAATTGCTTTTTCCTGAGAGTGACCCCTAGATAATAATCTCTCTGGGTGAGAGAAAGGAGATATGGAGTCTGGTGGGAAGTGATGCCAGGCTATTCCTTCTCCCCATGTTTGCAGAAACACATTGTCACGGCTGAATTCCCCCACCTAGCACTTACAGTGTAGGTAGCAGGGGCTGGCTAGCGAAATAAAACCTCTGTAAGATCCTGTCTCTGCAACTCCCGGAGACAAAACAAACAAAACAAAAAAACCCCTACAACTTTTCCGGTTTCAGTTCCCTGAAATCCAGCGATCGCTGCCACCCCCAAGTGTCCAAATCTTTTTCCATAGAAGAAATCACTTGGAATCTCTTTCCTGAGGGCTAAATTACCCAACCTCCTTTCCCCAAGAAGTGGGAAAACAAACAGAGCACACTTTAGCAGAGAACAATGAACTTGTGCTCTCTCCCTGATAACATGTCTGCAGCCAGGCACTTAAGCTTAAGGACACACAAGATAAACCAATACCAGTCAACAGAACTAAAAAAAGAAAACACTTTTATTATTAAAACAAGACTATCCTTGCAAGCATAGTAAATGACTTGGTGTTAAAAGCCATGAATTGGAATAATCTCAGGGATTTTCCCTGGGCTGTAATCAATGTTCCCACTGAACTGTGAAGCAGCACAGTTTCACAGGTGATTAATGAGCCCCGCCCAGTCAGTCAGTCAGGGTTCCATGCAGGGAGCTGACTCATTGGCTGGGCTGATTAATCACCTGTGAAGCTGTGCTGCCTCACAGTTTAATGGGAACACTGGCTATGATCCTTGGTTACTAGAAGAAACAATTAACCAGCTCAGACATAATTCCCAAACAAGAAAAACAGTAAACCTTGGAATACCTACATTTTCCCCTATTCTCCCATTCTAAAGAAACCAGGGGATCTGCTTTTGGGAGAGTTCATCTCTCCTCTCTGTGCCTGGAGAAGATTCTGTTTGAACCAAACAAAAGAGATTGCTCTGTTCAGTTTGAAATTCTTTAGCTGCATTTCATTGGCCAACGACCAAAGCCCCCCTGCCTCAGGTGCAGTGCTTTAAGGTTAACAAACCCTTTCATCACTCTCCAGGTAAGTTAGCTTCCCCAATTATCACCTCTAATATCATTAGCTCACAGACATTTACCTTTCCTCCCCCCATCCTCCTTCTGTTCTGATATTTGATTTGTCCTTTTCATATGTGTTCATTTTTTTAAATTGTATCCTTTGGTATATATGGTTGTGACTATTTTCTTCCACTATTTGATCTGAGGAAGTGGGTCTGGCCCACGAAAGCTCATCATCTAATAAACCATCTTGTTAGTCTTTAAAGTGCTACATAGTCCTGTATTTTGCTTCAGCTACACCAGACTAACACGGCTACATTTCTATCAGGTAAGTTAGAGTCTTCTTTGCAGCTCCCATTCATGACACACCTATTTTGTCTTCTCTTTTTCCTGTCTCACTGTCAAAGGCAGTGTTTCCCAAATGGTGTTCCACAGAACCCCGGGGTTCCATGAAGTGAAAATAAGGGTTCAGTGAGAAAATTCCATTACAATAACATTTTATGATTTTTAAAAAATTATTTATATTTAAGCATTTATGAATTTTATTGAAAACTATTTTGTGTTTGCCACGATAAATGTCCCTGTGTAATGCCAGCTTAGCCAGAGAGTTGGGATGATAAAGCTACTAATCAGCAATGATAGCTATATATTAGACTTTTATTAGGGGTTCTGCAAAATTCTTTCCAGTTTGAAAGGGTTCTGTGGCCAAATAAAATTGGGAAACACTGGTTTAAGGCCGCTGTTTAATGGTTATATGCAAATGGAGGTAAACATACATCCTTTTGTTAAGACAAACCTGCTCAGCCAGATTTACCCAATCAGGACTATGTGAGTTTGAATATGTGCCTTTAACATCATACAGGGGGATATCATAACTTTACACATGACATTGCTACATGCCAATCCCAACGATATCAGTGACCAGTAATGTCACTTTCAAATGATATCTTACAAGGCATATTTTATACAAAGATTATTACAGTGGAGTATCAATACAGCCCCCTGCCTGCACCTGAACCAGCACAATCCCTTTCACTGTGCAGGAAGATAAAAGCCTTAGGCTGTTGTTATTGTTGTGTGCTTTACCTGAGCCTTGCCATGTGTGGTTCTAGGAGCTGAGAACAAAGGAGATTTAATGCTGACAGGAAAATCAAGGTAGCTATGGAATACTGGGGTTAGCACCACAAAATTTGGCACCATTGTGCCATGAAGTATAAGGAAACCTTATAACGAGTGTGGTATGCTATTCCATATGCTTTATGAAAATGTACTTAGGATATGAATTCCATAACTGATACTTTAAGCAAGATGGCACATGTAAAGGTATAATTGGAAAAGTCATGATTTACTGAATATAATTATCCCATGCATATGTACATACCATTTTTGTAGCTAAAGTTAGGAATATTGACCTGTGTATCTGTATTTCATATTTGCTGCTTTGGGTCACTCTCACTACTGACACTTGAAGAACTACAATGAAAAAGCCAAATGATGTCCCATCAGCTTGAACAATGGTCTGTGGATAGGTTTGGCCTTCCTGTGGATGCTCTACACTGCTACAGACAACAGTCAGGTGACCTGGTCACCTGATACTAACCAGCATTTTGGACTGCTGAATAGTTCCATGGGGCTGGGGAGAATCAAACAAAGGTTTCCTGCTTTATGGAAATTCTATATAAGGTGGGGGGTGGAGAAGAGAAGATAAATGATTTTTTTCAGCTTGCTTTATTTCTGCTTCTGCACTTCAAAGAGATACTTGAAAACACCTGTAAACAAAGGGATTGTTAGGGGAGCCGGGGAAGATCTGTGGGTTAAGTTACCTAGCCTGTGAAGTGCTGTACCTGAAACAATAACTAGCGTGAGTAATTATTGTTTGTAATCACATTTTTTTAAATGAATCTAGCTTATATTACACACTTCGTATTATTTTCTTAGACCAAGTCTATACTGGCAAGTTACTGCATACAAAATTGAGGTGACTACATTGTCAAGGCACTTAGTGCGCACTAGCTCTGCATTTGCTGCATTCTAGGTAAACCACTTCATTAAGAACCACAGAGCTTTCTGCACTCTGGATACAGCACTGGGCTACCAGTGTGGGCACAACTGTGCAGTGCTCTGTCTTGACTGGTGTCCGGCAACCATCCCATAATGTCTGTTCTTACCTCTCTGGTCATCTGCTTGAGCTCTAGTGCCTTGTTTTCAGGTAGCCAAACTTCAGACACGCCCTTTGCATTCTTTTTGAAATTTGAAAGTCCTCTTCCTGTTTTCTCAATGATGCGTGTTGTGTTTTCAGCACATCTTTACAGCTGGCCATACCTGCTACATGCACCAGGAGATCACCTGCTTGAAGCCACATCAAGGTGCTGGACCTCATCAGCTTCTGGGGAAAGGATGCAGTCCAGTCCCAGTTGCTCTCCAGCCATAGGAATTATACCTATAAGCATATCTCAAGGTGCATGACTGAAAGGGACCATGACCAGGACACACTGCAGTGCATGGTCAAAGTAAAGGAACCATGAAATGCCTACCACAATGTGTGAGAAGCAAACTGCCGTTCCTGTGCTGCACCCATGACCTGCAGGTTCTTCAAAGGAGCTGAGTGATATACTTGGACGCAACCCCACCTCTGCTCTAAAGACTAAGCATAGCTGCCAATCCATAAAAGTTAAGGACCAGCCTAGATAGCTTATCAGTTATTGTTACAACTAGAAAAGGGAGACTTTTTGGATGTCGCAAGCTCAGGAGGGGGCTTAGTTCTGGAATTCAATTCCTGTTTGCCAGAGCACAAATATGGCTCTCTTCAGGGGAGAATGTGAAGAGATAGAAGGCCAGGACATGCCCAGCTAATCTTTTGGGCCCATTAGTCAGCATGTTGAGTAGCTTGGTTTAAAATCAAATAAATACAACTAGAGAAAGTTTAAGGAACTATGAAAAAAAGCTTTCAAAACCTGTTGTAAATAAATCAGAGATCCATATTCCTGTGGTTTTGAAGAATACTATATATTCTTGTATTCTGTTGTTTTAGAGGGGGGGGTCGGGCATTTGCTCAAAGTCTATTTCCAGGCAGTACGGTTTAGATCTTCAGAAACTTCCACAGTTAAGGGAACTTTAAATTATTTCAGCATATCTGCTATTGTAGGATGGGATGAATTTAAAACATTCACTCTGAAAGAAAGGTCACATCTAGCATGTCTTTAACTAAATATATTTTACAATTGATCTCTTCAATGCTTACAAAGGGAAGTTTTTTGTAAATTCATTGTCTATAAACTCAGTCTAGCCAAGTCATGGTTCCACTATTGCTATCAGTAATCTAGCTACGCTAGTACAATCTGTACTCTTGCTAGCGCAGTGAGAGCAAGTGGATATTGCTAGGCATCAACTTCTGCATTGAGCACCAGGCAGTCTCAAGTCACTCAGATTGCTCTCTGGTCTTGTAAATAGGCAGAGTGGAAAAGGAGTAGAATGCATTCATGTAGACTACGGATGAAGAACCTTTTTTGGGGTTGGGGGTCACTAATGCATGGTAAAATCAGTCAGGGGAGAAGCAAAAAACAAACCCTGAACTGAGAAGCATGTAGACACAGGTGCACATGCAAACCAAAAACAACCCCCACAATGCCCCCTAGAGGTGACATCCTTTTTTATTTAGTATTTTAGTGTGATGTCTGAGAATGCTTTTCCTTGCTGAGCTTCATTATGTCTTCTGGACTGAAGATGTTGCTATTTTACCTAGCAGTGATACTTTGCAATTCTGTAAATTCATGTTAAAAGGCTTCTATATTGAACCGTCTGAAAAAAATGTTTAATTCCAGTTCTTTTGATCTTAGGTGTTGAAATAGGACACAATTTGTGAAATAAATGTGCATAATCCCTGGCATAATCTACTAGAGACACAAGTTTTTGTTCCTGAAATGTTGGGAAATGCACCATATTGCCCTTTCCAAGTTGCATTTGCCACATCTTTAATTTAGCTTTGAATGATTTGACGTTTGAAAGAAGGGAAGCAAGAAGCTAGTTATGCCCTTGCAATTTGACATTGACCTCTGACAAATGCTGAGTAATGTCAACCATGAATGCAAGGTCATATAGCCAGTTGAGGTCACTCAGCCCACCCACGAATTTTCTCTTAATCTCCATGAAAAGTTTCACTTCATTCCTCAATTCATAAAACCGCATCAGCATCCTCCCCCAGCTCAGCCATTGCATTTCACAATAATAAACTAAATCACCATACTCTGCTTTGAGATCTTTCAACAGCTCTTTAAACTGGTGGCTGTTCAGTATTTTACTTTTGATAAAGTTAATGCTTGATATTGCTACTGATATTTTGTTGTTCAATTGCATGGATTGTGTGCACAGATGATGCAATGACACAATCTTGAATGATGCAATGACACAATCAACTTACTTGGATCAAAACCAACACAATCCATTCTTTCTTGACTAAGGCAACTAATCCCTTCTGAGATCCAACCGTAGTTAGAGCACCACTGGTAGTAAGTATCAGAGGGGTAGCCGTGTTAGTCTGAATCTGCAAAAGCGGCAAGGAGTCCTGTGGCACCTTATAGACCAACTGAAGTGTTGGAGCATAAGCTTTTGCGGGCAAAGACCCACTTCGTCAGATTCTATGCAGGAAAATAGCCAGCTAGAGTCTATTTGTTATATCTGTTGCCTATCAACACCAGAGGGTGTGTCTAGACTGGCAAAAGCCTGCCGCCTGTCTACACTGGCTGCGAGAATTTGCGCAAGAAAACTGACTTTGTAATGTACAAAATCAGTGCTTCTTGTGCAAATGCTTTGATGCTCCTGTTCAGGCATAAGCCCTCTTGTGCAAGAAGGCCAGTGTAGACAGGAACGTTAATTTCTTGCGCAAGAAATCCCGATGGCTAAAATGGCCATTTTAATAACAAATAGTTTTGAAAAAAAACAAAACGATCACAGCTGCCCCAGCCAGAGCCCAGGCTAACCCAGGGGAGAGTTGTAAAACAGCAGCGGCCCATCAGGGTTAGTCCCTGGCAGGCTGCTGCTGCTGCTTTACCTGCACCTCCAGAGTTATTGGGTGATCACATCTTGTTGGCTGTGGATCATCATTTGCTGCTAATGGGAGCAGCAGGAAACGGCACAGACTAGAATGCGGCTTCCTGCACTCCGACACTTCTATTGGCCACGAGCAGCAATCCGCAGCCACCAAGAGCAGAAAGACAAATACCTGGTGGGAGGGATAGCTCAGTGGTTGGGCCTTGGCCTGCTAAACTCAGGGTTGTGAGCTCAGTCCTTGAGCTGACCATTTAGGGATCTGGGACAAAATCTGTTAGGGATGGTACTTGGTCCTACTGTGAAGGCAGGGGCCTGGACTTCATGACCTTTCAAGGTCTCTTCCAGCTTTAGGAGATAGGCAGTCTCCATTCATTTCAGCCCAATACCCATGGAGGCACAAGTAAACATAGCAGTGATGGCCTGGATCTGGCCTGCAGGCTGGTATTTGCCCTTCTCTGGGCTATCCTGACTGGCTGCTCCTTCCTCCCTTTTCTGGATACCCCATGCAGGGAAATAGCTCAGGGGCTTCCCTTCCCCTCCTATTCCTACACTCCACCTTACTCGATTTCTTGCAGGTGGTGTCTGGGTAGAGCTGGACACTGCAGGAAGTCACTGCCCGACAGCTCCCTGTTGCAGCTGCCCTATGTGGGGAAGGGACTCCGTCCATTTCCCCGATGCAACCTGGAGCAGCTCTGGGCAGTAAGTGCTGAAGTGGAGAAGGAGCTCTGGTGCTTTCTGTGATGCTGCCTGGAGCAGCTGCCCCCTCCAGCCACCTCACCTGCATGCCGCCTCACCTGTATTCAAGGAGCCAGAAGTGTCCAGGTAGGTGCTGCAGGTGAGTTTAGCTTGAGATTGGCAGCCACTGGACTGCCTACAGCAGTACTGCATGACTGTTGGACCCCCCTGTGAGCCCAACTTAGTTATCCCGAGGACCAAATGTAATCCTTGGGCTATAGGGTCCCCACCCGAGGAGACCCTCAGAGGAGACATCCTCACAGAGTTGTTTCACTGCATTCCAGTGTAGTCTGCTGCTAAGCAGGAGTCACTTGTCACTGGCAGTGCACAGTAGAGCTCTCATTAATGCAGGATAGGGTTCCTCTCCACCAGGGGTCAGCAACCATTCTGAAGTGGTGTGCCAAGTTTTAACCCTCCTGCCCTGGGCCGTGCTACTCTCTGGGGGGGAAGAGGGGGAGAGGCAGAGAGGAGGGAGAAGGGGCTTTCTCCCTTGTACACCCCTTCCAAAAACAAACAGTTGCTAATGGAAAGAGAACGATTACTTACCTGTATCTGTTGTTCTTCGAGATGTGTTGCTCATGTCCATTCGAATGAGGTGTGTGCACGCCACGTGCACGGTTCTCCGGAGCGTTTTTCCCCTGGTGGTACCCATAGCGCTGGCAGGTCACCCCCTGGAGTGGCGCCGCTATAGCGGAGCATAAGTACCCCTGCCAGTGCTCCGCCTCCTCAGTTCCTTCTTGCCGGACACTCCAACGAAGGGGAAATAGGGGGGAATTGAATGGACATGAGCAACACATCGCAAAGAACAACAGTTACAGGTAAGTAACCGTTCTCCTCTTCGAGTTGTTGCTCATGTCCATTCGAATGAGGTGACTCCCAAGCAAAAACCTGGGGATGGGGTCAGAGTAAGTCTCTAAGATCACGAACACCGAGTTGTATCCAACAACCAGAAAGTTTATTAAACAAACATGGAACAGAACAGTAACAAATAACCTGTGGTTTAAATTTACAGTACAGAGCTGAGAACAGCAGCACCCAATGCAGCATCATCCATGACCTGCTGGGAGAGTGCGTAGAGTGCCATGAACGTGTGAACGGAGGACCACGTGGCCACTCTACAGATTTCGATAATGGGAACCTGTGCCCCAAAAGCTGTGGAGGACACATCACCCTAACCTGGGATGGTTCTCTGTGGGCCAACCTATAGCAATCTCTGTTACACGAAGAGACCCAGGTAGACAATCTTTGGGTCGAAACTAGTAGACCCTTCATTCTTTCTGCAAACGCAATAAACAGCTGAGGTGATTTACGAAAGTGTCTTGTTCTATCTATGTAAAAAGCCAAGGGATGCTTGGCATCTAAGGAATGCAACACTTGCTCCTTAGGGGAGCGGTGTGGCTTCAGGAAGAACACAGGTAAGAATATTTCCTGTGACATATGGAAGGGTGAGAATACCTTGGGGAGGAAGGTCGGGTGTGGGTGGAGCCTAACATTATCTGCCGAGAACACTACGTAAGGTGGCTCTACTGTCAAAGCATGAAGTTTGAAGACTTGGCTTGCCGAAGTTATGGCCACTATAAACACTACCTTGAGAGACACGTGCCTTAGGGAGCAGGTAGCAAAGGGCTCGAAAGGGGGCGACATCAGCTTTGTGAACACCAGATTGAGATTCCACTGGGGAATGGGTGGTCTCACACAAGGGAACAATTTGTTCAGTCCTTTCATGAACCTCTTGACCACATGGTCAGTGAACAGGGAAGTACTCCCGCACCCAAGGTGGAAAGCTGAAAGGGAAGCTAAGTGCACTTTGATAGACAAGGTAGATAGGCCATCCTGCCACAACCCGAAAAGGTGGTCCAGGACAGGGGCTCGGCATGGGTCCAGTCCTTTTTGGGATGCCCATATGGTAAAGAGTTTCCACTTAGCTGCATACGACCTTCTAGTGGATGGCATTCTGCTACCTAATCGGACCATCCGTACTGCGTCCGAGCATGCCCGCTCATCCCACGTCAACCATGGATAAACCATGCAGTGAGGTGGAGTGACCTGAGGTTTGGATGGACTAGTAGTCTGCCCTGCCAAGGTTGTGTAATGAAATCTGAAACCATGGGCAGGGGCTGTGGCTCTGCACGCAGCATTTCCAGCAGTATGGGGAACCAAAATTGTCTGGGCCTATTAGGATGATCAGTGCCCTGAACACCTTGAGCCTGGTTAGGACCTTGGGGACCAGCGGAAACACATACAGGAGTGCATCTCCCCTGAATTGCTTGCCCAGCCCCAGAAACAAGCAATAATGGGGGCATTTCTTGGCAAAAAAGAGCCACCTGGCGATTACCCCACCTGTGGAAAACCTGACCCAGGACCTCCCCCTTCAGGGACCACTCACAGGCTCCGAAGGACCTGCTTAGTGCATCTGCCAACAAGTTCTTGCAACCCTGCAGGTACTCTGCTTGAATGTGGATGCCATGCCTTATGCACAGGTCCCATAGGAGCAATGCCTCTCGGCATAGAGGGGATAATCAACCTCCCCCACTCCCATTTGTTTATATAAAACACAGCTGACGTGTTGTCCAAGCGCACCAGAATTGAGTGTTGCGAGATCATGGTCAGGAACACCTCACATGCTCTCCTGACCGCCCTCAATTCCCTTAAATTGATATGCAGGGCCCTCTCCGGCGGAGTCCACATCCCCTGCATCCTGTGGCAGCCCAGGTGAGTGCCCCAGCCGACATCGGAGGCATCTGTAACCAATGTCACTGAGGGCAGCTCGATCTGAAGCGGCACCCCCTTGCATACAACCTTTAAGTCAACCATTGGAGGGAGGCAATCACTTCTGGAGGGACAGTGAGGATAACATCCCAGTGGGCTGTGGACTGGTTGAAACACTTGCCAGCCAAGCCTGGAGAGGCTGTAGCCTTAGCCTGGCACGGCGAACAATATAGGTACACACCACCATGTGGCTGAGCAACCTCATACAGGTGCGGGCTGTGGAAGGGGAGGGGGAACGCTTGAGGTCATTCACTATGCTTAGTATGGTATTGAATCGGACTGCAGGAAGAAAAGGTCGCTTTCTCCCTGGAGATGTTCCCACAAACTCTATGTCCTGACCGGGGGGGGGGGGCCCGAGGGACGTCAACATAGACTTTTTGTTGTTCAGCATTGTTCAGGAGATCCTCGTGAGATGGGTCCCTGAGCAGGGATGGGGAGGAAGAGAGAGAAAGGGGGGGGACCCAGAAAGGGAATGGAGGACCCCATCTTTACCAGGCCGAGCACCCATCTGTCCGACGTTGCCACAGGTTGGTCCGAGGTCAAGTGGGATAATCTGTCCCCAAACAGGGGGGGAAAGAAGGAGGGTTGGCACACGGTCCTCAAAGGTGATTTCACAACGGTGGCTTGGTCTGCTGGGAAGAAGGCTGACCCGCTTCCCTAACATTATCCGGCCGAGGACGGCAACGCCTTGCGCAATTGGAGGCTGAAGCAGATGTCGCCGCTGCGCCCCCACTGGGAGCCTGAGGCCAAAGCCTCCAGTAATCGCCACAGGAAGGCTGGAATCGCGCTCTGCCCGACTGACTATAGTGGAGTTGCCGCCTCTGAGCAGCCGGTGTGTGGATCCCCAACAACCGGAGCATGGACCTAGTGTCCTTCAAAGTGTGCAGCCTGGAGTCTGTGTGCTCTGAGAAGAGGGCCTTTTCCTCGAAAGAGAGGTCCTGAATCGTAGACTGCACATCTGGAGGTATGCCAGATACCTGCAGCCAGGCACTGCGGTGCATAACCACGCCAGAGGCCATGGTCCTGGGAGGCCTGCAGGACAGTACGAGCAATTGTCCTGCCCTCCGTGGCCATGGCAGCGAACTCCTGCCACATATCGGGGGGGGGGAGGGGGGAGGAGTTTGTCTCTAAATTTGTCCATTGCCTGCCAGGTGTTATAGGCATAGCGGCTAAGCATTGCCTGTTGATTGGCAATGTGAAGCTGAACCCCCCTATCCTCCCCCGTAGCATATACCTTATGCTCCAACAGGTCTAGGCGCTTGGGCTCTCTGGCCTTTGGTTGCAGCAGCTTTTCTTTTTGTGCCGTGGCCTGGACTACCAGGGAGCCCGGGACAGGGTGGGAGTACAAATGCTTATGCCCTGATCACGGGACATAATTTCTCTCAACACCTTTAAGGGTAGGGGGGTCAGTGAAGCCGGGGTCTGCCAAAGCGTGTTCGTAATTTTGCCTACCATCTTGTTGAGCGGCAAAACCAATTTGATAGGAGTATCTTCCGAGAGGATGTCCGCCATTGGATCTGACTCCTCTGGTACTGGTTCCACCGGCACACCCAAATTGGAAGCCAGGGGACGCAAGAGCTCCTGATGGGACTTGAAATCCATTGCTGGCATGGACGGAGCAGAGTCAGCAAGAGCCTCATTTGGGGATGAGGATGATAAGGTCTCTAACAGGCTCTGGAGCTGGGAGCACCTCTGGGGGAATAGGCACCTGGGGAAGCTGTAGACACGGCTGAGGGCACAACCTCAAGACAGATGACCCGAGTCCTCCATATGAGAAGTTTCCTCCGCTGATGGTGGAGGGGGTCTGGAGAGCGATGCTGATGTGGGGATTGGGAGGGGTGCATCGCCGAGAGGAGCTGGATGCCTGTGAGGGCAGCATGGGCCCCTGCCACTGGTGATATGCCCAGGACGTCCAGAAGGGCCAGGGAGGCTGTGACTCTGGAGGCCAGGTCTGCTGGAAACGGTGCTGTTCCGTCCGGTGCCGGGAATGGTACCTGGATGAGGCCCTGGACAAAGCCACCGTGTGAAGCAACTCAACATCGGACTCCAACGAATAGTCGATGGCGGACCACGGCAGTGCTGGGCCAGGCTGTCCTGGAGCCACGGTGGGTTTAAACCTGGCCATGGACTGCAGCTTACCCACATGGGCTAGTGGAGGAAGCCGCAATGGTGCCGGTGCTGAAACCCCAGCACTGGGAGTCTGTTGTGATGCCGTAACCATAGGAGTGCCTGCCCCGGAACCAGTGGCAATGTTGTCATAGACCAAGCTGATGTATATGCCGGTGCTGGCTGATGGTACGGTACTCTCGTTGGTGCCAGTGTCGGTACCATTCCCGGTGGCGGTGCCAGGCATGGTGTGGCTATCGGTGCTGGTGTCTGCACTGGTGCCGCAGTCAGCAGCAATGCCGTTGAGGATGGCAGGGCTAATGCCCCTGCACAGCGCAGTACTGGTCGGTACACCTTTGGATGTTGAGGTAGTTTGGTGGTACCGGGCCAGCTGCATGTCGCTGGACGTAGATAGGATAAGTCCAGGAAGCGACAGCAATGACCTCGACGAGGTCACTCTGCTTCTACCGTCAGTGCCTGTAGAGGTGGTGGTGACACGGGCGGCAATACTGGTGTTGCCTGTGGAGTGGCCGAAGGCCCCAGTGCCAACCAGGGCTCCTGCTCCAGGGGGCAACCGGTGCCAACGTGGCCCCCAGTGTCAGTGGGCGCGATCCCTCCAAGCCCAATGAAGACTGTGGAAAGGCCATGAGGTGGATCAACTCATGGGCAGCCTCAAAGGTCTCTGACATGAATAGTTTGTGCAGCGGCATCATGCCTGAGCTACTGGGGTGGTCAGTGGCCTTTTTCTGGGTCTCTGAGGCAGCAGCGCTGGTAGGGCTCCGGTTGGATGGCCGATGCTGGTGGTGCTGACCCATACAGGACTTACGGCTCGGTGATCTGCCCCTCGAAGCTTTAGCCTTCTTTAGGGCCGGGGAATGCAAGTGGTGCCTCGGTGCCAGTGGCTTCGGCACCGATGCCTTATCCCATGCCAGAGCGCTACGCGTTGACCCCAGTGCACTGCGTATCGTGGCCTGAGGAACCAGTGCTGGTTGAAGCACCGCTTTCATTAATAAAAGTTTTAAACGAGAATCTTTTTCGGTGCGCGGCTTGAATGCCCTACAGATCTTACAGGCGTCTGCCAGGTGGGCCTCCCCAAGACACTTTAAGCAGCAGTCATGGGGGTCACCCTTGGGCATAAATTTTGCACAGGACGCACAAGGCTTAAAACCCTGCAGCCCTGGCATTCTCCACCCCCATAGGGGGGAGAGAACAAAACGAACCTTAACACTAAGTACCTAACTAATGCGAACTATTTACACAAGAAAGCCAACTGGCGAACAACGCTGCTAACTAAGCTATCTATCATGGGCGGTAAGAAGGAACTGAGGAGAGGGAGTGCTGGGAGGGGTACTTATGCTCTGCTATAGCAGCGCCACTCCAGGGAGTGACCTGCCGGCGCTATGGGTACCACTAGGGGAAAAACACTCCAGAGAACTGTGCACGCAGCGCGCACACACCTCATTCAAATGGACATGAGCAACCACTCGAAGAACTATTACATCATTACGCCCCAGCCATTTTGCTAGTGCTGCAGCTGGGAAGAACAGTTTAATTTAAATTATTAGACTGATCAGGTGTTTTAACTTTCTCAAGCTAGTTTATCAAACTTCATTTTAAATAAAGTAAAATATTATGTCCAAAACAAAAGGTTTCAATGTTTTCTTTATTTAGGGCAGGGATGGGGAACCTCTTTTGGGGTGGGGCGGGGGGTCAATGACCCACAGAAAAATCAGTTGGGAACCACACAAGTGGTAAGCAAATAAAAAAAATCTTCCCAACCCCCCCAACCCTCACTGATGTGCCTCCCCCTCCCCCCCCATACTGAGACACTTCACTCTTCTGGCACTCCAGTCCCCACAGGATGAGGAGAAGCGACAAGGAGGACTTAGGTTCAGGGCTTCCAATAGGCCAGATTTACTTTTCTGGGGTTCAAGTTAGTGGATTTTGTGTACCTCCTTAGGTTCTGGAATAGGAACAAAAATAAGGGGTTCAATGTGTGGGACAGGGCTGCTAGCGGGTGGGATAGGGATGCAGGACAGGATGAGGAGGCAGGGTCTGGAAGTTTGGTGGCAGGAGAGTGTGCTGGTTAGAGGGAGTTTGGGGGAGTAATGCAGAAAAGGTGAGAGGGTGAGAAGGCAGCCAAATAGCTAGTTGGGGAGGGAGGCAAAAAAGGGGGGAATAAAGGAAAGTGTAGCTTCTGCAAAGTAAAATTATAACCCCCTCATCTTCCTCTGCTCCAGTCGCACTCTCCTCAGCCCCATGATCCTCCCCCAGCCTGATCTCCTGCATCACCCCATAACCCCTCCCATCCTGCTCCCACAGCCTGATCCCCTGCATTGCCCCCTCCCCTCTTACCCCCACTTCCCTGTGCCCCAAGCACATTAATCAGCAGGGCAACAGCTTTGGGGCAAGGAGATATGGGGGAAGGGGACAGTCTCATCCCTGCCTGGACCAGCCCTTTGCTTGCTGCTCAGGGGCTGGTGCAGGCAGAGCCTGGGGCTGCCCAGGGCTGGCTCTAGCCCAGCTGGGCAGAGAGGGGCACTGGGGAATGAGCTTCCCCAACCCTGAACACAGCCTGCAGGGTGCAGCCCAGTAGGACCTGTGCCAGTTGCCCAGCCCCACCCCCTCCCAAAGCAAGAAGCCGGTAGCCAGGAAGGGGAGAAGGGTTAACCTCTTAGCTCCTGGGAGCTGCACACACAAGCTAGGCAGGGGCAGCCCTAAGGACATGTATACACCTCCCCTGACTCTCCCCTCCCAGCAGGGAGTCAGAGCTAATGCTCTAGCCAGGTTGCTGAGACGAACTCCTGGCTGCAGAAGGGGAGGGCTGAGCGCTCACCTCACATGCCACGGGAAATTGGCTTGCCTGACCCTTGGTCTAGACTCAAGTTCTGCCCTGTCATTTTTGACTTTTTACTCATGCAACATTCCCATCAACACTGTGCAGGACCAAACCCTCTCTCTTGCCCATTGGAGAGAGAAGTACTGCCTATGGGGCACTGTTGACAACAGAGCTGGGTGACTTCTGCATGTGTCTGGTTCAAAAGCATTTTTCCAAATGAAAAAACAAGTTCACTCCTGTACTGAAAATAATCGTTTTCTGTGACCATTCACAGGAGTGATGCTCTTGCACATAGTAATGTCCTAGAAAGTGTCTTGCCTCTAGAGCAGGGGACTGGACAAGATGACTTTTCAAGGTCCTTTGAATCACAGAATACTAGAACTGGAAGGGACCTTGAGAGATCATTGAGTCCCTCAGGGCAGGACCAAGCATCATCTAGACCAGAGCTATTCTATTTTGGAAGCCAGGGGACCACAATGATAGTCACAGCACATGCCGAGGACCACAACTTAAGTGTGGTTGCATATACATGCAAATATATATGCAAATAGCTTTTTTCACACTGACGGGCATGAATACAAAGATTAAGGCAAGATTACACAGCATGCAGGCTACATTTAGGTCAGTTCTGCTGATAATAATAAAATGCAATATTTACCCGATTTACACCCACATGACAGCACTTTTAATGAGCAATGACAGTCCAGGATTTTAACTACTAAAATGTGAATCAACAGAAGATCATTATATTGACTTGCCATTGTGGAGCGTGTTCCCAGTGGAGGCCATGTTCAAATATCACGTTGAGCCCTGCGTGAACCCAAACTGCACCGCGGGCCACAAAGGACCACGCACCACCTATTGAGTAGCCCTGACCTAGACCATCCCTGATAGATGTCTATTTAACCTGCTCTTAAATATCTCCAGAGATGGAGATTCCACAATCTCCCTAGGCAATTTATTCCAGGCTATGTCTAGATTACAGAGTTTTTCCGGAAACCTTGCTGCATCCGGGGAATGTGTCTGCTCTTCCAACATTTTTTGTGGAAAAGCAGACAGACTCTTTCGGCCCTATCTTCCTCGTTTCACCAGGAAGGGCGGCTCTCCCGAAAGGAGGTTTTTCTGAAATTTGGCCCAGTGTTTAACCACCCTGACAGGAAATTTTTCTTAATGTCCAACCTAAACTTCCCTTTCTGTAGGTTAAGCCCATTGCTTCTTGTCCTAATCTTCTTGAGATCTTATAAGCAAGTGAAAAGCATCTTAAGCAGGGCCTTTGTGAGTGTTCTTCAAAGGAAAGTGCAAGAAACCCTCTAATAGGCAGCTCTAGGATAAGAAATTCCCTAGGGACAGGTTAATGCCAGCAGTTAGAGAATGGCTTATATCCTGAGGGCTGCACCCTTCTGAAGCTCCTGTTTTAATGAGTGCCAGGAGCTGATTGCACATTGTTTTTAAATATCTCCTTTCACTTTTGAATTTGCCACCTTTTAATTTCATTCATCATCCCTCTCTCTCATTAGAAAGATTAATAGAGAGCTGGTTCCTGTTCTCAGTGAATACTTGTAGACTGATTTTTGTGCCGTTGCACATTTGCACTATGTCAATTTTATATCAAGGAAACACTCATTTTCAAATAGAGGGAATAGGGAACTGCAAAGTGCTTAATTTTGTCATCTTCTATCTAAACAGTGGAAAGGAATCAATAAGCCAACTTTATATGAACAGGTTTAGACCTGCTGGAGAATATTTACAGTCAGTGTTTGTACACAAGCTTTTCAAATGTGTCACTGTATTAGGGAAGTATGCTTTTGTTACTTTACTGCAGATTACTATTGCTCCTGCATATAAAGCATTAATGATGCGCCTACACTGTGTTCTGCTCTAGAAATATCTAAGTGAATAAACTGTTCAGTAGTTGCGGACAATGATTAGGCTTAAACCAGTTCCGATTCTTAAGTCATCTGGTCCATTTATGAATTAAATGCATAAAATATCTGCATTACTTTCAGATGATCCAAGTGTGAGTTACATAGCATTTTTTATTGGTGGAGGAAAGTTGCAGGTGTTAATTACAGAATCCCCATTAATTCTTCCACATCCTTTAGGATATATTTTGAGAATCTCTCTTGTTTAGACTGGTCCACACACTCAAGTACTTGCTTCAGCTATGGTGGATGAAACGCCTTTAGAGTTAAAAACAACAAATGGTCTGGTAGCACTTTATAGACTAATGAAACATGTAGATGGTATCATGAACTTTCACGGGCACAGCTCACTTTTTCACATGTGGGCTGTGCCCACAAAAGCTTCCCCTGAAGCTTCAGAGTTAATCAACTTTCTTAAAGCCAGTCAAAAGGGTGCATGCAGATCATGTTTCCTTCCACAAAATGGGAAAGGGTGGAACATTTCGCCTCGCTGAAGGGGGTAAGACCCAATTCCAGTAGCCCTATATACTAAATTACTTCCTATAGCTCACTCCAAAACAAAATCCTGTCTATAAATAGTCAAATAAGACAAGACAAATGCAGGATACTAAGAACTGAAAACTACAATGGGGGATCCAACTATTAAGTTCCTTTTTTTAGTACTTGAGTTTATAATACTAGCAACAGGTGGGTGGCTAAATGGAGGTTAATCTGATATGGAAACTGCATAAGGGTATTATACTAACTAGGATTCCATCTCAGATTCTAGAGACTGGGTACCCAAACTGGGGGGAGTGAAAAAATTCCAGGGGGGGCACAAGGCAACCCAGCCACATGCACCCCCGTCAATCCCACCTCAAGTTTTGCTGCTATTTTTTGGGAGGGGGGGCATGAGGGTTTCTCAAAAAAACAGAAAGGGGGCGTGATGCTGAAAAGTTCGGGAACCATTGTTCTAGAGTGACATCAGCATAGCCTGAGACATACCAACATGACAAGAAAAAGGAAAGAGTATTTAAAAAAATCCATGTTTAAGGAATTTTTATTAAAGCAAGAATTTTATAATCCAAATTACGTTTCTTCGCTCAGCTATCAATTCTCACTGTTAACTAAAACAGTGGTGATATTCTGAGCTTTTCCACAGTAAAGAATTACAAAATTAAAGAAAGGAATGCTTTAAATTTCTGTACTGTGCTGAAAATTCTTTTCCCCCGGGTTTATAAAACATTAATTTGTATTTTTTATTTTGCTATTTTTTTTGTTTTAAATCAATAGGTAAATCTAGGACCAGCATTAGTTTTGCTAGCCCTGGCATTTGCTCTGTACATAAGCTTCAAAGTTTCCTTTCCTTTTTTTATTTATTTTATATTTTGCAATGTTTTTTCTCAATATTTAATAATTTTTCCATGTTTAGCTTTTTTTCCTTCGGTGAAGCGAAGTTCTAGTTTGAAGTCCCGGATATTTCTGTAAACAAGAATAATATCAGCTTTTAATGTGAACACAATTAGTAACTTATAGTAATATTTTGTACTTTCATAGTATCTTCTATACAATGATCTAAAAGACCTTCATACACATTACAACCTCACAATGTATAGATGTAGAAACAGGTACAGAGAAGTTGCGCCTTTTTTAAAGGTCCTTGCTAGGCAGAGTTAAGATTAGAATTCCTATCTTTGTACAGAGTTTAGCACAATTGGGCCATGGTCCATAGGGTTATTGAAATTCAAATAAATATAGTTTGAATGCAAGTCCTCCCTACTCATGCCAGACTATATTGTCTCATTCTGGGACAACTATTACTAGGCACTAAATTACAGCAATGGAGAACCCCTAATAGCTATTTCCAATAGCATATAGTAATTCACGAAGGAGCTTAAAAAACAGTATTACAGTATGGGCAAAAAACTGAGAGACAAGAATCAGCACAAATGTTGATAAATAGTATTGTGATAGTAGTAGTGAAGGATCTTTCCAAGAAATGCTAATTCTTAATTATAGTAATTTGCTGGATATCAAATCTGATTCTCCTTTAACAGCAGAAGAGAGACATTTGGTACCCGGTAAAGCTCTAAGACTATCTAAATTAAGGAAGAGCAAATTTACTGGAGAGCACTCACAAATTATCCTTTTGCTTCAGGTGTTTTATGTTGAGTGGGGGTCAAAATTAGAACTTCAAGAATATTTTCTTTTCAAGTAGCATGCACACATTTTCTCCGTTCATCTAGGCACAAACTAATAAAGGCAATAATTGGCTGCTTAGATAGGCTATACTGAAATCTAGCATACAACTGTTGTATTTGCACCCAAAAAATAACAGATCATGATGAAACTGGATGTTTTGCAATCTGTCTCTGCTTCCCCCAACCCATTTTAGGGACCTATATCACAATTCAGACTTTCATTTTTAAAAAGCATGTCCCTAAGACATTTTTAGTGAAGGCAGTTATAAGATGTTAACTTATATAGGGGTACTTTATTTTGGCCAAAGTGTAAATTTTTTGGTCAAGGTGCAGTCAGGGTCTAACACCACAAAGTAATAAAAAGTCAATAACAATGGTATGTAAATAAAAATATTTCAGGGTCCATTCAAAAGTGTCTGGATTTGGCCAATAGTACACCTATTCACTACCCCAATATCAGTTAATGTGGTTTTACTAGACAAAACACTGGACCACCTGCATTGTAATTATCAGTTGGCATGACTGGCACTAGGACCCAAGAGGCAGAGATTGCCTGTAGAGTCAGTGGAGCCCAGACTGGGAGCTCCTTCAGCTGGGAGTGCTGCACTTGCAGGAATGGAGGGTGGGGTGGAAGGGAAATGGTGGGTAATCCTCCCCCCCCATGCCTTGCCTTTGTTTTTGGGTGGGGGTGAGGGGGTGACAATCTCCCCGCCCTCAAAATGGTGTCCCATGCTCCTGCAGAATTTCCCCAAGAGTAAACTATTCCCAATTTTAAAAAAATGTTGGCTACTATGCATAAAGAGGCAGACACTCACCCTATGCAGTTTCTGATGTTCTTTGAAATGGTTGTTCCTGTGGGTGCTCCATTTAGGTGTTTTAGCACCCTGTGCCTATACTCTGATATTGTTACTAGTACTGCTTTGGCTGCTGACATGCATATTGTGGTGCCACTCTCACACATGTCATTAACTGTCCCTCTGTTTCTTCTCTACCATAGAGAAATATTAAGACCCCAAAGCAGAAGGGAGGTGAGAGGGTCATGGAACACCCACAAGGACAACCATCTCTAAGAACATCAGTTACTGCATAGGGCGAGTAACCAAATGCCTCTTTCAAAGAGTGTCCCTGTGGGCACTCCACTGTAGGCCACTAAGGAGCTGGAAGGTGGTGCTGAGGATGTTTAGTATGGGCTGTAGAAAGCAATGGTAGGCCAAGTTGAGTGCCCCAAGTGGCATATTTATCTAATATGTAATGTTTGGTAAATGTGCATTGAAACCCATAGGGCTGCTTTGCCTATTTCTGCAACTGGGACAATGAGAAATGTAGCTTGATGCATGTGGCAATCCATTTAGAAAGTCTGATTGGAGATACTTGCAGAATGTTCTAAAGGCCAACAGAGAGAAAATCTAGTAGATTGTCTCAACTGTTTTGTTTGTTCTAGGTAAAACGCAAGTGCTCCGCGAACGTCCAAAGTATGAAGAGAGGTTCCTTCCTGAAGGGACGTTCCAAAGAGGATGGAGATAAGAACATAAGAATGGCCATACTGGGTCAGACCATAGGTCCATCTAGCCCAGTAGCCTGTCTGCCAACAGTGGCCAGCACCAGGTGCCCCAGAAAGGGTGGATCGAAGACAATGATCAAGCGATTTGTCTCCTGCCATCCCTCTCCAGCCTCTGACAAA
Source organism: Pelodiscus sinensis (assembly GCF_052426305.1). NCBI lineage: Eukaryota > Metazoa > Chordata > Testudines > Trionychidae > Pelodiscus > Pelodiscus sinensis. The sequence continues at coordinate 37,264,649 of NC_143053.1, read as the reverse complement.
CAGAGGCCAGGGACACCATTTCTATCCCCTGGCTAATAGCCTTTTATGGACCTAACCTCCATGAAATTATCTAGCTTCTCTTTAAACTCTGTTATCGTTTTAGCCTTCACAGCCTCCTCTGGCAAGGAGTTCCACAGGTTGACTACATGCTGTGTGAAGAACTTTCTTTTATTAGTTTTAAACCTGCTACCCATCAACTTCATTTGGTGTCCTCTAGTTCTTCTATTATAGAAATTAATAAATAACTTTTCTTTATTTGCCCTCTCCACATCACTCATGATTTTATATACCTCTATCATATTCCCTTCCACCCGCCCCCCCCGGTCTCCTCTTTTCTAAACTGAAAAGTCCCAGTCGCTTTAACCTCTCTTCCTATGGGACCCGTTCCAAACCCCTAATAATTTTAGTTGCCCTTTTCTGAATCCTTTCCAAGGCCAAAATATCTTTTTTGAGGTGAGGAGACCACATCTGTACACAGTATTCACGATGTGGGCGTACCATAGTTTTATATAGGGGCAGTAAGGTATTCTATCCCTTTCTTAATAATTCCTAGCATCCTATTTGCCTTTTTGACGCCACTGCACACTGTGTGGAAGTTTTTAGAGAACTATCCACGATAACTCCAAGATCTCTTTCCTGATTTGTCATAGCCAAATTAGCCCCTCATCATACTTAGCCACCATCATACTGTACATATAGTTGGGGTTATTTTTCCCAGTGTGCATTACTTTACACTTATCCACATTAAATTTCATGTGTCATTTTGTTGCCCACTCAACTCAGTTTGGAGAGATCTGTCTGGAGTCCCTCACAGTCTGCTTCTGTCTTGACTATCCTAAACAGTTTGGTATCATCCGCAAACTTTACCACCTCACTGCTTACCCCTTTCTCCAGATCATTTATGAGTAAGTTGAACAGGACTGGTCCCAGGACTGACCCTTGGGGGACACCACTAGTTGCCCCTCTCCATTCTGAAAATTAACCATTTATTCTTACCCTGTGTTTCCTGTCTTTTAACCAGTTCTCAATCCTCTTATCCTATGGCAATGTAATTTACACAAGAGCCTTTGGTGAGGGACCTTGTCAAAAGTTTTCTGAAAATCTAAGTATATTATATCTACTGGATCCCCCTCGTCTGCATGTTTGTTAATCCCTTCAAAGAACTCTAAGGCTACGTCTACACTGGCCCCTTTTTCGGAAGGGGCATGCTAATTTTGAAAGTGGGAATAGGGAAATCCGCGGGGGATTTAAATAAACATGTCCGCTTTTTTCCGGCTTTTCCCCAAGCCGGAAAAAAGCGTCTAGACTGGCCCGATCCTCCGGAATAAAGCCTTATTCCGGAGGATTGGGCCAGTCTAGACGCTTTTTTCCGGCTTGGGGAAAAGCCGGAAAAAAGCGGCGGACATGTTTATTTAAATCCGCGGGGGATATTTAAATCCCCCGTGGATTTCCCTATTCCCACTTTCAAAATTAGCATGCCCCTTCCGAAAAAGGGGCCAGTGTACACGTAGCCCAATAGATTAGTAAAACATGATTTCCCTTTACAGAAACCATGTTGACTTTTGCCCAACAAATTATGTTCTTCTACGCGCCTCACAATTTTATTCTTTACTATTGTTTTGACTAATTTGCCTGGTACTGAAGTTAGACTTAACTCACTCAGCCTACTGAGATAGGCTGGGATTAGTCCTGCTTTGGGCAGGGGGCTCGATTTGATTATCTCCTGAGGTCTCTTCCAGCTCTTATGATTCTATGAAGATGAGCAGCATTGGCACCTTCGTGCAGTTTGGGATAAAAGACAGGGAAGTATAGTGGTTGATTAATATGATGGCAACCAGGAAGGCAACTTTCATTGACAAATGTAACAATGAACATATGGCTATAGGTTCAAAAGATTTCCCTGTCAGAGTTATGAGAAAAAGATTCTGGTCTCATCAATGAAGGGGTTGTATCAAAGGAGGAAAGACATTGTTCAGTCCTTTAAAAAAATTGTTTGTAGTTCAGAGTGCAAAGACTGCATGGCCATTCATGAAAGAATGCTCACTAGAAATTGCAGTAGAAATTACTCTGACATAAGCATTCAGAAGTTTCTTCTTTTTAAAAGGAAGTAAATAGTTTAGAACTTTGGGCAGAGGCACCTAATTAAGGAGCATAGTGTTCTGTAGCCTGTACTTGAAAACACTGCCATTTTTGTATGCATGTGCATCTACTGTTTAGTTTTCATCATGATCACTTGCTTAACCTCTTCTGCATAAGTTAAATCTGATGCCCTTCAGTAACCAGGCTTTGAGATGCAGGCACTGGATATTCAGATGGAATATCAGGCCTGAGTCCTGTGAGAGACGATGTGGAATGTCTGGAGGTCATAGAGAAGCAGCTATGGCCAGCTGAGCTAGGTAAGGAAACCATGTATGTTGTGGCCACAAAGGTGCGATAAGAATTATTTGAGCCTTTTAGGAGGATTTTGTTGAGAAATGGAATGGGAGGGAATGCGTACATGAGGGAGTATGTCCACTTAATTAGGACATTGAAATTTTGTCCCAAGCCAGCTCTGGAGCAGTATTTGAGGCATTTTGAGACGTGATATGTCAGAATCATAGAATACTAGGACTGGAAGGGACCTCGAGAGATCATGGAGTCCAGTCCCCTGCCCTCAAGGCAGGACCCAGTACTGTCTAGACCATCCTTGATAGACATTTATCTAACCTACTCTTAAATAGCTCCAGAGATGGAGATTCCACAACCACCTAGGCAACATATTCCAGTGTTTAACCACCCTGACAGTTAGGAACTTTTTCCTAACATCCAACCTAAACACCTCCCTTGCTGCAGTTTAAGCCCATTACTTCTTGTTCTATCCTTACGAATAAATATTTCTAGAAAGCCCCATGCCATGTGAGCTATGAGTGAATCTCCCACTGCTTAGGGGATCTGCAATAGTGTTCTGATACTCTGGTAGGTAGGCTGTAGAAATGTCCACTTGGTTTATGCATGAAACCAAAAGGGTCATGGCCTCTCTGCATAGGTGATATGATCTTGCTCCTCGATGATTTATATAAAACATACATGCTATGCTGTCCATAAGAATTTATCGATTTGTTGCAGATCAGCAAGAGGAAGTGTTCACACACTTGCCTGACCTCCCAGAGCTTGAGCACTTTGATATGGGATGTTTCCTGGGGGTGGGGTGGGGGGAGAATCATTCCTGGATGACATGGTTGTCAATGTATGCACTCCATCCCTCCAGGGATGCACCTGCAGTGATTATGACTGAAGGGCTACGTCTACATTGGCCCCTTTTCCGGAAGGGGCATGGTAATTTTTGAAATCGCAATAGGGAAATGCGCGGGGGATTTAAATATCCCCCACGGCATTTAAATAAAAATGTCCGCCGCTTTTTTCCGGCTTTTAGAAAAGCCGGAAAAAAGCGGCGGACATTTTTATTTAAATGCCGCGGGGGATATTTAAATCCCCCGCGCATTTCCCTATTGCGATTTCAAAAACTACCATGCCCCTTCCGGAAAAGGGGCCAATGTAGACGAGCCCAAGGAGCGTTCTTGTAGGGCACTCCTGCACATAGGTTTTGTGGTTATAACCACCACTCTAGGGAGCCTTTTTGGAAGGCTGAGGGATTTCTCTAAATGGTGTCTATGCAGATGAAAGCATATGCATAGCCATCCTTGAAGACAATACATATGTAGCCTAGCCAGCTTCCCTACATAAGCTGTTGCTGATGTATGCTCTGGAAACTGAAGGCATTATCTGGCTGAAACTGTGGGGCTGTTCATGATGGACAGCGAAGTGACTGGTTGGAACTGGTGGTGCAGGAGCCTGGCTTGACCCTGAATGCAGTCCAGAGTTGTTCCTAGGCATTCTAATTGATGAGTTGGGGGGGATAAGATTTTTCCCTTGTTTATTTGAAACCCCAGAGCAGTGAATAAACTGATTGTGCAATTTGTATTAAGTGTTGCTAGCTATATTGATCGGCCCACTATTAGTCATCTAGAAAAAATCATTACTCCTGATCGAGGTGTGTGACTGCCACTGACAGTATCTTTGAAAATACTCTTGGGGATGTTACCAGTACTAGGCCAAAAAGTAGTATGCAACATTGGTAGTGTTGATCTCGTAAATTGAAAACTGAGAAATTTCCTGTGTCAAGGGTGACTTGTGATGGAGGTTGTGTATCTCCTGCTGCAAGAGCATCTTGTGGAAAGGATCTCTGAAGAGGAACAGGGAAAGGGGCAGTGTGGGAGGGAAAGATAGGAAGGGAATAACACAGATTATTTCCAGAATCCATCTGTCCATTGTAATATGGGTCCAGGCTGAATAGAATGGAAGCAGGCTGTGATAATTGTAATCCCATCAAGTAAGAGGTGTCAAACCCGGGACCAATGCTTTATAATGACTGATGTGATGTGGATTAAGGATGTTAAAAGGTGGGTAATACAGAGCCACAGTGGAAGAAGCTCACAGATTGCTGTGGCTCTGCATTTTATATGTAGTAAGAGCTGGATGGCTCTTGCTACATTTACAATGCAGAGCTGCAGCAGTCCTGGCTGGCGCTGGTCCAGGAGCTACTCCCACTGCAACTCTGCAGTTCAAGTTTCTGAAGTATTTACAAAGTATATGAATAATTTATGATAGAACTGTAACTTACACAGGAGCTATCTCCAAGTAGTCTCACATTTATATATAAGGAGGCAACGGATTAGGGACAATGTCTAGTGAAGTCCTGCATCTAAAATAGTTCTAGTAATAGGTAAATTTTATTTTATAATGTAGTTTAGTTGTTTCTCTCCCCCCCGCAAATTATTATTGCCTGAACTCTCTCATGATAGGCTAACAACAACTTGTTAGGAACTTATTTCTAGGAGTACAGCAACTTTAGCCACTGTAGGTCACATTGAAAGATTCCTGACTAAATAAACACACAATAAAATTCCAGCACAACACCTTGATTAGTTGAGAAAAATTGAGATTGTATTCTGTAGGAAAACTTACATATTAAACACTTGGAACCCCAGTGGGGTTGTTAACAGCTTTCTGAGCAGCCTCTTTAGCTTGGTGGGCTTGTAGTACAGCTACAGCTTCATCAACCTAATAGGATAAAATAATTTGTTACCACATGCTTTACTTAATTTCAATAAATAAGATAGTGAAGCTGCTGACAGAATACACATATAAAATCAAAAGGAGGTTTTAGGAGTCTACCTACCTTCGAACGAAGAGACTCAGGAGACTCAAGCATATGAAGGAGTTCAGAGTTGTCAATCTCCAACAACATACCGGTGATTTTACCCGCCAGAGTAGGATGCATCGCTTGAATTAGAGGAAACAGCCGTTCACCTAGGAAAAACCCATCAGAATTCTACAGTTATAGCGATTAATTACAAGCTAATTTAGCCTCTCAATGCCAAACATAGGCAGTAAAATCTGCCAGGTAATCTGAATTTATATCTCAATTCATCAACATTATTAAAAGGAGCATCATATCCTACCCATTCGACTCTTAAAAGTAACTCATGAATGACCATAAAAATCTAGTGTTATCAGTCAAAAAATAAGATTAAAGGAACCTAATGTACATACCTAACATCTGCTTTTGTTCTTGTGGAGGGGCAGAAGCCAACATGGAAGCAGTCAAGGGTTCTTGACCTTGCACATGGACAGCTGGCTAAAATTTAATAAAACATTGTACTTCAAGGTTAAATTCTGGAACATTCAAACATTTTATACTTCCACGACTTATAACATTAAAAAGGCCATACTGGATCAGACCCCCAGTATCCTGTATTCAAACAGTGGCAAATGGCACATGCTTCAGAGGGAATGAACAGACTAGAGAATCATCAACATAATTATGCCTGCATACTTGACAAATTAGAAATAATGATAGTAATTTTCATCCAGAGGCTAGTAAAAGTTGAGTGATATTGCAAGGCACACTACTGTTGACTCAACCCCTTGCTGAGCATAATTAATATATTAAACAAAGCTCAAGCCCACAGTGTTCATCAGATACTTGAGTAGTACAAAACAAGTAGAACAAGGTATGTCCCTCCTTAATAATGCTTGACATTTATTTTAAAGTCCAGGCTTGCAAACTTTATGACAATTTGGTACTTACATTTTGGTTCAGTGGTGGGAAAACTTATGTAGAAGCTCAAGAAAAATCTGAACCACATAAGTAACCTCGAAAATACATCATATAATCACAATGGAAAAAAGTGTAATATGTTTTACATTTGTGAAAATAAAGCCTCAGACTGTGGCTTTAATGGCCTCAGTGGTGAAGGCAAACCGTTTACAATTATGATACAGATTAGGGGGGGGAGGGGGAAGTGTTTCCTCAGCAAAAACATCACTTGGCTACCAAAAGCAAGACTACATACCTGCTGCATAGCAACCTGTGGTTGTGTGTTAAGATGTTGTTGAGGATTACGAACACCTGCAGCATATTTATACTGTGGAACTGCACGTACAGCAGGAGTGGCTGCAGCAGCAGCTGCAGCAGGACGTGGACCCATTGTCTGTGTTGATGTATTAGCTGGAAAGATTAATATTTATACATCAGCAATTCAACTTTCATTAAGCTTATATTTTGTATAAGTAAATGAATGGGCACAGCATTAGGACTATATTGAATATCTATTTTAGTATTGTATTATATTTGATTATCGCAAGGTTAGTAAATAACGCCAATGGTTAACTTGTGAGTGCAAAACCAAAAGCATGATTTTTTTCCCCCCTCATTTTACTAATTACTTTTTCTTTAAACACTATAAAAAGCATCATGGAGGGAACATCTACCTTGGATTAAACATGCTGACTTGAATTTCATCTTACCCCAATCATAGTTAAAAGTAACTTTTTTCCAATTAAAACACTTTGCCAGTTAAATTATTCTGAAAATCACTATGTTACTAATATACAGCAGACTAAAACATTTGAATGTTCTTCTCCTTATGTAACAGTTGTCCCCGGAACTTGGCCTGTACTACATGCTGCTGATCTCCAGACAGTAATGACATGTGATACTGGCACTCCTTGTTCTCAACTGCAACAATGTGTTAAGAGCTAAAAATAAATGCTCTTTCAATGGTATTCTTCCACATAATCCACTGCTGTAGTTACCACGGGAACGGTACAGATTCAAATGGGAGGAAGAGGCCACTTATGTAATATCAATGAGATGTGGGCCACAGCAACTCCTAGTCAATGTTAATCTAATGCCATGATGTCCAATCAATTATGAAGCAGTAGCCACTATAGTGGCTACTACTATAGCAAACTAGCCACACTTAACTGGCCAAATAGCCACATGTTGATAGCATGCTGGACACCACAGATCTAGTGAGTTAAATTGATGTTGCATTGAGCAACATTTTCTCATAGTTGTAAGCAAAAGAATTGAAAAACATAGGCTACGTGAGAAGGATTAAACAGATAGCCCTCCCTTAGAGACATTGGGTCATCCTCAAATGAGCAGCCTTGGCAGGGCATATTCCTAAGCAGGAAGCGGGTCCAAGGGAGAGGAGTAGGTGATAGAGAAATCACAGTAAAGGAGTAGGAGGACAATAATCTGACATGGGAGGGAAATACTGGGAAGAATGAAATCACCACAAACTGAAGAGAAAAGTCTGGTGTGGGGCGGGGGGGAGGGGGGAGGGAGCGGGGGCAGAGCCCTTATACTCAAATTCCCTTATACACACTGGGCTAACACGTTAGCTACCCATTAAGAGGTACGAAACTTCAAAGCTAGCTAGGGCAGGGTGTCGCCTCTGCTCTACTCAGCTTCAAAAAGGTATCTGAAATATCATTCAACATTAGCAGAGTATATGAATTGTGTCCAAAAATAAGTTACATAGTTAAAGGTGGACAGTGGTGCACTCTGATGAAGGACGATGCATTTCTTAACCTGAAACTCACCAACTCGTTGTGTTGACATGACTCGTGGAACCTGGGAAGAAGCTGGTCTCATGGTACTAAATGGTGGTCTGGGAGCTGCTGGGCGGATAGCACCAGGCATATTCTGGAATGCTGCATTTAAAACAATGAGAGTTTAAGTTTTATTATTATTATAAGATGTGTGCAAAGAGACAGTCTTTCCCCTCTGCCATCCTCACATGGCATTTACAACTAATATTACAGATAAGGGTAGAAAAGGAAAATTCCGCAATCTAAGGGTTTTTTGGGGGAGGAAGGGAAGGAAATCGCACGTGCATGCGCTGGAATTCAACCCAATGACAATTTGTAATGGCTGCTAAAAAAATCTAGGTCATTATAAAAAGTCTCATGAGTTACATTTAAAAAGAAAAGGACCTTAAATTAGGTTTCCTGGCAAACATCTGCAACAGGAGACAGAACTAGTGTATTACTTTTCTACCAATTACATGTAATGACCACCAAACTTTGAGAGCTACATAATTAGCCTTTGCTAGACAATAAATGTTCCATGTTTATTTATAAAGTTAAGAGGAATCTTACGATGAGGTCGGGCACCCTGAGCAGTCCAGCGAGGACTTGGTCTGAGTTGAGCAATTTGGCTAGTTGGATAATATGCAGCACGGTTCTGAGTCTGTCAAAAAAATAAAGTGACAGCTATTTATTAATCTTGATGTATCTGCTCCCCCCAGCATTTCTAAGTACTTCTGTAAGTGTTCTTAATTCATACATCTCCGGAAATCCTGATTTACGAAATATAAAGTATTGTTCCATCCAGAAATTTAGGCATTTTCATACTCTTCAGTATGTAACAGCAAAACCATCATTTTTATAAATGTAACATACTAATGTTAGAATAAATCAATTTACTGCTAAATATAAACAGATTCTATCCATGGTATAGAATATGCAATTATTTTCTACACATACCGGTGGGAGAGCTGCCATGAAGTAACCTGAAGGCGGTGCTGGTTGGTAAGGGTTGATTACAGGATTAGGTACTGCTCTCACACTTGCCATTCTCTGCATATACTGGTTGGTGAGGTGAGCCTGGCGCTCTTCTTTACGTTGGGCTAGAGCTACATATAGGGGTTTGGTAGCCACAATTCTACCATTCATTTCTGTGACAGCTTTGGTTGCTTCTTCTGGTGACGAAAAGCATACAAACCCAAACCCTTTACTGCGGCCACCTTCCATCATGACCTGCCAATAAATACAAGACAGTTTTTTAAAGGATACAGAATTAGGTACAAATAAGAATTGAATTCTGCAAGTGGAAGGTATAATATAAAGTATACTGCTTAGATTTGAGACAATACACCCTGTCACTGCTGACTTCTGCTAGCAAGAAAAAAAATCTAAATCAATTTGACTAACAGGCAACATCTCAAAATCCTGAGCTAACCTTACACATTTTCTACAAGTTAAAATCATCTACTCCAGCTCTGAACTGAGGAAAACAATTTAAAAAAGCACTTTTGATCAGTTGCTCTGCATACAATGCACCTGCCAGCTCCTGTGTCAGGGCTGTGAATGGCACAGAAAGAATTTTATTTTTTTCTTCCGTAGCTAGTTTATTGGATACAAGACTGTCCTCTAGCAACAGTTGTCACTTCTCGTCTATTAGTGAGGAGCAGTATGAATGAGCCATTACATTGAAAAAGATTTCTTTATTAATAGTAAGGTTGGCATCCATCCATCCCAGATATGGATTGAGATGTCTGGAGTTTTTCCATAGTTGATTGGTCTGAGTTTCTATGGTTAAAGATATATGGAAAAATAAAGAAGTACTTATGCAAGTGGTTCTTACCAAGAACATGATGCCCAGGAAAATGATTGTTTTAAGGTTTAAAAAGGTACTGTAGAGTGAAATTCTTAAAGTGCATGTGTTATAAGCTATTACATATCCCTACATACAAAAATACAAGATGAATATGTTTTAAAAAAGTTCTGTAAGAATCAGTACTCAAAATTTAATGACGACTGGATTTATAGGTAGTTAAAATCATCTCTCCAACTTCCTCAATTCTTTTCAGCTGGCAATAATATAAGAATGCAACTCGTGTCTTGGGTGACAAACCACCATTGTCCTCCTTTCACACAACACATTGTAAAACGCAATTTAAGTCTAAAATGTTAACTTTACCTTTGCACTAGTGATTGTACCAAAGGGGGAGAATTCTTTTCGCAGACGCTCATCATCAATTCCATCATCAAGATTTTTCACATAAAGGTTTACACCCTAAAAAAAAAAACTACCTTTAGAAAAAACAATTGCTTAATTGAAAAAGATTAATCATAAAATAAAACTTTCATTCAATTTTAAAATATAACCTGGTATCTGGTGATCCTATCCTGCTTCATTTGTTCAAATTTGCGCTTGAGCTCTGTTTGTCGTTCCACTTTTTTCTGAGCACGGCCAACATAAATTTGCTTTCCATTGAGCTCCTTTCCATTCATCTCATCCACAGCCTTCATAAATAAATAAAAGGTCACCAATGCTCATAGTACATTAACTTTTTCAGCCACCAACTAATGCAGTTTAAGTTTACAAGTTCAATGAAAACTAAATATTTCCCCCACCTACTGCCCCAAGAAACAGATGCAGAATGATTAATTCAAACAAAACCATCTCTAAAACATCTTGGGTCATACTGCATTTAAGAACTATAAGATGATATGTACAAGTTTATTTCCTGGATAATATATGGCCTACAGAAAAATCAAAAGGGGACAGAAGTAAACACTCCCTGTTTGTACAGTTAAATACACTGAAAAGATCATTAAAGATATCCTCTCAATTCTTCTGAGAACCAACTCTTGCAGAGAATACATATCAAGAACCCATGCCACATTCATGGCTCTAACTCAGGGCTGATCTACTTTTTAAATTGTCAATCTAGTAGCATCATTTAGAGTTGTGAAAAAATTCATGCCCTGTGACATAGTTAAGCTGACCCTACACTCAGGTGTAGACAATACCAGGTTGATAGAAGAATTCTTCATTCAGCCTAGCCCATCTCTTAGAAATGGGTCAAATGTTTAGAACTACAGCAACATCTGCCACAATAGCATTTACACACACACAAAATTACTGTTATTTAAACTTCCCCCAAAATGTGTTCACTTTGTGCTTTTGACATCATCCATATACTTAATTTACCTTTCCTCCTCCTGCATCTTTTAAACACTTCAAAAATAGGATAATTTGAATTTAAGACTACAAGCATTGCTAAGAGCACTCTAGTAGACAATCCTCAACTCTAAGGCTTTGAATTTACAGTGTATCCCCAACAGTGTGAAAGCTTTAGCTCTGACCTTTGCTTAATTAAAATACAGAAACAGATGTAACAGTTTGTGTACCTCCAACAATTAAAGCTGTTTTTAACGGGTATTTACCCAATATACTAGGATTACTTAGCTACATTTGTGCAAATGCATTATATGTACTAAAGTACACATTCTCATTTTCCACAAGAATGCAATACATATATAACAAACACCACACTGGGTCAGACCAATGACAGTGGCCAATGTTAAGTGCCCCAGAGTGTACAGATGTTAAATGTAGATTAATTGGCTAATCGAATAGCCGATGCAATTTGCATCAACTATTTGATTAGTTGATAAGGGTGCCTCTGCCTTTGCAGTGTAGCATCAGCCCCAGCAGGGGACTCAAACAGTCCCCAGCTGTCCCCCGTACTCCCCATGGCATTTCAAAGCAGTATTGCCACATGGAGCCCAGGGTCAGCAAGAAGGGGGGGGGGAAGCGACTAGTCCTTCACATCCCTCCCTACAAGACGGAATAAACAGAACAGGTAATTAGGGAAGTTAGATAGTGTGTAACTGAATAGTTGTGTAACCACATCAAATTTTAGCCATTACATGACTATTTGATAGTCTCCAGAGGCGGGGCCCGGCATCCAGTGCACTCCCATAGTCCCCTGCCACCCTGCACTGCAGCCTCTGTATCAGAGGCAGCGGGGGGAGGGAAGCCAGGAGCTGGTGCACCAGATCCACGGGTACTGGATCCACCACACCCCTGAGCTGCTGCCTCAGAGGCAGAGGGTAAAGGGGGCAGATGGGAGCCAATACTAGCATGGAGATGGCTTTTAAGCCAGCTCTATGGCCCTACCATTGCCCCCCCCCTTCTTGCTGCCTCCTACAGGGGCAGTAAGGGGAAGGGGGGAATGCATATAGTTGAAGGGATTAATCGATAAACCAAGGCTTACTGGATAATCGTGTAGCTGTCTATACACTGACATCCTGAAAAGGGAAAATCGTGCCTGACCAAACTGATTAGCTTCTATGATTAGGTTAACTGGCTCTGTGGACGTGGGAAAGTCAGTGGATGTGATATACCTTGACTTTAGCAAGGCTTTTGATACGGTCTCCCACAATATTCTTGCCATCAAGTTAAGGGAATGTGGATTGGATAAATGGACAGTAAGATGGCTAGAAGGCCAGGCCCAGTGGGTAGTGATTAATGGCTCGATGTCAGGATGGTGGTCGGTTTCTAGCGGAGTGCCCCAAGGATTGGTTCTAGGACCGGTTTTGTTCAATATCTTTATTAATGACCTGGATGAGGTGATGGATTGCACCCTCAGCAAGTTTGCGGATGACACTAAGCTAGGGGGAGAGGTAGATAGCTTGAGGGCAGAGATAGGGTCCAGAGTGACAGACAAATTGGAGGATTGGACCACAAGAAATCTGATGAGGTTCAAGAAGGACAAGTGCAGAGTCCTGCACTTGGGATGGAAGAATCCCAAGCACTGTTACAGACCGGGGACCAACTGGTTAAGTAGTAGTTCTGCAGAAAAGGACCTGGGGGTTACGGTGGATGAGAAGCTGGATATGAGTCAACACAGTGTGCCCTTGTAGCCAAGAAGGCTAATGGCATATTAGGTTGCATTAAGAGGAGCATTGCCAGCAGATCGAGAGATGTCATTATTCCCCTTTATTCAGCTCTGGTGAGGCCACATCTGGAGTAGTGTGTCCAGTTCTGAGCCCCCCACTACAAAAAGGACGTGGATGCATTGAGAGGGTCCAGCGGAGGGCAACCAAAATGATTAGGGGGCTGGAGCATATGACCTACGAGGAGAGGCTGAGGGAGCTGGGTCTGTTTAGTCTGCAGAAGCAAAGAGCAAGGGGGGATTTGATAGCAGCCTTCAACTTCCTGAAGGGAGGTTCCAAAGAGGATGGAGAAAGGCTGTTCTCAGTAGCGACAGATGGCAGAACAAGGAGCAGTGGTCTCAAGTTGTGGTGGGAAAGGTCCAGGTTGGATATTAGGAAAAACTATTTCACCAGGAGGGTAGTGAAGCACTGGAATAGGTTACCTAGGGAAGTAGTGGAGTCTCCATCCATAGAGGTATTTAAGTCTCAGCTTGACAAAGCCCTGGCTGGGTTGATTTATTTGGGATTGGTCCTGCCTAGAGCAGGGGGCTGGACTTGATGACCTTCTCAGGTCTCTTCCAGCTCTATGGTTCTATGATCCCTAAAGGTAAATCAAGTGATTCCATCCCATATCGCGTATTCCCAGCTTCTGACAAACAGAGACAATGGACACCATTGTTACTTATTCTGGATAATAAGCATTGATGGACTTATCCTCCATGAATTAATTTAGTTGGTTTTTGAAACCTGTCAAGGTCCTGGCCTTCACTACATTCTGTGGCAAAGAATCCCACAGGTTGACTGTGTTGAGTGAAGAAATACTTCCTTTTGTTTTAAACCTGCTACCTATTAATTTAATTAGACGACCCCTAGTTCTTATGTTATGGGAACAAGTAAATAACTTTCTTATTCACTTTCTCCACACCAGTCATGCTTTTATAGACCTTTACCATATCCCCTCACCCCTTAGTCTCTTTTCTAAGATGAGAAATCCCAGTCTTCTAAAATTTCTCTTCTTATGGCAGCCATTCCAAACTCCTAATCATTTTGTTGCCCTTTTCTGAACTTTCCAATGCCCAGATATCTTTGAGATGAGGCAACCACATCTGTATGCAGTATTCAAAATGTGAGCGTACCATGGATTTATACAGAGGCAATAAGATAGTTTTATTCACTATGATTGCTTATTTGTTTGCTTTTTTGACTGCTACTGCATACTGAGTGGATGTTTTCAAAACCATCCACAATAACTCCAAGATCTCTTGAGTGATAATAGCTAATATAGTCCCCATCACTTTGTAGGTATAGTTGAGATCATGTTTTCCAATATGCATTACACCTTGCATTTATCAACATTAAAATGCATTTGTCCTTTAGAACAAAGAAGTTTAAGTACACTTAGACTAGAAAAATATGCAAACCTAAACGTCACTTCTATATTTACAAGGTGAAATTTATTCTAATATATTGTGTGCACAGTTATGCTGGTGACAACTGGGGGAACTGGCTTGTGAAAATGAAAACTCCATTAAATTGTTCTGATTTGGCTTGTGTGTGCTGAATTTGTTCCTGATGCAAAATGTCCACTGCCATTTTATTATTTCTACACCAGGACCATTTCTGGGAGAAGCAGAAAACTTAGCAATATTCTTCAAACGTCCATTTTCAAAGTGTGCTCAAAGTAAATCAAATAAAAAACACTAGCATCCAATTAAACTGGCAGATTTCTCTCCTGTTTCTTCACATCTTATAAAAATAAAATCAATAAAAATTTGAAAGGCTCCATAGAATGCAAAAAAGTTTATATTCAGACTTAAACTTAACAGTTTCCCTGAATGGTGTATATAAGAAAAAAATTCCTGTATCAAGCTTACTTTCTGGGCATCTTCATGTCTTTCAAAGCTAACAAAGCCAAAGCCTTTGGATTTTCCACTCTCATCAGTCATAACTTTCACACTTAAGGCAGGCCCTGAAAAAAAGTATACAATATATTTTACAAGTATGTTCTATTATACCCTTCTGTTTGGTGGTAACTCAGTAATACTTGCAAGAAGCTATACCCTAAAAAACTACAGAATTAGTAATGTGTTCTATTCACACCACCATTATGTTAAAGTATCTTAGGGTACGTCTAGACTACCGCGTTTTGTCGACGGAAGTTTTGTCGACAGATACTGTCGACAAAACTTCCGTCGACAATTTGCGTCCAGACACATGGAGTTCTGTCGACAAAGCAAGCCGCTTTGTCGACAGAACTCCGTAGTCTGGACGCAACGTTACAGGCAATAACACCTTCTGTCGACAGAAGTCTGTCGACAGAAGGTGTTTTGCCTCGTAAAATGAGGTATACCAGCATCGACAAAACCACGGAGTTCTGTCGACATTATGTCGACAGAACTCCGCGGTAGTGTAGACGCTGGTATTGTTTTGTCGACAAAAGTCCACTTTTGTCGACAAAACTAGGTAGTCTAGACACACCCTTACATACCACTTCAAAAATATAGGTTTTCCATAAACATCCAGCTTCCAACCCACCTTCTCGTAAGTTTTACAGTGTCCACAAAGTTGCTCAGTGCTTTGTAAACGAAAGGACAGATTTAAACTCTTCAGGACTGGAACTAATTTATATTACTCTGTGTCTAACTAAAGCTTGGTTATCACTGATGCTATGGTATCACAATCCCATTCTGAAGAATGCCCCAAGTGTGCTGCTATCTGCCATCCTCAGTCCCTAGAAATGCCTTTATATAAGAACCATGTTAAAAAGACTCTTGGCTAAAACTGTCAGTTGCCTCAAGTTAAGCCTGATTTTCACAAGTATGAGCATCCACAAATCCTACAGATGCCAACTGAAGTTCAGAGCCTCTGAGAAATAAGTAACTTGTATTCAGAAGCTTAACAGTTGGGACTTGGTCCTCTTCACTGAAGTTGACCGGATGAACAAATGAAGCTTCCCCCTTGATGAGTTTAAGTGACATAACCCTATATTTTATTTGCTTCTATACAAATGCATGAGCGGGGCTGATAGCCCCATCTAAAGATTGCCTAATACTTCTAAGATGTTCTTATTTTGCAAAATCAATTTGGGCTGAAAGGTTCTACACATTGTGTCAGGCTCAATTTTTCCAGAAAATTCCAGACAAACTGTCCAGCCACTTCAGAGAACATGGTTAGGGGAAAATACAGTTTGTCCACATTAAAAAATCCTGGTGACTTTTCCTTTGAAAGTGTTAGTGTCCTGTGCTTTGAAGGACTTAAATTTAGCATAGGAATGGCGTTTCTATCAAGGACACGCCTTTTTTGCTAGCCTCACGAAAATCCAGCTAAATTCATAAGCCTTGCAAATCTGCTTGCAGGAATGGGCAGATGGGTCTATGCCCACTAGAGCACTTTTAGAGCCTGGAATTTACTTCACTCCACCCTTTTATAAATGAGACAGCTGGCATCATATACTAACTAAAAGGCCATTAGTCATCAAGCATGCATATGAATTATGAAATACTTCTTCAAACATAACACTAGCAAATTACCTCAGGTAACATCTGGAATTAAAAGTTCCCAATGATCCATATGAATCAGAACTAGAATTTCAAGTTTTGTACACTAGACTCTTTCCTCCATATAATTTGCTGAATTACCAGTATTCACCACAAATCTAAATAGAGGATGGCTTGGCAGGCATAGTAACATGTTTGGGAAAAAAACACTTACCAAAGTTTTAACAGCACTAACATCAATAGTGATGTCATGCAATATGAATTACTAGGTCATGAATGACAACACCAGTACAGATTTTAGGCATTAACAAAATTATTATGCAAGATTAAATTTAATATTTGATACTGATATTGCCGATAGCTTAAGTTTTCTATATTTCCATCCTTCATTCAGAAGCAAAGCAAACAATTGTGTGGAATAGGAGAAGACCCTCTAACAGAGGGAAGACTGCAATGACTGTACCCTGTCCAGCAATGGAGAAGTAACAAATACATCATTCATTTACAAATGTCTTTTCAAAGACCCGCTATTCAATGGCCATAGCAAACCTAAGAGGCTCAATTCCTCATTTCATTTTTAACTCCAAGATCCTCAAAAAAAAGTATATGTACTATTCAAATGTAATGTCCTGTTTTTAATTAGAGGGGGACCTTTCTGATATCCTGGTTCTCGTATGTACTTCCTTGGACAATTGAAATTATTTAGTAGATATTAATTTTTCATTTCTCTGGAGCTGAATACTGAACTGACAACTAACTGTTCAGCATACACGCATTTTAGTTGTCTATACAAAGGCCTGAACACTATATTTAAAAGGTTGTTACGTGCCAGCCAAAGATTATCTTCTAGTTACATAAACAATGTGGAAAAATTAATACATTACCAAACTTGCCAAAGAGTTCCTTAAGTCTTTCATCATCCATGTCTTCTCCAAAATTCTTGATGTAAACATTGGTGAACTCCTTTGCTCTTGCTCCAAGTTCTGCTTCTCGTTCTTTACGGGATTTAAACCTTCCAACAAATCTGGTTACAGGAAACCAAGGTGACTCTTGGGGTTAAAATAAACCTATTCATGTCTAAAGTTTTCCCTAAACTGCCTATATCAGCACATGGCCAAAGATTCAAGCCACAGGTTATTTCTTGAACATGGTGTTGATAAATATAACCATAGACATTAAAATCCCAGATAAAATGTTTAAGTTACAACTACACAAGAGAAGCAATTACACTGTTCTTTACTATTTAAATCCCCCTTTTCATGGAAATCTTATCAAGACTTGATGTGATTACTCACTAAAATCCCAACTTTCCTCTTGACAGAAGCCTCATATAGCGTTCATCCTTCTGAGTAAAGTAGTATCGATTTGGCTTGCTCTTGCATTGGCCAATGCCAAAAGCTAATGAGAAACTGACCTCACTGTTCCCAACACCAGAGAAGGAATGTGCTTTCAGCACAGACTTTGTCTCTTAGAACAATTCAGTACAATCACAAATGCTACGAGTTTCAATTTTTGTACCAGTCTTCTAGTCTCTTCAATTCTATTTTAAAATTACTCATCTTGCAAACCCACATCTCAATCAACACGTCTCTGTAATCTAAAGTGACTCAACATTGCCTTGTCTTGATTTGTAATTGCACTTGGACTTTAATGTTGATGATGCCTGGTATGTTGCTCATTTTGATAGCCAGATTCTATGATTCTTTAAATAGAAGTTTAAAGCAAATGTAACTTGTATGATACAATAAACTGTGTTTAAAGTACAGGTTTTTAAAGTGGTTAACCTGCTAGAACTATGTTGTCAGTTAAAAAAAATATGTACAGATGACGCTATAGCTAAAAAGCACCAACTATTAAGTGCCTCCATTCAGCTAAAATCATGGTATAAAACTACTGGGAAGAACCTCCCATTGTAACCTTTTATAGAGCACAGACCACTAAGATATAGACTCTTTTACAGACCACTAAGTTATAGACTCTTCCTCGCTGCTGCCACACTCCTACTTCTTGATGTATAAATGAAGATAGAACAAAAAATAGAATGTTGATTTTCTATGATCACAATTTACCAAACCATTACCAACTTTAGCTTGTTGCAGAAAAGACTGTTATACAACAGCCATGCTTGGTTTTACAAGTACAAAGGTTTGGAAGAGGGCTCATTACAATGTCTTAAGAAATCATTTGTTTAACACATTCAAACTTCCAGTAGACTAAGAAACAGGAATCTAGGAGTCAAACAAAAGTTGTTGTGTCAGTTTTTGATAATACCTGCAGTGGGAATCAAGTATTATTGTTCTGAAAACTTTATTGATTCAATTTTATTCTAATGTGATTAGAAGGCTAAGGAATAGTAACAGATCCTAGTTTCCAACTCCACTACATTCAGCTATAAACCGGGTGCAACATTATTTTAACTCCATAAATTGGACTTTAAAGACTTCAAGATCAGTTTGTCTTCATATTAATTACATATTCTGAAGAATGTATTTACAGTACAACTGCATTAGATT
Organism: Pelodiscus sinensis; assembly: GCF_052426305.1. Taxonomy (NCBI): domain Eukaryota; kingdom Metazoa; phylum Chordata; order Testudines; family Trionychidae; genus Pelodiscus; species Pelodiscus sinensis. Next base: position 37,245,799 of record NC_143053.1, on the reverse strand, counting down.
TTAAAATCATTTTAAAAATAGCAATGTATTTACAAAAATCTGCCTTTTGTAGATAACTTCAAGAAGTAATCTACTTTAGGCTGAATCTCAGTCTTGAGAGCCCCGAGTATGTAATTATGTACTTACACTTTGCGATCATTAAGCAGCATACCGTTCATTTTTTCAATAGCTCTTTCTGCTGCTTCCTGTGTCTCAAAATGTACAAATCCATAGCCTTTGGACCCATTTTCATCACATACCACCTATGAAAGAAAAAAATGACAACTTGTAGAAACAGCTTCAGTATATTTTGTGGCTTCTAATATCAAATCACTGGGCACATTTGTTACTTTCTGCTCACCTTACAGGAGAGGATATTTCCAAAAGCAGAAAATGTATCATACAAAGCTTTATTATCAATTGATTTGTCCAAATTCTTGATGAAGATGTTTCCAACACCACTTTTGCGTAGAGATGGATCACGCTGAGACCACATGATGCGCACTGGCTTGCCTTTAATGACATCAAAGTTCATAGTATCCAAAGCTCGTTCAGCTGGAAGAGACACAAAAGTTAGTAGGAAATACTAAACTATTTATGTTTAGCAACACACTAGCTCCCACTTGAAGTTCATTAATTCTTTGCAAAATTTTAGCCATTACATTTTTGTTCAAAGATTTAAGTTAAGTATGGATAGTAAATAAACATTAGATGTTCATAAAATGAACATTTTTATCGAAGAGAAAAAAAAAAGATTGGATTGCAAAGTGGTATGATTTTCTTTATTTCTGGGCTAGCAAGAGTAGTAAGCACTGTAGACATTCTGTGCTCAAGATATAGTATGGAAGAGCAAGGATCACAATGTATCAATTGCTGGCATACCTACAACAGCAAACCCTCATATGCAGATATATATTATACCAGCAAAAAAAGCACTTTTGCCAATATAACTGATGCCAGCTCTGCATGAAGCAAGTTACAACAGCAAAAGCTCTTTTACGCTGATAAAACTAATAGTATCAGGGCTTTTACTGGTATAAAAAGTTGTTTAAAAAAACCCACCTCTAACATTACTATGCCAGCAGTTTCTTGGGTAGACTTGTCCTACATCAAGTTCAGGGGTTCTCAAACTTCATTATACCCAATCCCCTGCTGATAACAAAAATTACTATATAACCTAAGGATGGGCCTGAAGCCTGAGCCCTGTCACCCCAGGTGGGACAGGCAGAACCAAAGACTGAGCCCTGCTGCCCTGGGCTGGAAACTCAGGGCTTCAGCCCCAGGATGGGGAGGGGGAGGGCTATGAACCCCTCCACCCACCCAGAACCGAAGCCTTTGAGCTTCAGCTTCAGTCCCAGATGCCAGCAAATCTAATGCCAGCCCTGGCAACCCTTTTAAAAATGGGTTCCAACCCACAAGTTTGGGAACTACTACTCTAGTTCCTGTGCAAGTCCAATACAACCCTCAGAGCAATATGGTTATTAAGATGGTGTGAAGCATGGAAGGGGGATCCAAGAGGGATGGGGATGAAAAAGCAAGACTAGGACATACTGGTTTTGCTGAGCTTATATTCTATTCAAATATTAAAAGTGAACACAGTGAATGAATGTGGCAAGTATTTAATTAGCAAAGAAATATTATTTGTACTTCAAAATGGATATAAGGAAACATTTTGCCACACTTTTCCAGACAACAGTTTCTATATATAAAAGCAAGAATGTTTTAGAAAATGTACAAGATGCATAAAGTATCAAGTATTAAAACAGAAATATAAAATAATGGAGAGAAGGTGGGTACATAATGTCTTTCACAGGCCCAACTTCTGCTTGGAGAGACAGGCTTTCAAGCTTTTACATTTACACAAGTGTACTATATCTCCCAGACCTGAGGAGCAGTAGCTCTGTGTAAAGGCAAGAACTCACCTTACATACCAACGGAAGATCCAATAAAAGATATTACTTACCCACCTGGTCTAATATATTGGGACCAACATGGCTACAACACTACATATTATATAAAATAATGTTAGTTTTTAACGACTCCTGCGGAGCAACTTATCCAGTAAAGGCCCAGGTCCAACTTTTTTGGAGGATTGGGATTCCTTATGTCATTTTATTTGACATTTGCACCTTTTAAAAGTATTTTTACATGGCCATGGGATGGCAATTCCTAGCAAAAACATGACTACAAATCAATCATATATGAAAAAGTGAAGTTATTTAATCAAGTAGTAAAGGCACTAAATTATAGTGAATGTTATTTATGGTCCCCTGGACCAGCTTCTTTCAGTTTTAATCGCTTTATGTAAGCCTGGAGGGTGAGTTTAAGAATCAAAGCCCCAGTATATTCCTTGAAGTCTCAGTCAATGGTTGAACTGCTATCTGCCTTCAGAACAAAGCAATGCCAAAAATCAGAAAAACCTTGAATACAAGTAAAAAGCTTTAAAAATTACTAGGGGGCTATGCTTCCTGCTCACTATGCTTGCCAAGGAAGGGAGCAGGAGTGGGCTGTGGGCAGGGTGTCTGGTCCGGGGGAGAGTGCAGGAACAACTGGGGGTAGGTGTCTGGCCAGGAGGAGGGGGAAAAGGAAGGGACTGGGGGGTTCAGGGTCTCGGTGAAAGGAGAAGGCTGGGGGGGTTGGGGTTGGGTTTGGATGGGGTAGGGGGATGTAGGCCAACCCGGGGGAGGAGTTGAGCTCGGATGGCGGAGGGGACCCAGTCCCAGGAGCTCCTCCCTGGCAGTGCAGACCCCTGGGAGTGAAGCAGGAGCCAGAGCTGGATCAGCTCATGCCTGGAGGGTAGGCGCCAATGCCAGCCACAGCAGTGGCTGACAACAGAGGCGGGTGGCTGCATGAAGATGCAAATGACATGTCACTGTCATCATACAGAAAAAATGTGTGTGTGTGTGTGTGTGTGTGTGTGTGTGTGTGTGTGTGTGTGAGATTTATTAGAACTAAAATGTTTACTTTAAAAAAAAATCAACTGTTATGAATGATCCCTTCTAACCTAGGAATCCTTAACCACTGTAATACTTTTTACAGGGCATTATTTACTGCCATAATCATCTATGAAGATAACATGACTCTTCTATAAAAACAGAACTGACAAATTATAAGAAAAATGGCTAGCCTTTCCTTTCACAACAAAAGGAGACTTTCAATCATTTAGTGATATAGTAGGAAATTGTTAATGAAAAAATCAAAATGCATGGTATTAGTAAACTTTTATTTTAAAAATACACCCGGTCCCCAACTTACAGCCACCTTGACTTACGACCATCTGCACTTACGACCAAAGCGGTCATAAATGTGGGCTCCGAGTTACGAACACGATTTGTGCTTACGAACAGCGCGGTCACAATTTAATTCAATGGGTTCTGAGTTACGACCATTCCGAATTACGGTCAAGCGTTTGGTCCATAACGCGTTCATAACTTGGGGACCGGCTGTAGTAATTGTGCCAATTAACCATTTTTTCTAAGTGGAAGAATGGACAAATGAGTTGTAGAATTCATTCTCAATTTCCATTTCAAAATCTACTGTTACTTCTCTGCAGAAAGTAAGCAGGTACATACTACTGACAGAGACTTACTACTGGAAAGAAACTGATGGAAAATTAGTTCCATTTAAACTCTCATCCAGACATTATCACATAGCATCATTTACAAACTATGAGAATAAAATAATAGGATCTGCTCTGATGAAAATGTCAACAGATTATAAAGAACCACATTAAAAAAGTTAAACTGGACAAAAATCAAAACGGTATAAAATGAAAGTTTATTCCTCCACTGAATATGCTATTACAAAATTAGCTTAATGCAAATTTAATTATGAACCTAAATTATCTATGCTCCCTGCACTCCATGTTAGTAGTGAGAAATGGAGCATCATCTGAGGCTAATAAAAATCAGAAGTTGCTATCATCACCCCACACTAGTGGCCAAGTGAAATGATTTGGAGGATTCAGTAAAATTCTCACTGGACAGACATCTACATCCTGGTACGACAACTGGAGATAATTAGAATCACTGTTAGTAGCCTTCGAATACAGGCCAAAAACAGAGTTCATTATTTTGTTTCCTGCACTTAAGAACTTGTGCATACACATTGTCTATAAAGGATAGTGTAGAACACATTCCTTAAGTATTTGTTTGAGGGTGAGTCCAGACTACCCTTATAGAAATATATAAAGGCCAGTACAGACAATACAAACTACTGTTGCCCATGATATACCTGGTCTAGATAAACATATCTTCTACAGTTGCCAGTTTGCCACCTTTCCTGAGCATTGAATTCATAACAGTTCTTAAACAATAACCTCTGTATGGGAAAAATATTAATTCTTTTTCCATTTGTAAAGCTTGTCATGTGGCATAAAACGAGGATTGAATACACTTTAAAACAAGGTACCCCACTCAGTTGCTGGCCTTTTTCCACACCTATTAAATGGTAACTAGTAAAACTGACTGCATCTACTGTATTTTAGCTTCTTCTCCAAAAAGGACTGCACAGCTTGACACACACAAATAGATTCAACTTATTACAAAATGACCACACCTACTGAGTTTACCCATGTTATACTTTTGCTGATTCTGCTTAAGCGTCTATTGAATGAGTCAGTAGTTCCTATTTTAGATGTGAGCTGGGCAGTAACTGCACTTTGTCACTTTACATAAACTCTGCATGGAATATATCCCATAAAACAGGAATAGTACCACTAAACAAATACAGAAATGTATTTAGTACACGAAATAAAATGCTGAAAACATTTAATCTAGAAATTTTTCTGAAAAAAGCTACTGTTTGAGACCTTTGCCCATTATAATTTCTAATGTAGAGGGATTAGACAAAAATACCTATTTTCCTGTCCTGATTGACACTGACTCACTCTCACATCAGATACATCATAACATGAAGTGGAGAAACTTGCATACCTCATAAGGGTATCATCAAACATAATTAGTGTCTGAAAAAAAGCTTTGAGCTTCCTGGATTATTAGTACTCTATATGAAACAAGATTTTCAAATACCTCTTAACTAGATATTAATAGCTGTAAATAAAATGAATATAAAAGAGGTGTTACAGCACATATAAGAATTAAACCTAGATTGAGTAAAGGCAGATAATTAAAGGTAGTTATGAAGTAGAAGTCAATTCGTTTTCAGGCCTTTATAGGATTATCTGCAAAATTCTTCCACAAATACAACTTTTGATGGTACAGTATTTGCAAAGCTTGTTAAAATGTAAAAAAATACTGCATGGTTTAATTAACTAGTATTTTTCAGCCAAAGGAGTTGTACTTCCTTTCACCTTGATCAGATCTCTAAGTAACTGACAATCTTAAATGACACAATATAAGGAAGGATCATTATCCATCACTAAAATGCAACTGCCTCTGGGTGGAACAAGCAGGTGTTGAACCAGAACTATCAACTCTGTATTAAGAAAATATTTTATCCAACTAAAACTGCAAATAGAATTTAGGATAAACCACAATGAAATTACCTATTCAATCAAGTGACTGAAATGACAGTATCAACGCTTGTCATACACAAGGTTATGTTTCAATGCTGAATCAGAAAGAAAAGTGGCATATGCTGAATCACCTACAACTTCCTACAGCATTTACACATACCATGCAGTTATATCAAAGTACTGATTGTCTCAGTCCCAACCCCCCTTTTTTCCTCTATCATCACGCAGAGGAATGGCTGTAGGCCTTTGCCAATGTAAAACCAAGACAAATGTATGCTAAATAAGCATTTAAATCCTGTCATTCTGAAGTATTAGTCAAAATTAAAAGCTCTATACAATGTGAGAAAATTGTTATATCAGTTTCATAAATCAGTTAATCCTCATGCCTGAACAGCTGGGAAATCGAGTAGTGCAGATCCTTTACCATTTGTAAAAAATATATATTTTGGTATTTGACAAATTGTTCTTTAAACAAAGCCATATGAGATAATGGCATTTCATAATCAAATACAATTCCAAAGGAAGGCCTTGTATGCCAAGGTTCACCTTGAAGCTCTGTTTACAGATCATTTGTGAACTGCATAAAAATAGCTTGTGCCTTGCTTTCTATTAACTTATAAACTGCACCGACACTAGTAATGCAAGCTTTGAGAAATGTATTGCAGACAAATTAAGTACTGAAAGCAAGCCTGCTAGATGAGAAACAGACTGTAGATGCTGAACATTATATTACTTTAAAAGTAAAATACATTTTGCTCCACAAACCGTCTATAATTCTTTAACGATTTTTATGTATGTTCATCTATTTGCAAGCATTTTATGTGATTTCATTTCTCACTACTAGGGTATTTCACAATGGCCTAAACACTTCCTCCTTTTACTTCTTAACCACACCGTGGCTATATGCCCAACTCCTAGGGCCACAGTCAAGGTGTTAATTATTGTGTCATTTCCTTCAAGCCGGTTTTCATTCCAGTTCCCCCCATGTACTCAGGGTATCCATTTCGAAATACCTGGACACACCCTTCCTGGCGACCACAAATACTGTCACGAGGTCCAGGTTCTGGAAATTAGGGCTGAAACTAGTGAGCAGAGCCGGTCGGGCCGCCGGTCACAACTCGACGAGGCAGCGACCCACTCTTCCCGGAGGCAGGAGGCCTTTGGGAGGCGAGGCCCTTCTCTCGAGTTTTATGGGTTCGCATTTGCTTTCGGTTCCCAAGCAAGCGAAGCACCTCCCCCACGCCACGAGGCGCAGACACAGCCCCAGGCCGCATGTCACCGAGCAGCGGCGGCGGCTCCAGCGCACAAACTTCCCCAAACACGGCGCCAAGTTTTGCTCGGGTCCCACCCCTCATCCCCAACATCCAGCTGGGAAAACACCGGGAGAGGAGCCCCTGCCCCCTCCCAGCGTTGCGGCTGGAGAGGGGCTCCAGGGCTATCTAAGGGGGAAGCACAGCAAGAGCCACCCGAAGGGGTGGGGTAGGCAGCGTGAGCCTCGTGGGGACGAGGGGCCACGGCTGTTGCTGGGTGGAGAGAGCACTCGCCCCGGTTCCGGCCCTCACGTCTCAGAGGGTGGGTCTGCCCCTCTCCCCGGTGGGTGCTCACCGTCGGCGGGCTGCTGGAAGTTGACATAGGCGTAGCCCAGAGACCGGCGGGTGATCATGTCCCGGCAGACGCGGATGGAGAGGATGGGCCCGGCAGGGCTGAACTTCTCGTACAGCATGGCCTCGGTGACGTCGGGGTGCAGGTCCCCCACGTACAGGGAGGCCATGGGGTAACTGGGGGCGCTGGGGTTCATCCTGCCGCCGTCTCCAGAAGGGGAAGGGGTCACACTGAGGCGAGGAGGCCGCGGCGGCCCCGGGGTCCGTGAGGGGCGAGTGGAGGATTCGAAACTTAACGGCTCCGGGAGGCGGATTCTCGGCGGGTAGGGCCCGGCTCGCTCGGGGCCGCCTCTGGCTGAGGTCTCGGCTGCTTCTGGTCTCGGCGGGAGTCGGGCTGGCTCGGTGTCTCCTCTCGGCTGTGCCGGGTCCGGGGCTTCGCTTCACCAGGTTATTTTATATCAAACCGGCCGGTTTCGGGGGGATTTTTATGGGTTTTTCAGGATTTTTGGATTTTTTTGGATTTTTTTTTAAATATTTTTAGTAGTAAATGGTGCGGCGGGGCCGGGCCGGCGTGTCCGGGGGGCCGGAGCACACGCACTGCGCACACAGCACCGACAGCGGCCGGGGGACAAGGGGGAGGCCGCCGCCCCGGCCGCGCACTATATATACCCGCCCCGCCCCCGCCCGCCCCCACCGTACTGCACGCCACGCACCGACCGTACGCAGCGCGCAGGCGCCAGCTGCGAGGCATGAAGGGCTGCGCACAGCTCTTGAGCGCAACATGGAGACTTAAGAAAAGGCGCATGCGCTGAAGAGGGAGCAGACGAGCGATGGAACGCCGAAGGGAAAAGAAGGGAAGAGATAGACAAGCGCGCATGTGCTCCGTGACAGCGGGTTGGATTGCCGTACACGTGCAAAGCAAGAGAACGAATTAGACGGTGCATGCGCAATACGGATTTGTGATGACTAATGGGACATAAAGAGGTCCATAGTAAGTCAAGGTGCCCAAGAATCTGACGAGCGCGTGCATAATACTAAAGACAGAAGACAGCGCATGCGTTAGAGAACCATTCCTCTCTCTCTGCCCCCGTCAGCAGGGGAGGCTATGACAATGGTGATAGCGCACGCGCCATGACAGAGTGAGCGTTCCTGCGGCATCACGTCTGAGAGGCGGAAGGCTCTGGGGCGCGTGCGCGAGCAGCTGTACGCGCGCTGGGTGGGGAGGCTTCTGCTGAGCTATGCTGACCCTTGCCCTTACCCAGCGCTGCGTGCCGCGCGGTCTTGTTTCCTGGGGGGGAGGGGTCGGAGTACCGCCTAGGCGGGAGGGGGAGTTTTGCGCAGGCCTGCCCCCCGGCCCGGCCCTGCCTCAGCGTGCTCTTGACGGGGTGGCCCGCGCTACAAAGGGTTGGCCTGTTGCCTTGGGCGTGGGGCTCCCGACGGCCCTTCGCAGACACAAATCCCCCACGCCCTGTCCCCCACCTTTCCGCCTGCAACCTGCCCCTGCCGGGCCATGCGCAGTTGCCACCCGCATTACACTCCCAAGGCAGCAGCTCTGACTCCGGCCCTAGAGCGGGCTCCCCAGTCGACTGGACAGCGGCCCTGCCAGGAGTGGGTCATTGTGACGCTGGCCTGTGGTAACTACTGCAGTTGATAACACCGGAAATGAAGACTAGGAAAATAAACTGCATTCAAAAGCGGCTAAAAACACTGTAATAGCTGGAACAGTGAAGAGGTTAGAGCTATGTGAAGGGCCAGCTCTCTCCTGATGCTCCTTTGGAAACTGCTGCTTTAATATGACGAGGAGTCCTGGGTCTTTTCCCACGAAAGCTTATGCTCCTACAGTTCAGTTAGTCTATAAGGTGCCACAGGACTCCTCGCCGCCGCTTTTGCTTTAATATGAGATTTTCGTGCAGTATGAACACTGGCAGAGGCCTTGTCTACACTTAAACCCCACTGCAGTAATGCTTGTGTGAAATGTTACCTGTGCCATTGGGAAGTCTTCTCCATAGGATCCTGTCTACCTACTGCTGTCTAAAGTGGGGACTAGTTTAGTTTAACTGCATTGCTTTGGGAAGGGCATGGATATTTTTTTTCACATCCCTAAGCAACATAGTTATACTGATGGGCTATGTCTAGACTGGCATGATTTTCTGCAAATGCTTTTAATGGAAAAGTTTTTCCGTTAAAAGCATTTGCGGAAAATAGTGGCTAGATTGGCATGGACGCTTTTCCGCAAAAGCACTTTTTGCGAAAAAGCGTCCGTGCCAATCTAGACGCGGTTTTGCGCAAGAAAGCCCCGATCGCCATTTTCGCCATCGGGGCTTTTTTGCGAAAAACAGTTTTCAGCTGTCTACACTGGCCCTTTTGCGCAAAAGCATTT